>NC_066581.1:54204698-54525010 GCF_024323335.1 Lathyrus oleraceus | reverse complement strand
TAACGGATAACAACAGGCTCGGGCAGCTTGAACACAGGAGAAATAACATTCACCTCTGGTTCATCTTCATCAACATTTCTGTTCTGAAGAATCTCTATGGTACCTTCATCCAACAGCTCTTGAAGCTCTCTTCGCACTTGGCGACAACCCAGTCTATTGACGGAGCAAATGCGGCATTTGTCATGGTCATGCTCCATATAGCTGTACTGACACAACAAACGATGCAACTCGACCAATGACTGTCTAATATGACTGACATATTTGACTTTATATTTCCCAGGGCATCCCTGGACCATGTTCACTGATTTCCCATGCTCGGGCAATGGGTTCTTTGTAACATTGGGGCCTGAGTCCTCGAAGCTCAGAATACCGCACCGCATAAGGTCTTGAACCTTAGTCTTCAATGGATAACAATTCTCAATATTATGTCCCGGAGCACCGGAATGATAAACATAGTGTTGATCTGGCTTGTACCACCATTGTGGGTTAGCAAGTACGGCCGGAGGATCCCTAGGAGTAACCAGTTTCCTTTCCAACAAGGAAGGATATAACTCAGCATATGACATAGGAATAGGATCGAAACTGATCTTCTTCCTATCATAATTCAGATTAGCCTGATTACTGGTGCTGCGACGAGGCTGGTAAGCCTGTTGCTGTGGACGATGTTGCTGTTGATACTGAGACTGTTGCTGATGCTGATTGGGCTGCTGATACTGAGCATTATCTCTGAAAACAGGTGCTATATGAGCCACCTGGTGCTGACTGCTGGTGTGACGCACAGGCTTCCTCCTAACAGAGGGTCTTCTCGGTTTAGCATGAGATTGCACAGCATGTGCCTCGCCATCTTTCTTCTTAAACGCCCCATATCGTTTAGAAGAGCTCTCATCCTTAGACAACCGTCCTTCACGGACTCATTCCTCCAGACGCATCCCCATGTTCACCATCTCGGTGAAATCAGAGGGAGCACTTGCAACCATCCGCTCATAGTAAAATGAACTAAGAGTCTTCAGAAAGATCTTAGTCATCTCTTTCTCTTCCAGCGGAGGAGTAATCTGAGCTGCCAGCTCTAGCCACCTCTGGGCGTACTCTTTGAATGTCTCTTTATCCTTCTGAGACATGGCCCTGAGTTGATCACGGTCAGACGCCATATCAACATTATACTTGTACTGCTTGACGAAGGCTTCGCCAAGATCGTTGAAGGATCGGATGTTTGCACTATCAAGGCTCATATACCAACGAAGAGCCGCACCGGAAAAACTATCCTGGAAGTAATGAATCAGAAGCTGATCATTATCGGTTTGTGTAGACATCTTTCTGGCATACATGACCAGATGAGCAAGAGGGCAGGTGTTCCCCTTATATTTTTCAAAGTCAGGGACTTTGAATTTGACCGGAATTTTCACACCGGGAACAAGGCAGAGCTCAGCAGCAGACTTGCCAAACAGATCTTTCCCTCGGAGGGTCTTCAATTCCTTTCGCAGCTCAAGGAATTGGTCATTCATCGCATCCATCTTCTCATTGACATCTGGGCCCTCAGACGGCTCAGAATGATAGATGGTGTCGTCTACCCTGGGAATGGTATGCACGACAGGAGGAGCAGCAAGGACCGGGCTAGATGCCGGCATAGAAGCAAAGGTAGGAGCTGGAATATCAGGCATGAAACCCGGAGGCATACCCCACGGAAACCCGGCTGGCATGGCATTCGGCATGAAATGAGCACTAGCAGCTGGCACAGTCGGAGCAACGACTTCTGATATAACCGTCCTCTGGGGAGGAGTTGCAGGAGGTGGAGAAGGTTGATTCTGAGCAGACAAAAACTGCTCCATTAGAGCACTCAGTCGAGCGACCTCTTCCTTCAGCTCTCTGTTCTCTTGTTCAAGTTGATCCATCACTCTAGCAGAATTGGCTCTGGTGTAATACCGGTGAGTCAACTTGTCTTCAAAATAAATGAAGAACACAGAGTTAGGCCACAGACAAGAAGACCAAAATAACCTGCTTATGCAAAATGATGCATGCAATGCTCGTGCATATGCTTTGTTTTTATTTCAAGGAACTTTTAGGGTATTATTTGCAATTTTTGAATATTTAAGCAATTAATAGCATATGGAAAATATCTCATCAAATATATTCAAGACAAAGAAGTACAGCATTTTTTATTATTACAAGGGAAAAGGAAAATAAACATCCTATGGATCCCTAGAAGCTCGAGATGCTGGAAGGCGAGATGCACACATCTTCTTGATCTCTCTCTCATAGGCTGCTTCCATGTCCGTTTTCTCTTTTACAAGTCGATCATACTTCCTCTTCCAGAACTTGGAAGACCGGGGAAGCAGAGAAGTACAGGTATCATTTGGATCATCGATCACCTGATGTTCGAGAAACTCGATCAACGCATCCTTCTCCTTAAGCTGATGAAGCAACTCTTCTCTTTCACGGATCCAAGCACGTGAAAGGTCTTCTTCTCTCAACTCCTCTACACCTTGGTTAGGGAGGGTTGAAGGCCCAGCCACATCAAACGATGTAGGTCTCGGATAATCATACGGCATAAGGTACTCAGCAGCTCTCTGTCTGACCCAAGAAGTATATGACTCCAAAGCACTGCAGTTCTTCGGACCCAATTCATTCCTACCCTTCTTGTGAATATTGCGCCAAGCGCGGACCATCCTGGCTTTCAGACCTTGGGGATCTTTACCCTCCTGAAAGAACACACCTTCTAACAGAATGTTATGAGGTTTATCCTTTAGGGGGAACCCAAGCTGACGACGTGCTAAGATAGGATTGTAGCTGATCCCACCACATGTACCAAGAAGAGGCACATTAGGGAATTCACCACAATAATCAATAATCTGCACTGTATCATGCACGCGATTGTAGCGGTGTATTCGTTACTATATGATCTATTGATTAAATCAAAAGCAAAATATACAAAAATTCGAGACGCCACCGCACTTTTATTTATCCAAAGGACTGGCTAAAAAGCGAACAAAAGCCTAAGAAGTTTTACACTTAGAAAACTAATGAAAAGATCAGAGATCGGGGTAAGGGGTAAATTACGCAATGGGAAGTTGTACTGCTTGACGAAAGCTTCGCCAAGGTCGTTGAAGGATCTGATGTTGGCGCTATCCAAGCTCATATACCATCGGAGCGCAGCATCGGACAAGCTATCTTGGAAATAATGAATCAGAAGCTGATCATTATCGGTCTGAGTAGACATCTTCCTGGCGTACATAACCAGGTGAGCAAGAGGACAGGTGTTCCCTTTGTATTTTTCAAAGTCAGGAACTTTGAATTTGACCGGTATCTTCACACCGGGAACAAGGCAGAGCTCGGCAGCAGACTTGCCGAATAGGTCTTTACCTCTGAGGGTCTTCAATTCCTTCCTCAGCTCAAGGAATTGGTCGTTCATAGCATCCATCTTTTCATTAACGTCCGGGCCCTCAGACGGCTCGGAATGATAGATGGGGTCGTCTACCCTCGGCATGGTATGCACGGCAGGAGGAGCAGCAAAAGGGACCGGGCTAGATGCCGGCATGTGAGCAAAAGTTGGGGCAGGAATGTCAGGCATGAAACCTGGAGGCATACCCCACGGGAACCCGACTGGCATAGCATTGGGCATATAAGGAGCGCTGGCGGCAGGCACAGTTGAAGCGACAACCTCTGAGATCACAGTCCTCTGGACAGGAGTTGCAGGCTGTTGAGCAGGTTGATTCTGAGCAGCAACGAGTTGCTCCATCAAAGCGCCAAGTCTGGCGACCTCTTCTTTCAATTCACGGTTCTCTTGCTCTAGCTGATCCATTACTCTTGCAGAATTAGCTCGAGTATAATACCGGTGAGTCAGCCTGTCTTCAAAATAAATGAAGAACACAGAGTTAGGACAAGAAGACCAGAAACAAGGGTACCTGCTTATGCAATATGATGCATGGAATGCTTGTGCAGATGCTTTATTATTATTTTTTTCAAGGAACCCTTAGGGTGTTATTTGTAATATTTTGATCATTAATTTCACATTGAAAATATCTCATTCAATATATATTTGAGACAAAGAAGTGCAGCGTTTTTTATTATTACAAAGAGAAAAGGAAAACAACATCCTATGGATCCCTAGGAGCTCGGGATGCTGGAAGACGAGAAGTACACAGCTTCTTGATCTCTCTCTCATAGGCCGCTTCCATATCCGCCTTTGCCTTAGCAAGCTGATCATACTTCCTCTTCCAAAACTTGGAAGACTGAGGAAGCAGAGAAGTCCAAGTGTCGTTCGGATCGTCGATCACTCGATGCTCAAGAAACTCTATCAGAGCGTCCTTCTCCTTAATCTGCTGAAGCAGCTCTTCTCTTTCACGGATCCAAGCACGTGAAAGGTCATCCTCTCTCAACTCCTCTACACGTTGGATAGGGAGGGTTGAAGGCCCAGCCACATCCAAAGGTGTAGGTCTCGGATGATCGTATGGCATCAGGTATTCGGCAGCTCTCTATCTGACCCAGGAAGTGTATGGCTCCAAAGCAATGCAATTCTTCGGACCCAATTCATTCCTACTCTTCTTACGGATACTGCGCCAAGCACGGACAAATCTGGCTTTCAGGCCTTGGGGATCTTTACCCTCCTGAAAGAATACACCTTCTAACAGAATTTTATGAGGTTTATCCTTTAGGGGGAACCCAAGCTGACGACGTGCAAGTATAGGATTGTAGCTGATCCCACCACATGTACCAAGAAGAGGCACATTAAGGAATTCACCACAATAGTCGATGATCTGAACGGTATCATACACGCGATCATACCAAGAGATATCATCATTAGTGAGAGACATAAGCCTCTGGGACCACCGTAGACATCCCTTGTTCTCCTTAAAAGCAACTGTCTGCGGCAAGTGCGAAATAAACCACTTGTACACCAGGGGTAGACAGCAGACAATAACTCCTCCACCTTTTGAATTCCTCAGGTGCAAAGAGACATAGGTATCGCCCAACAAAGTCGGAACTGGATTAAGAACTGAAAGGATCCTGATAGCATTCATGTCCACGAACTTGTCAAAGTTGGGGAATAGCACTAATCCATAGATGAGCAGCACAAACAGAGCCTCAAAGGCATCCTCACTCCTGGCTTCTCCATAGAAGGTAGCTTGAGCGACAAGGAACTCGGAAGAAAAACCCTGAATTCCACCTTTGGTAATCAGATTAGCTTTGATCAAAGCTTCATCTATATGCAACAGACTAGCGATCTCTCGAGCAGACGGAATACTCTCTAGGCCACTGAACGGCACCTGATCCAGAATCGGAATCCCAATAAGGTGAGAGTACTCTTCCAAAGTAGGCAACAACTGGAAGTCCGGGAATAAGAAGCAGTGATACAGCGGATCATAGAATTGAGCAAGAGTACTCATCAGGCCCTCATCAACCTGAGTAGTCAACAGAGGTAGAAGCTTCCCATATCGAGCCTTGAAACCCAAGGGATCTAGTACATAAGATGTCAGATTCCTTAACTCTTTTACATCGGGTTGTCGGAAACTGTACTTCTTTGTATGCCTCTTCGGTCTTTCCATGTCTGAAAATTTTGCAAATAACCCCTTTTAAGTTCCTTGAAAATTTCTCTTTTTTTTTTTGATGACATGAATGCGGATGAATGTATGAATGCATGAATGCAACAATCACACTCAAGGATCAAGCAAAGCACACCAGGCAAAGGTCATGGGAAAGCTCATTGTATCCCTAATATCAATCATCCATTTTGGTGGATTTAGGTTTTCACCTTATCGACACCCAAGTTCCATTGATATTAACGGTACATGAACCGGCTCTGACATCCCTAATATCAACCATCCTTCTTGGTGGATTTAGGTTTTACACCTTATCAACACCCAGGTTCCATTGATATTAACGGTGTCTGAACGACTCAACCACGAATCACGGGTTTGCTGATAGTCACGAGCATGGAGTCTTGGTTAAGAACCACCCAAAGGGAGTGTACTAGGGTTTAAACCTGCCAGACATGTTCTACCAGAGGTTCCCATAATTATCGTCCCATCTTTCGGATATTATCGGAGGAACGAATACTCGTATTCCAAAAATATTCTCAAGAGAAACTCTTATGAGTGTAGTATCGCGTGACAATCGCATCAGAACTTACATCTGACCGACCTCCGCACTACGTCCTAAAATAGGCCAAGATGGGCTTGGTAAACTAAGGTCCTTGGCTTCTAAGGCACATGATTGGAAGAATAATGCCTAACCACAAATGACTTGTGTGACATTATTAATCCAACATGACCTCCACCAAGTGAATGGACTCGCAAGTCAACTGGCTAAGGAATACTCCACACCAGTCAACAAGACTACGCCATTCTCCTATCCTAAGGTGCACTCGAGTTCGGGTATAGAACTCATCTCACAGAGATCACCAAAGCAAACAACAATTGTATATCAAGCAATTCAAACATTACAATCAATACAGTTATCCCAAGTTGTACAAAAATATGTCAAATAACAAATAGTAATATAGCACAACAAGGGTGAAAAGTAGGCAATACCACCAAGGAACAGTCGTTTCCCCAGCAGAGTCGCCACTTTTCTGTAGCGGTGTATTCGTTACTATATGATCTATTGATTAAATCATAAGCAAAATATACAAAAATTCGAGTCGCCACCGCACTTTTATTTATCCAAAGGACTGGCTAAAAAGCGAACAAAAGCCTAAGAAGTTTTACACTTAGAAAACTAATGAAAAGATCAGAGATCGGGGTAAGGGGTAAATTACGCAATGGGAAGGTGTTAGGCACCCAAAACGTCCCAGGTACTCCTAGGGAGCCCTTTTCACACTTGTTGTTTGAAAATTGTTATTTGTTATGACATAAGTATTGTGCAAACATGATTGGGATGGTGAAAAAAAGAATGTACAAGTTAATTATTTTTGTGTTTGAACGGATGAACCCGTTGCCTACGTACCTTTCCATGAAAGGTAAGGATCAAAACGCCGTAGTTCGGCTAAAAATTTCCAAAAGTTAGTGGATTCAATTTTAAAACACAAGCACTAAGGCTTTTCATTACCAATGGGAGAAAACTCAACCTGAATCCACAATCCACCATGCGAGGATAGCTTCAACATACTAGTGAGGGGTTAACCCTATAATAAGTATGGAAGACTTACAATCAACTCACTAAGGATAAGGTAAGAATTACATCAACCACTATGGTAATTGAAACCTATGGCTAATGCATGGAAAACTTAACAAAACATGGACAAAGCCACAAAACATTTGAATGGGTGAAGTTAATTGATTATGATTATTCACAAAATATGGTCAAGGTATGATTAATGTCAATTTAAAATGAGTATTTACAAAAGTGAAGTTGGAAAAATCAAGGACTTAAGGTCCAGGTTTCTAATTTGGAAAGGGTGAGAATGTTTGCACAATACTTATCTCAAGTTTTAAAAGCATGTGTGAAAAGATTTAGGACATAATGGATGAATGATGGATGGTGGAATGTAAAACTTCTCAGAAGGTTCACCTCTTGAAATCATATGGAAGATGATTCAAGTGTGTCCTTTGGAATAGGCAACAAATGAGCAATGATATGTACATGGTAACAGATGAAAGTCAATAAAAAGCGGATGCCGGATGCCACTCAATGGTCTTATACCAGTCTCCTAAAACAAACAAGGATATCAGAAGCCACTCTATGGACTTATACTAATCTCCATCAGAATAAAACAAAAACACAAAACATGGATGTCAACTGCCAATCTATCTGGACTTATGCTAACTTCCACATATGATCATAGGAAAACAAATGCCAAATTACATGGACTTACAATGAATCCTCACATACAACAACAATGCCCAATCAAAGAGCAAAGAGGATATGAGTGACCAATGAAATGGTCTTACACTCTATCCCTTCCATATCATGGGAACACTGGCCAATAAATGGACTTACAGTTGTCCTCAATGGGAAAACATCAATATGTCACAAGGACAAATGAAATGATCATGCACTAATGGACAATCAATGATGATAAATGCACAATGGCAAAGTCAAGTAATCATGTACAAATGAATCAAGTTATCAAACCACATAAGCAAAGAGCACACACTATATACAAGCATCAGGCTCAAACAAGGGTTAGGCATTGAAGGCAACTGGAATAGGGTTAATGTTGCTCTTAACCTTGCCATTGAGGGCCTAAGGTGAAGCAGATGAAAGGATATGAGGGGTGTGCCTCATTGCTCTTATCCCTGGTCAGGGAGAGCATCAGATGATAGAAGGTGTGGGAGTTCAGAAAGTTGGAACTCTCTCCACAAGTTATAGACTCTATAGATCTTGGGTTAGGATCCCAATGCTTCAAACATGTAATGTGAGCAAGGGGAAGACACACAGAATAGTAGGAGATAGGCTACATATCTCTTATATCTACCAATTGCCTTATTCAAAGGACTTTCCCTGCTTGGGGACAAAAATAAACAAGCACAAACATTGCCTCTTAAGGAGGACTTCAGACAGTTGCCTGGCTAAGTAACAAGCCAGGTCTTCCAGGCTACATGAAGAAGAAGGTGCTATACCTCAATGCAAATGCTATCAAGCAAAGCAATGCAAAGTTCTCAAAGAACTATAAGCAACTATGGTACCTGAAATCAATCAAATGTAATCAATATACAACTCAAAGTCAAACAGACAAGATAATGGACCAATAGTCAACACAATCAAACACATGTGCAAAGCACAAAGCTCAAAGCAAGTGAGCTAAGCATCCTACAAAACAAACAAGTTAGTTCACAATAGTCAAATGAAACAACTCAATCAACTTGCATTAATTCCTTTAAAGCACTTTGCTTCTTAACCTGAAAAGTCAAACTCAAACTCAAACATGAGAAGTAAGACCACTAGGACAAGCCTAGGGTCAAAAGGAGGTAAAAAATTTAAAACAGCAAGTGAAAAATGATCAAAACCAAGATAAATCAATTAAGAAGAAAGTCCAATTGGTCTCATATCAAAACTATGCACCAAATTCATTTCATGCACAATTTAAATCAAAGTAAGCAAGTGTGAACCACATATGAGTAAACAGAATGATCACAACCAAACAAATACCAAAACAGCTCAATAAATTCCACAAAAATTCAAGTCTAAACAGAACACATTCAATGAGCATCATATCAAATTTCATGCTATTTGGAAAAAAGGAGGTATGGGAATTAAATTCAAGAAGTCATGGCATGCAAAAACAAACCTAAACTAGGTCACCAAATGCACATCAACTTCAAGCAAATGTAAAATAGTGATCAAACATGGTAAATGAATGGGACCAAAGCCAAAATGAAGTTAAACATGTCAAGAAACACTCCACCAAATTTCATCCTCATATGATAAGGAATGACAATTTCACAAGTCATGTAAGTTGACTACTCAAGAAAAACCCTAAAATGACTAAACAGCAAAAAAAATTACCAATCAAATAGGAAATGGATCAATCAAATCCACAAACAATCATGGTGAAACTAGACATATATATGATATCACATGCAAAAATTGAGAACCATTGGCATAGTGTAAGCATAGAAAATAAAATCAAGAACATAGCATAACATAGTGTGACACACATTGTCACACTCAACTTGATCACATCATATCTCTCTAACCAGGGACTCAAAATTAACAAACTATATACCAAAATCACCAGGAAAGAGTCAAGAACATGCCTATAAAATTTCAATCATTTTGGATAATGCATCAAGATTTTATGAAGGAAATGGTAAAACATATGCACATAGCATACATGATCAAGATCATTAGGCAAATTAAAAAACACACCAGGCACAACTTTGATTATCATACCCAAAAAAAAACTAGAGGAAATTTGGAGATCAACACAAAAATCCCCATTCAATTTGGGTTAAAATTGAATTAATTATGAATTTTAGAAGTTAGGTTAAAAAATGAAATAATTATTTAAGTATTAAAATGAATTAATTAAGCTGAGTGACATTTTTGTAAATCCAGCGAGCCAGGGCGAAACGCGCCCGTTTCATTAAAACGTTGGCGTCATGCTATTGGTTGAATCCAGCGGGAAACAAGAATTCGAATTGAAGGCATGGCTATGAAGATCAAAACACGCGTTTTGCCCAGATTTTGAACACCTTCAACGTGTTCTTCATGTTCTTCATGAACATGAACAAATTTTCACAAAAATGCACATGCTATATATGGTTGGAACCGGTGTTCAACGTAGATCACGAATATGGCAACGAAATCGTCCAGAACTCAACATACAAAAAGATCCAATCAAGAAATGTTTTGGTGCACAAACTTAAATTCAAGATTTCTTGGTGAATAATGGATGAAATCGCACGATTCAACTTTCAGATTACTCTATGTTCAAGGCACTACCTAAACCACCTAACAATTGCAAGAATCAGAGAGTTTGAATTTTAACCTTATGGATATGCAGCTGTGGAAATCGTGTGAGTTTGATCCTAATGAGTGAAAACAGATGGTGTAGGATGTTGTAGGAGGTGGATGCAAGTGATTGTTCAGCTCAACAATGCCTGGATCAATGAAATTTTGCAACTGCCATGTGAAGCTCAAGCTTTGCAACAGTGAGAATTTGCACGATTCCCTCTCCAATTGCCACAAACAGAAGTCCAAAATCACCTGCAGATGAAGATCACAGCAAGAAATAGCATAAAGGATCAAGGATTCTTGATGAACAATTGAAAAATAGTGTATGTGAAAGTTGAGCAAATTGAGAGAATTGGTGAATTTTTTTGGATTGGATCTGAAAAAATGATTGTTGATTCTGAGTTTTCTGTTAGGATTAGACCTTTATACCATCACTTAATCCACGCCTTAATCAAGTTTAGCATAATTGGATGTGATTAGCAAATGGAGCTTGTTATGGAATTTGGCAAATTTTCCCTTTTGCACCTTGAACCAATGGAACAGTGGTTTTTCTTTTGAAGTAAGTCATAAATCACATTTGGAAGTGAATTGCATTGGTTTCATGTGAAAATTCCATGTACTTTTGAATTTGGCCTTTTTTCCCACCCAATTTTTAAATGGTCCACTTGAAAAATGACCTTTTTAAGTGAAGGTTTTTGGTGAAATGTGATGATGGATTTGGATAGTACACATCAAATGTGGTTTGATCAAAAAAGAACCATCCAATTTGGCCTTTCCATTCAAAAGTTATACCACTTTGAATTTCAACTTTTCTTGAAAATGATTTGACCATAATTTTCCAACCACACATGAGAATTGCATGTTCTTGGACTTTTTGGAAAGGTGAGAACAAGATCTTCAACTTTCATGTTGGACAAAATTTCATTTGAAGCTTGTATGATGAAGTAATTTTGAGGAGAAGAACTTTCCATTTTTGGCAGGTGAAAATTACAGGTCATTTCTATTTTGGGAAACTTTTTGTCTGACCTCAAATTCTTCAATGATGATCTTTGAAATGTCAAATGAGACTTGTATGGACATGAATGAGGTCTTTCTAACCATCTCACACCATCCAATCCCTGATTAAATGCACAGTTGACCACAGTTGACTTTTCTAGGGTTTTGGTTGACTGGGCCATGTTCTGATGAATTCCAAGCCTCTTTCTCTTGAGATCTTGATTCCAAATGATGTCATAACTTATATGAACTCTTTATGAATGATCATGGTGTCCAAATTCTTCCAGAATGGCCACCATCTATTGCTCAATGAATGCCTTGACTGTTTTGACCTAGTTAGCTTCATCTGCAAGTAACATGGTTAGATGACAATATTCTTGTACTTTTGGTTAGTAAACATATGAAAAGAAATGATATACAAATGCAATACATGCTTGGTGATCAAGAACCACACTCACAAGGTAACCCACCCACTAGGAGGGAAGCTAGGGTATGCAATGATCCTTGAGGCCATGATATGATATGATATGAGCCATGAGGGATCTTAGGGCCAAAATTGGGGTCTTACAGATGCCCCTATTTAAGGTCATTCTATCCGGAGAAGTGAAGTTTAGAAATCTTCATTTCGACGCGGTAGAATGGGCTTAAATAATAGTAATGAGACAAATTTTGGTCCCTAAGAGACCTCATGATGCAGATGCATGCATGCAAAAGACACAAACTCTGTGGGGAATATATGGTTCACACAGAAGAAAAGACGATCCATCGGAGTAATACACTCACCAGGACCAGAGACTCAAATAAGGCTCTTATTGGGATTCTTTTAGGGGATAGTAAAGAAAGAATGCGTGAACAGGACACGACTCTGATTAGGGAAATGACAAAACTGACACAGCGTGAACAAGACACGACTGGACTGGAGACCTTGCTGGGGAAGCAAAGGACTCGCACTGGGGAATAAAGAATTCCAGAGGAAAATAAATCCATTGGAAAGACATAAGCTGACTCGAATTATCCGCAAGGGATACTTCGGATGAAAATCCGGACTCGGACCAAGAAAAGATTCACAAAGAACCTCCCTGCCGGGAAAATGCATATACTGTGAAAACGCCAATATAGCAAAGGGTAAAAATCACCAAAGGAAACTCCTTAGGGGAATGTCTAACAAAGAGACTCTCCTGGGAAAAGCAACAAGAATGAGGTGTTACCGGTATAAGGGTAACAAGCTCAGGAAGAATGAATATCTAAGACCGGTATAAGGGTGAGAGATATCAATCAACCAATATCTGAGAAAGACCAACACAGGTACAAAATTCAGGAGAATCTGACTCCACAGGGGACCAAAGTCATAATAGGGAGTAGAAAGGAAGGGAACACCAGGGATACCGAAGTATATAATAGGTGACCGACCAAAAAGTGAATTGGTATATATGCCAAGACACTCATCATCCGAAAGGAGAGCTTGAAAAAGCAAAACGACTTACAGGATGGACATTCGAATCCAGAACGGGAAAACGAACCTTACTCAGCCGGGGACACAAACCCGAAGAGTGCATGAGATATAATATCCATTACCGTCAGAACGTGGATAAGATACTCGCATGAGATATATTATCTATTACCGTCAGAACGTAGATAATAAACTCGCATGGTAAGAAACACCAGGGATACCGAAGTATATAATAGGCGATCTACCGAAAACGTGGATTGGTATATATGCCAAAACACACATCCGCAAACTGGTTAAAGGATGGATATTCGATTCTACAAAGAATACGAATCTTACTCCGGGGAAAATCAACAAAGGACTCCAACCAAAGAGCGCATGAGACATATTATTCATTACCGGCAGACCGTGAACAATATACTCGAAAGGAAAAGACACCAGAGATACCGAAGTATATAATAGGTGACTAACCAAAAAGAGAGACCATCGCTACCAAGCATCCGGGTAAACGATAGACAACTCAAAGAGGATAAATTGCAAGCATCCGACAATTATCCAACAACAAAGAATATTCGACTCCGCAAAGGGAAATAACGAATTTTACTCGACCAGGGAAACACAAAAGGCTTCAACTGAAGAGTGCATGAGATATATTATCCATTACCGTCATAACGTGGATAGTATACTCGCATGGAAGATTATCCACAACCGGTATAAAGGTTAATAAAGGATAAATCGACCGGAAAAGAAACGCATCGGGATACCAAACAGGCATATAGTGATGACCAATCAAAGGGAGCAACAACATTACCGACAAAAGGGTAAATGAAAGAAGACTCACTGGAGATAAATTGCAAGCATCCGACAATTATCCACAAAAGCTGGGGATGCATTGATAAACAATCAATGATCCGGGGAGCAAATCACTAGCAAACGGTGAAAAGACCCACTGGCGACTTCTAAAGGATAACATTGCAAGCATCCGACAATGATCCAGAAAACTGCTGGGAATACAAGTGCTTACTCAAGAGCAACTACCCGAGGCAGGGATGAATATCAACATCGAATATTGCATGAAGATAACCACAAAGGAGAGATTAGGGTTTACATCTACCGAATACGGGGCAAAAGACCAAAAATCTGGCTGAGGAAACAAGAGGTTTAACAATACCGACTACTGGGTAGGAAACCAAAGACTCAGCTGAGGATAAAATTGCTAGCAACCGGCAATTATCCACATATATCATAAGATACAACTCCGCTGGAGAGAAAAATCACAGCAACATAGGGTTTACAACTACCGAATACGGGGTAGAAGACCACAAATTCCACTGGGGATATAAATCACCACAGGGAACACCAACTCTGTTTGGGATAAAACCACAACAACAGAAAATCCACCGACAACCAGATCGAACCACAAAGGTCACCACTGCTAGGGGAAAAGAGATAGGACTTACGACTACCGAATACGGGCAGTGGCCAACACTCTGGTGAGGATAAAAAGATTTTAGGGTTTACTTCAAACCACTAACTCCACGTGGGGATGGAAATATATCACAAATCCACACGGGACACAAAAATAGGGTTTAACAACCACAAACTCTATTGGAGAGTAAGAAAACACAGGATTTACGACTACCCAATATTAGGCAGAAAACCCATAACTCTTGCCGAGGAATAAAAGGTATATAACCACCAATTCCGACCAAAGGGCAAGGAAAATAGGACTTACAACTACCGGTATGAGGGTAGAGGCCAACACTCTTGCTGAGGAATAAAAGGTGTATAACCACCAATTCCGCCAAGAGGAACAAGGGAACAATAGGACTTACAACTACCGGTATGAGGGTAGAGGCCCGAAAAACTCCGTTGGGGATGAAAATCACCACAGGGAATCACAAGAAACAGACGACAAACGCCAATCCGGGAAAGATCCGAAAAGACAGACTGAATCACGACACGTCCTACTGAGGATATAACTCAAATAGGAACATCCATCCCAATATATGTGTTGGGGAGGAAACGGAAGAAACCATCATCCACGAGGAAATATCTCGGTGGGGAACTGCAGAAGGAAATGCAAACATTTTCTGCTTATGGGTTGACTCTACTTGGAGAGATTAAACACCCGACATCTGCTTAGGAAGATCTATAAAGATCTATATCACCATAGCAGGGAACAACAAACAAAGGATATATGGCAAAAAATGCAACATGAATATCTGAATGTTTTATGAATATGCATGAATATGCGTGATTTATGTTTGATGAATGCTGACAAAACAGACATATCTAACACAACAGGTCCAGGAATCAAACGCCCGGTATTATACTTCCAGGGGAAAACCAACTGGAAAGCCAATCTGCTGGAGATCCTCATGCTGAAAAGCAAAGATCTGCGGGTATTGCTGGGAAGCAGCAGCAAAAGAATCAGGGATATCTGGAGAATACCACGAAATCTCTGAGCAATGGATCAGCGATCATCCCAACTAGGGCACAGAAAGTCACAACAGGCAAAACGGCCACCAAGACAAATCTGTTGGGGAACAAGAGGAAATCTCAAAGTCCTGCAGGGGATCCTAGCAAACACTGCCATGGAAAGGATCCAACATAACTCCATTGGGGAACAACCCACTGCGGGAGCAAAGATCATCCAGATAGAGTCCGGCTGCATAAGCAACTCTACGGGGGATATTATCAATCAATTCGGAGATACACCCACTGAGGGAGAAAATAGATCACACAAGTAGATTCTGCAACAAAAGCCACACTACTGATGATCAAAAGTATCAAGATATCAACCAAATCTCTGGATGATACATCCCCAACCGCCCAACCGGGGAACAGAGGATTTGCTGAGGGAACGGAGAATTCACCAGCGAACTGCTATAACAACAACTTTGTCGAATATATCAACTCTGACGGGGATCTCTGAGAAATCACACACAAAACCCGTCGCATTACAAATCTACTGACGGCTCCACCCGGGGATCTAATGAGGATTCCACATGGGGGAAGAGGATAACTGTCCTATTGAAGAGAACAAGCACTCTGATGGAGAGGCAACAACAAACCCCACTAGCAACTGTGATGAGGAATACAGACAAAGCTGAGAAATATGGATGAAATACCGGGATCAACCCACTCAACCACTGCATCTTCAAAAAGAAATCACCCATGTTGCGGAGACCACTGCTGCTGGAGAAGAAACTGAGTCTTCAACAAGCACTCTGCTCTGACTGCACTGGCGACTCCCCTAGGGAGAAATACGGGATACGGGGATACCAACCCACTAACCACAAATTTTCTGAACAACTGAGCAACCAAGCCGGGGAGAGACTACTGCTGGAGAACAGACTGAGTCTTCAACATACAACTCTGCTTTGGGGAGTCAGAATTCTCAACAGAAGCTCTGCTTAGGGAACAACCCTAACAATAAACCTCTGCTTGGGGAACAACCCCAACGACCGAATCTGGAGAAGAAGGATACAAACCAAACCAGGAATATGAACAAACGTCTTACCTATTGGAAATCATGCCACCCTTGGGAGAGCACTGAGAAATTCTTTGAGTATCCTTTTATCATTGTGAATGTTCACTTTGTTTAAAACAATAATTTTGAAAAATTTTGTTTTTAACACAATGACATTTTATCAATTAAAACATGCAAACCATTTGTTGAAATTGAAACAAATAAGAGTGCAAATAATTGGATAAAAGCTCAAATTTATTTGATGGAATGGTAGTCTGCAAATGGCAAGACTCCATAGATCTGTACAAATTTGAAATCAGTGATATATATTGGAAGAGGGCTACATTGAACATAATGATCCTTTCTCTACCAATTTGAATCTCGATGTATTTGAAGCTTCGGTTGACGACGAATCGAGAATCTCTGACGAATAGACAGCTGTGGAACCAGAAAGTCTTGTCAGGATGCAGTTACTTGCCTGATCCCTAATTTTTGCCTAGATTGCCCCAGGGTGAGGTACTCAATCTAGCGGGATGCGAATATGCTTTTTCAAGTCTCTAACTTTTGTCTGGATTACCCTTGCAGGTTCTCCACCGAGACGCTCATTTTTGCCTAAGCCGCCCTTTCGGGTTTTCAACTTAGCGAGCTATTCTGTTTTTCATTTGCATATACTATTTTTCTTAGGCAAAGTATTTTTTGACTGCATCTGAATTCACAGGACGAGTGAAATCCTCCCCATCCATTGTTGTAAGCATCAAAGCTCCACCTGAAAAGGCTCTCTTAACAACATATGGACCCTCGTAGTTTGGAGTCCACTTGCCCCTGGAATCGGGTACGAAAGACAAGACTTTATTGAGCACAAGGTCACCTTCTCTGAACACGCGAGGCTTGACCTTCTTGTCGAATGCTTTCTTCATTCTCTGCTGATATAACTGACCATGACACATGGCAGTCAATCTCTTCTCTTCAATTAAGTTCAGTTGGTCATAACGACTCTGAACCCATTCAGCATCAGTCAACCTGGCTTCCATCAAGACTCGCATTGACGGGATCTCCACCTCTACTGGGAGAACGGCCTCCATGCCATAAACAAGAGAGAAAGGGGTTGCCCCTGTTGAAGTGCGTACAGATGTACGATATCCATGCAAAGCAAATGGCAGCATTTCATGCCAATCTTTGTACGTGACAGTCATCTTCTGGATAATCTTCTTGATATTCTTATTAGCAGCTTCAACAGCCCCATTCATCTTGGGTCTGTAAGGGGAGGAATTATGGTGTGCAATCTTGAACTCAGCGCACAACTCATCCATCATCTTGTTATTCAGATTAGATCCATTATCAGTAATGATCCTCTCTGGCACACCATAACGGCAAATCAGTTGGTTCTTGATAAACTTCACAACCACCTGTCTGGTCACATTCGTATATGAAGCGGCTTCAACCCATTTGGTGAAGTAATCGATTGCTACGAGAATAAACCTGTGTCCATTGAACGCTTTCGGCTCAATCATGCCGATCATGTCAATTCCCCACATCGAGAAAGGCCATGGTGATGAAATCACATTCAGAAGTGTCGGAGGAATATGAATCTTATCCGCATAAATCTGACACTTGTGACATTTCTTCACATATTTGCAACAGTCAGACTCCATTGTCAGCCAATAGTAGCCTGCTCTTAACATCTTCTTAGCCATAGCATGTCCATTGGAATGAGTACCAAATGAACCTTCATGGACCTCAGTCATCAACAGGTTTGCTTCGTGTCTATCCACGCATCTGAGCAAAACCATGTCAAAGTTTCTCTTAGACAGTACTTCACCACTGAGGTAGAAACTGCCTGACAACCTTCTCAAAGTTTTCCTATCTTTCACAGATGCCTCAGGCGGGTAGACCTGGTTCTGGAGGAAATTCTTGATATCAAAATACCAAGGCTTGTCATCATTCACTTCTTCGATTGCAAATATGTGAGCTGGTCTATCCAAGTGCATCACAGTAATATTGGGAACTTCATTCCACCTTCTGACTACTATCATGGAAGCAAGCGTAGAAAGCGCATCTGCCATCCGATTATCCTCTCGAGGAATATGATGAAATTCAACTTCTATGAAGAAAGTTGAAATCCTTCTTGCATAATCTCTGTATGGAACGAGACCATGCTGATTCGTCTCCCATTCACCCTTAATCTGATTAACAACCAGGGCTGAATCACCATACACATCAAGATGTTTGATTCTCAAATCAATGCATTCTTCCAGTCCCATAATACAGGCCTCATACTCAACCATATTATTCGTGCATTTGAAAGTTAGCCTCGTCGTAAATGGAATATGAGAACCTCGAGGAGTAATAATCACTGCCCCAATCCCATTTCCATACTTGTTCACAGCGCCATCAAACACCATCGTCCATCAGGAACCAGGTTCTGGACCTTCATCAAGTGTAGGCTCATCACAATCTTTCATTTTCAAATACAGAATCTCCTCATCCGGGAAGTCATACTGAACAGACTGATGATCTTCAATCGGTTGGTGCGCTAAATGGTCAGCCAAGATGCTATCTTTGATAGCCTTCTGAGCTCGATACTCGATATCATACTCAGATAACAACATCTGCCAACGGGAAATCCTCCCAGTCAAAGCAGCTTTCTCGAAGATATACTTGATTGGATCCATTCTGGATATCAACCAAGTCGTATGATTTATCATGTACTGGCGAAAACGCTTAGCAGCCCAAGCCAAAGCACATCACGTCTTCTCAAGCATAGAGTGCCGAGACTCACAATCAGTAAATTTCTTACTGAGGTAGTAGATAGCAGATTCTTTCTTCCCTGATTCATCTTGTTGACCGAGGACACAACCCATCGAGTCTTCAAGAACAGTTAGATACATAATCAGAGGTCTTCCTTCCACAGGCGGAGACAAGATCGGAGGTTCAGACAGATACTCTTTGATACTGTCGAAAGCTTTCTGGCAATCCTCGGTCCAATCATGAGACTGATCTTTCCGGAGGAGCTTTAATATAGGCGCACATGTGGCAATCATGTGGGATATGAATCTGGAAATGTAATTCAAGCGGCCAAGAAAACCTCGGACTTGCTTTTCAGTTTTGGGTGCAGGCATCTCTTGTATTGCTTTGACCTTTGCAGGATCAACTTCAATACCTTTCTCGCTGACAATAAAACCCAATAACTTGCCGGAACGGACTCCAAAAGTACATTTGTTCGGATTCAGGCGAAGTCTAAACTTCCTCAGACGCTGAAAAAGCTTCAACAAATGCTCAACATGCTCAACTTCCGTTCGGGACTTAGCAATCATATCATCAACATAGACCTCTATCTCCTTGTGCATCATATCATGAAACAAGGTAGTCATAGCTCGTTGATACGTGGCTCCGGCGTTCTTCAGACCGAAGGGCATCACTCGATAACAGAATGTTCCCCAAGGTGTGATGAATGTTGTCTTCTTCATATCTTCGGGTGCCATCTTGATTTGATTATATCCGGAAAATCCGTCCATAAAGGAAAAGACTTTGAACTTTGCTGTATTATCTACCAACATATCAATGTGTGGTAGAGGAAAATCATCTTTCGGACTAGCTTTATTCAAATCTCTATAATCAACGCACATACGGAATTTTCCGTCCTTCTTAGGCACAGGCACAATATTGGCCACCCATTGAGGATATGTAGAAGTCACCAGAAACCCCGCATCAATTTGCTTCTGAACTTCCTCTTTGATCTTCACTGCCATATCTGGATGAGTTCTTCTGAGCTTCAACTTCACAGGCACGCACTCAGGCTTCAGAGGTAGGAAATGTTGCACAATATCTGTATCAAGACCTGGCATGTCTTCATATGACCAAGCGAAGATACCTGAATATTCTCGTAGCAATTCAATCAAATCCCTCTTGACAGACTCTTCAAGAAGTGCCCCAATCTTTACCATACGAACACAATCCTCAGATCCCAAGTTGACTGTTTCCAAGTCTTCGAGATGCGGCTGAATGATCTTCTTCTCGTGCTCAAGGAGACGGGTAATCTCATCAGGAATCTCTTCAACATCATCTTCCTCTGCCTCGAATACAAGGAATTCAAAGTTGGGAGATGGCATTGGATCATTATATTCAATGGGTTTTAGAGTCAACCTGCATAATGATTTTGGTTAATGAAGAACTTTAGCATTTAAATAAGCAAACCATTATGCAGATGAAAAGGTTGCTTTTATTCTTGTTTTTATGGGTTTTTTGTGATCACTGATTTCATGCAAAAGCAAAAAGTGAAAACAAATGGAAAAACAAATGTTTAACAATGCATTAATTGAATGAAAACATCATCGTATATATGAGCCAACAATGTCATCACTTCTCCTTTTGGCATGGGAGAAGGGTTTTAAACAAAGTGAGCATATTACTCTGATCTATGGATAACTGTTGGAACCTCTACAGCGACCCAATTGTGGCAGACATCACCAGGAATAACAAAGTTGCAGGTATCCTCTGCATCCTCTTCCAGGATAGCAGCAGCTTCCTCTTCTTCAGGCTGATCATCATGGATAAATCCTCCACTCGTGAACAGACGTTGCTCATTATATGCCCCAGAACAGTAGCCAATTCCAGCCCAGGATTTGTTGTCTTCTAGCTCGATCACCTTCCCTAAACCAGCAACTGCACCACATTCAATGGCCAGTTTTGCATCTCGGTAGGAAGCAAACGAATGAGACTTCTTCTCAATCGGTTTATCAATAGATAAAGCTTGGAATGGAGTTCCAACTTCATCCTCTGCATCGATATAGGAGAAAGAAGACAGATGGCTAACCAGAAGAGCCCTTTCTCCCCCTACCACAACCAGTTTTTTATTCTTAACAAACTTCAGCTTCTGGTGTAGGGTGGATGTCACGGCGCCAGCCTCGTGAATCCATGGTCTGCCTAAGAGACAGCTATATGATGGGTGGATGTCCATTACCTGGAAAGTAACCTGGAAATCACTTGGTCCTATCTTGATTGGGAGATCAACTTCCCTAATCACGGTCTTGCGCGACCCATCAAATGCCTTCACAACAACCCCACTCTGCCTCATAGGAGGACCTTGATATGACAATCGAGAGAGTGTGGATTTTGGCAACACATTAAGAGATGATCCAGTGTCCACTAACACGTTGGACATAGCATCAGATTTGCAATTCAGAGATATGTGTAAAGCCATGTTGTGGTCTCTTCCCTCCTCAGGGAGATCAGCGTCACTGAAACTCAAGGTGTTGCAAGCAGTGATGTTTGCAACAATACTGTCAAATTGCTCGATAGTGACGTCGTGATCAACGTACGCCAGATCCAATACCTTCTGCAGAGCCTCCCTATGGGGTTCTGAATGCATCAGCAAGGATAGTATGGAGATTTTGGATGGCGTGTGTAGAAGCTGGTCTACAACGTTATACTCGCTTTTCTTGATGAGCCTCAGCATCTCATCAGATTCTTTGTTCGTAATGCCACTCGGGCCAGCTGAAGAAGTAGGAGTTTTTTGTACGGAGGAGGGTCTGGCAACATCAAGTGTCGGATTCTGACTATTCACTGCAGTCCCAACTGGGCGCTCAGCAGATTCAGCAGTAACAACCTTAGGAGGCGCAGAGAATACTCGACCACTACGGGTCAAACCGCTTACATCGGCAATGTTGGTTACAGCAGTTGAAGGCAAAGGTACCTCTACCCCATCTTGCACAGCAACTGGATTGTACCTGAACGGCACAGCCCTATCGGATGAATACGGCGCGGGGCCGGCGGGTTTAATCACAAGGGAAGGAGAAGTCTTCGGCTTGCTGCTATCGTAGCGAATAACAACAGGCTCGGGTAATTTGAACACTGGAGATACAACATTGATCTCAGGTTCATCTTCGTCAACATTGCGATTCTGCAGAATCTCAATGGTACCTTCGTCGAGCAATTCTTGCAATTCCCTTCGTACCTGGTTGCAACCCAAGCGGTTAACTGAGCAGATACGGCACTTATCATGGTCATGCTCCATATAGCTGTACTGGCACAGCAACCTATGTAGTTCCACCAACGATCGTCGAATATGACTCACATATTTGACTTTATATTTCCCAGGGCATCCCTGGACCATATTCACGGATTTCCCATGCGCGGGCAATGGGTTCTTGGTGACGTTCGGGCCCGAATCTTCGAAGCTCAAAATCCCACATCTCATAAGGTCCTGAACCTTAGTCTTGAGTGGATAACAATTTTCTATATTATGGCCCGGAGCTCCGGAATGATAAACACAATGCTGATCTGGTTTATACCACCATTGTGGGTTTGCAGGAATAGCAGGAGGATCCCTGGGAGTTACCAATTTTCTCTCCAACAAGGAGGGATAAAGCTCTGCGTATGACATGGGGATAGGATCGAAGCTGATCTTTTTCCGGTCATAACTCAAATTGGCTTGATTGGTTGTGCTTCCACGAGGCTGGTAAGCCTGTTGCTGTGGACGTTGCTGTTGCTGATACTGAGGTTGCTGATATGGTTGCTGATGTTGATATTGCTGATGCTGTTGAGCATTGTCTTTGAAGACAGGCGCAATATGGGCCACCTGATGCTGATGACCGGCACGGCGTGCTGGTTTCCTCTGAACGGGAGGTTTCCTCGATTTATGGGACTGCACAGCATGTGCTTCCCCATCCTTCTTCTTAGCAAATGAGCCATACCTCTTTCTAGAAGAGCCTTCATCTTTTGCCAGTCGTCCTTCACGGACACCCTCTTCAAGTCTCATCCCCATATTCACCATTTCGATGAAGTCAAAGGGAGCACTAGCCACCATCCGCTCATAATAAAATGAGCTAAGAGTCTTCAGGAAGATCTTAGTCATTTCTTTCTCCTCAAGCGGTGGAGTAATCTGAGCTGCCAGCTCTCGCCACCTCTGGGCGTAATCCTTGAAAGTTTCTTTGTCCTTCTGTGACATGGACCTGAGTTGATCTCTGTCAGGCGCCATATCGACGTTGTATTTGTACTGCTTGACGAAAGCTTCGCCAAGGTCGTTGAAGGATCTGATGTTGGCGCTATCCAAGCTCATATACCATCGGAGCGCAGCACCGGACAAGCTATCTTGGAAATAATGAATCAGAAGCTGATCATTATCGGTCTGAGTAGACATCTTCCTGGCGTACATAACCAGGTGAGCAAGAGGACATGTGTTCCCTTTGTATTTTTCAAAGTCAGGAACTTTGAATTTGACCGGTATCTTCACACCGGGAACAAGGCAGAGCTCGGCAGCAGACTTGCCGAATAGGTCTTTACCTCTGAGGGTCTTCAATTCCTTCCTCATCTCAAGGAATTGGTCGTTCATAGCATCCATCTTTTCATTAACGTCCGGGCCCTCAGACGGCTCGGAATGATAGATGGGGTCGTCTACCCTCGGCATGGTATGCACGACAGGAGGAGCAGCAAAAGGGACCGGGCTAGATGCCGACATGTGAGCAAAAGTTGGGGCAGGAATGTCAGGCATGAAACCTGGAGGCATACCCCACGGGAACCCGGCTGGCATAGCATTGGGCATATAAGGAGCGCTGGCGGCAGGCACAGTTGAAGCGACAACCTTTGAGATCACAGTCCTCTGGACAGGAGTTGCAGGCTGTTGAGCAGGTTGATTCTGAGCAGCAACGAGTTGCTCCATCAAAGCGCCAAGTCTGGCGACCTCTTCTTTCAATTCACGGTTCTCTTGCTCTAGCTGATCCATTACTCTTGCAGAATTAGCTCGAGTATAATACCGGTGAGTCAGCTTGTCTTCAAAATAAATGAAGAACACAGAGTTAGGACAAGAAGACCAGAAACAAGGGTACCTGCTTATGCAATATGATGCATGGAATGCTTGTGCAGATGCTTTATTATTATTTTTTTCAAGGAACCCTTAGGGTGTTATTTGCAATATTTTGATCATTAATTTCACATGGAAAATATCTCATTCAATATATATTTGAGACAAAGAAGTACAGCGTTTTTGATTATTACAAAGAGAAAAGGAAAACAACATCCTATGGATCCCTAGGAGCTCGGGATGCTGGAAGACGAGAAGTACACAGCTTCTTGATCTCTCTCTCATAGGCCGATTCCATATCCGCCTTTGCCTTAGCAAGCTGATCATACTTCCTCTTCCAAAACTTGGAAGACTGAGGAAGCAGAGAAGTCCAAGTGTCGTTCGGATCGTCGATCACTCGATGCTCAAGAAACTCTATCAGAGCGTCCTTCTCCTTAATCTGCTGAAGCAGCTCTTCTGTTTCACGGATCCAAGCACGTGAAAGGTCTTCCTCTCTCAACTCCTCTACACGTTGGATAGGGAGGGTTGAAGGCCCAGCCACATCCAAAGGTGTAGGTCTCGGATGATCGTATGGCATCAGGTATTCGACAGCTCTCTGTCTGACCCAGGAAGTGTATGGCTCCAAAGCAATGCAATTCTTCGGACCCAATTCATTCCTACTCTTCTTACGGATACTGCGCCAAGCACGGACAAATCTGGCTTTCAGGCCTTGGGGATCTTTACCCTCCTGAAAGAATACACCTTCTAACATAATGTTATGAGGTTTATCCTTTAGGGGGAACCCAAGCTGACGACGTGCAAGTATAGGATTATAGCTGATCCCACATGTACCAAGAAGAGGCACATTAAGGAATTCACCACAATAGTCGATGATCTGAACGGTATCATACACGCGATCATACCAAGAGATATCATCATTAGTGAGAGACATAAGCCTCTAGGACCACCGTAGACATCCCTTGTTCTCCTTAAAAGCAACTGTCTGCGGCAAGTGCGAAATAAACCACTTGTACACCAGGGGTAGACAGCAGACAATAACTCCTCCACCTTTTGAATTCCTCAGGTGCAAAGAGACATAGGCATCGCCCAACAAAGTCGGAACTGGATTAAGAACTAAAAGGATCCTGATAGCATTCATGTCCACGAACTTGTCAAAGTTGGGGAATAGCACTAATCCATAGATGAGCAGCACAAACAGAGCCTCAAAGGCATCCTCACTCCTGGCTTCTCCATAGAAGGTAGCTTGAGCGACAAGGAACTCGGAAGAAAAACCCTGAATTCCACCTTTGGTAATCAGATTAGCTTTGATCAAAGCTTCATCTATATGCAACAGACTAGCGATCTCTCGAGCAGACAGAATACTCTCTAGGCCACTGAACGGCACCTGATCCAGAATCGGAATCCCAATAAGGTGAGAGTACTCTTCCAAAGTAGGCAACAACTGGAAGTCCGGGAATAAGAAGCAGTGATACAGCGGATCATAGAATTGAGCAAGAGTACTCATCAGGCCCTCATCAACCTGAGTAGTCAACAGAGGTAGAAGCTTCCCATATCGAGCCTTGACACCCAAGGGATCTAGTACATAAGATGTCAGATTCCTTAACTCTTTTACATCGGGCTGTCGGAAACTGTACTTCTTTGTATGCCTCTTCGGTCTTTCCATGTCTGAAAATTTTGCAAATAACCCCTTTTAAGTTCCTTGAAAATTTCTCTCTTTTTTTTTTTGATGACATGAATGCGGATGAATGTATGAATGCATGAATGCAACAATCACACTCAAGGATCAAGCAAAGCACACCAGGCAAAGGTCATGGGAAAGCTCATTGTATCCCTAATATCAATCATCCATTTTGGTGAATTTAGGTTTTCACCTTATCGACACCCAAGTTCCATTGATATTAACGGTACATGAACCGGCTCTGACATCCCTAATATCAACCATCCTTCTTGGTGGATTTAGGTTTTACACCTTATCAACACCCAAGTTCCATTGATATTAACGGTGTCTGAACGACTCAACCACGAATCACGGGTTTGCTGATAGTCACGAGCATGGAGTCTTGGTTAAGAACCACCCAAAGGGAGTGTACTAGGGTTTAAACCTGCCAGACATGTTCTACCAGAGGTTCCCATAATCATCGTCCCATCTTTCGGATATTATCGGAGGAACGAATACTCGTATTCCAAAAATATTCTCAAGAGAAACTCTTATGAGTGTAGTATCGCGTGACAATCGCATCAGAACTTACATCTGAACGACCTCCGCACTACGTCCTAAAATAGGCCAAGATGGGCTTGGTAAACTAAGGTCCTTGGCTTCTAAGGCACATGATTGGAAGAATAATGCCTAACCACAAATGACTTGTGTGACATTATTAATCCAACATGACCTCCACAAAGTGAATGGACTCGCAAGTCAACTGGCTAAGGAATACTCCACACCAGTCAACAAGACTACGCCATTCTCCTATCCTAAGGTGCACTCGAGTTCGGGTATAGAACTCATCTCACAGAGATCACCAAAGCAAATAGCAATTGTATATCAAGCAATTCAAACATTAAAATCAATACAGTTATCCCAAGTTGTACAAAAATATGTCAAATAACAAATAGTAATATAGCACAACAAGGGTGAAAAGTAGGCAATACCACCAAGGAACAGTCGTTTCCCCAGCAGAGTCGCCACTTTTCTGTAGCGGTGTATTCGTTACTATATGATCTATTGATTAAATCATAAGCAAAATATACAAAAATTCGAGTCTCCACCGCACTTTTATTTATCCAAAGGACTGGCTAAAAAGCGAACAAAAGCCTAAGAAGTTTTACACTTAGAAAACTAATGAAAAGATCAGAGATCGGGGTAAGGGGTAAATTACGCAATGGGAAGGTGTTAGGCACCCAAAACGTCCCAGGTACTCCTAGGGAGCCCTTTTCACACTTGTTGTTTGAAAATTGTTATTTGTTATGACATAAGTATTGTGCAAACATGATTGGGATGGTGAGAAAAAAGAATGTACAAGTTAATTATTTTTGTGTTTGAACGGATGAACCCGTTGCCTACGTACCTTTCCATGAAAGGTAAGGATCAAAACGCCGTAGTTCGGCTAAAAATTTCCAAAAGTTAGTGGATTCAATTTTAAAACACAAGCACTAAGGCTTTTCATTACCAATGGGAGAAAACTCAACCTGAATCCACAATCCACCATGCGAGGATAGCTTCAACATACTAGTGAGGGGTTAACCCTATAATAAGTATGGAAGACTTACAATCAACTCACTAAGGATAAGGTAAGAATTACATCAACCACTATGGTAATTGAAACCTATGGCTAATGCATGGAAAACTTAACAAAACATGGACAAAGCCACAAAACATTTGAATGGGTGAAGTTAATTGATTATGATTATTCACAAAATATGGTCAAGGTATGATTAATGTCAATTTAAAATGAGTATTTACAAAAGTGAAGTTGGAAAAATCAAGGACTTAAGGTCCAGGTTTCTAATTTGGAAAGGGTGAGAATGTTTGCACAATACTTATCTCAAGTTTTAAAAGCATGTGTGAAAAGATTTAGGACATAATGGATGAATGATGGATGGTGGAATGTAAAACTTCTCAGAAGGTTCACCTCTTGAAATCATATGGAAGATGATTCAAGTGTGTCCTTTGGAATAGGAAACAAATGAGCAATGATATGTACATGGTAACAGATGAAAGTCAATAAAAAGCGGATGCCGGATGCCACTCAATGGTCTTATACCAGTCTCCTAAAACAAACAAGGATATTAGAAGCCACTCTATGGACTTATACTAATCTCCATCAGAATAAAACAAAAACACAAAACATGGATGTCAACTGCCAATCTATCTGGACTTATGCTAACTTCCACATATGATCATAGGAAAACAAATGCCAAATTACATGGACTTACAATGAATCCTCACATACAACAACAATGCCCAATCAAAGAGCAAAGAGGATATGAGTGACCAATGAAATGGTCTTACACTCTATCCCTTCCATATCATGGGAACACTGGCCAATAAATGGACTTACAGTTGTCCTCAATGGGAAAACATCAATATGTCACAAGGACAAATGAAATGATCATGCACTAATGGACAATCAATGATGATAAATGCACAATGGCAAAGTCAAGTAATCATGTACAAATGAATCAAGTTATCAAACCACATAAGCAAAGAGCACACACTATATACAAGCATCAGGCTCAAACAAGGGTTAGGCATTGAAGGCAACTGGAATAGGGTTAATGTTGCTCTTAACCTTGCCATTAAGGGCCTAAGGTGAAGCAGATGAAAGGATATGAGGGGTGTGCCCCATTGCTCTTATCCCTGGTCAGGGAGAGCATCAGATGATAGAAGGTGTGGGAGTTCAGAAAGTTGGAACTCTCTCCACAAGTTATAGACTCTATAGATCTTGGGTTAGGATCCCAATGCTTCAAACATGTAATGTGAGCAAGGGGAAGACACACAGAATAGTAGGAGATAGGCTACATATCTCTTATATCTACCAATTGCCTTATTCAAAGGACTTTTCTTGCTTGGGGACAAAAATAAACAAGCACAAACATTGCCTCTTAAGGAGGACTTCAGACAGTTGCCTGGCTAAGTAACAAGCCAGGTCTTCCAGACTACATGAAGAAGAAGGTGCTATACCTCAATGCAAATGCTATCAAGCAAAGCAATGCAAAGTTCTCAAAGAACTATAAGCAACTATGGTACCTGAAATCAATCAAATATAATCAGTATACAACTCAAAGTCAAACAGACAAGATAATGGACCAATAGTCAACACAATCAAACACATGTGCAAAGCACAAAGCTCAAAGCAAGTGAGCTAAGCATCCTACAAAACAAACAAGTTAGTTCACAATAGTCAAATGAAACAACTCAATCAACTTGCATTAATTCCTTTAAAGCACTTTGCTTCTTAACCTGAAAAGTCAAAGTCAAACTCAAACATGAGAAGTAAGACCACTAGGACAAGCCTAGGGTCAAAAGGAGGTAAAAAATTTAAAACAGCAAGTGAAAAATGATCAAAACCAAGATAAATCAATTAAGAAGAAAGTCCAATTGGTCTCATATCAAAACTATGCACCAAATTCATTTCATGCACAATTTAAATCAAAGTAAGCAAGTGTGAACCACATATGAGTAAACAGAATGATCACAACCAAACAAATACCAAAACAGCTCAATAAATTCCACAAAAATTCAAGTCTAAACAGAACACATTCAATGAGCATCATATCAAATTTCATGCTATTTGGAAAAAAAGGAGGTATGGGAATTAAATTCAAGAAGTCATGGCATGCAAAAACAAACCTAAACTAGATCACCAAATGCACATCAACTTCAAGCAAATGTAAAATAGTGATCAAACATGGTAAATGAATGGGACCAAAGCCAAAATGAAGTTAAACATGTCAAGAAACACTCCACCAAATTTCATCCTCATATGATAAGGAATGACAATTTCACAAGTCATGTAAGTTGACTACTCAAGAAAAACCCTAAAATGACTAAACAGCAAACAAAATTACCAATCAAATAGGAAATGGATCAATCAAATCCACAAACAATCATGGTGAAACTAGACATATATATGATATCACATGCAAAAATTGAGAACCATTGGCATAGTGTAAGCATAGAAAATAAAATCAAGAACATAGCATAACATAGTGTGACACACATTGTCACACTCAACTTGATCACATCATATCTCTCTAACCAGGGACTCAAAATTAACAAACTATATACCAAAATCACCAGGAAAGAGTCAAGAACATGCCTATAAAATTTCAATCATTTTGGATAATGCATCAAGATTTTATGAAGGAAATGGTAAAACATATGCACATAGCATACATGATCAAGATCATTAGGCAAATTAAAAAACACACCAGGAACAACTTTGATTATCATACCCAAAAAAAACTAGAGGAAATTTGGAGATCAACACAAAAATCCCCATTCAATTTGGGTTAAAATTGAATTAATTATGAATTTTAGAAGTTAGGTTAAAAAATGAAATAATTATTTAAGTATTAAAATGAATTAATTAAGCTGAGTGGCATTTTTGTAAATCCAGCGAGCCAGGGCGAAACGCGCCCGTTTCATTAAAACGTTGGCGTCATGCTATTGGTTGAATCCAGCGGGAAACAAGAATTCGAATTGAAGGCATGGCTATGAAGATCAAAACACGCGTTTTGCCCAAATTTTGAACACCTTCAACGTGTTCTTCATGTTCTTCATGAACATGAACAAATTTTCACAAAAATGCACATGCTATATATGGTTGGAACCGGTGTTCAACGTAGATCACGAATATGGCAACGAAATCGTCCAGAACTCAACATACAAAAAGATCCAATCAAGAAATGCTTTGGTGCACAAACTTAAATTCAAGATTTCTTGGTGAATAATTGATGAAATCACACGATTCAACTTTCAGATTACTCTATGTTCAAGGCACTACCTAAACCACCTAACAATTGCAAGAATCAGAGAGTTTGAATTTTAACCTTATGGATATGCAGCTGTGGAAATCGTGTGAGTTTGATCCTAATGAGTGAAAACAGATGGTGTAGGATGTTGTAGGAGGTGGATGCAAGTGATTGTTCAGCTCAACAATGCCTGGATCAATGAAATTTTGCAACTGCCATGTGAAGCTCAAGCTTTGCAACAGTGAGAATTTGCACGATTCCCTCTCCAATTGCCACAAACAGAAGTCCAAAATCACCTGCAGATGAAGATCACAGCAAGAAATATCATAAAGGATCAAGGATTCTTGATGAACAATTGAAAAATAGTGTATGTGAAAGTTGAGAAAATTGAGAGAATTGGTGAATTTTTTTGGATTGGATCTGAAAAAATGATTGTTGATTCTGAGTTTTCTGTTAGGATTAGACCTTTATACCATCACTTAATCCATGCCTTAATCAAGTTTAGCATAATTGGATGTGATTAGCAAATGGAGCTTGTTATGGAATTTGGCCAATTTGCCCTTTTGCACCTTGAACCAATGGAACAGTGGTTTTTCTTTTGAAGCAAGTCATAAATCACATTTGGAAGTGAATTGCATTGGTTTCATGTGAAAATTCCATGTACTTTTGAATTTGGCCTTTTTTCCCACCCAATTTTTAAATGGTCCACTTGAAAAATGACCTTTTTAAGTGAAGGTTTTTGGTGAAATGTGATGATGGATTTGGATAGTACACATCAAATGTGGTTTGCTCAAAAAAGAACCATCCAATTTGGCCTTTCCATTCAAAAGTTATACCACTTTCAATTTCAACTTTTCTTGAAAATGATTTGACCATAATTTGCCAACCACACATGAGAATTGCATGTTCTTGGACTTTTTGGAAAGATGAGAACAAGATCTTCAACTTTCATGTTGGACAAAATTTCATTTGAAGCTTGAATGATGAAGTAATTTTGAGGAGAAGAACTTTCCATTTTTGGCAGGTGAAAATTACAGGTCATTTCTATTTTGGGAAACTTTTTGTCTGACCTCAAATTCTTCAATGATGATCTTTGAAATGTCAAATGAGACTTGTATGGACATGAATGAGGTCTTTCTAACCATCTCACACCCTTCAATCCTTGATTAAATGCACAGTTGACCACAGTTGACTTTTCTAGGGTTTTGGTTGACTGGGCCATGTTCTGATGAATTCCAAGCCTCTTTCTCTTGAGATCTTGATTCCAAATGATGTCACAACTTATATGAACTCTTTATGAATGATCATGGTGTCCAAATTCTTCAAGAATGGCCACCATCTATTGCTCAATGAATGCCTTGACTGTTTTGACCTAGTTAGCTTCATCTGCAAGTAACATGGTTAGATGACAATATTCTTGTACTTTTGGTTAGTAAACATATGAAAAGCAATGATATACAAATGCAATACATGCTTGGTGATCAAGAACCACACTCACAAGGTAACCCACCCACTAGGAGGGAAGCTAGGGTATGCAATGATCCTTGAGGCCATGATATGATATGATATGAGCCATGAGGGATCTTAGGGCCAAAATTGGGGTCTTATAGCGATCATACCAAGAGATATCATCATTAGTGAGATACATGAGTCTCGTAGACCACCGTAGACATCCCTTATTCTCCTTGAAAGCAATCGTCTGCGGTAAGTGAGAAATAAACCACTTATACAACAGAGGCAAACAGCACACAATAACTCCTCCGCCCTTTGCATTCCTCAGGTGCAAAGAGAAATAGGCATCACCCAACAGAGTCGGAACGGGATTAAGAACAGAGAAGATCCTAATAGCATTCACATCCACGAATTTTTCGATGTTGGGGAACAATACCAAACCATAGATGAGCAACACAAATAAAGCCTCAAAGGCATCCTCACTCCTGGCCTTCCCATAAACGGTAGCTTGAGCAATGAGGAACTCGGAAGGAAGACCCTGAATTCCACCTTTGGTAGTCAGATTAGCTTTAATCAAGGATTCATTTATGTGCAACAAGTCTGCAATCTCTCGAGCAGTCGGAATACTCTCTAAGCCACTGAACGGCACCTGATCCAGAATCGGAATACCCACAAGATAAGCATACTCCTCCAAGGTGGGCAACAGCTGGAAGTCCGGAAAAGAGAAGCAATGATACAGAGGATCATAAAACTGAGCCAGAGTACTCATCAACCACTCATCAACCTGAGTAGTCAATAAAGGCAGAAGCTTCCCATAACGAGCTTTGAAACCCAAGGGATCTAATACATAAGATGTCAGATTCCTTAACTCTTTCACGTCAGGCTGTCTAAAGATGTACTTCTTTGTATGCCGTTTCGGTCTTTCCATGTCTGAAAATTTTGCAAATAAACCCTTTAAGTTCCTTGATTTTTTTTTTGTTGATGACATGAATGTAGATGAATGCATGAATGCAGCAATCACACTCAAGGATCAAGCAAGTCACACCAGACAAAGGTCATGGGAAAGCTCATAGTATCCTTAATATCAATCATCCATTTTGGTGGATTATGGTTTTCACCTTATCGACACCCAAGTTCCATTGATATTAACGGTACATGAACCGGCTCGATCATCCTTAATATCAACCATCCGTTTTGGTGGATTTAGGTTTACACCTTATCGACACCCAGGTTCCATTGATATTAAGGTTGTCTGAACGACTCAACCATGAATCACGGGTTTGCTGAGAGTCACGAGCATGGAGTCTCGGTTAAGAACCACCCAAAGGGAGTGTACTAGGGTTTAAACCTGCCGAACATGTTCTACCAGAGGTTCCCATAATCATCGTCCCATCTTTCGGATATTATCGGAGGAACGAATACTCGTATTCCAAAAATATTCTCAAGAGAGACTCTCATGAGTGTAGTATCGCGTGACAATCGCATCAGATCTGACATCTGAACGACCTCCGCACTACGTCCTAAAATAGGCCAAGATAGGCTTGGTAAACTAAGGTCATTGGCTTCTACGGCACATGATTGAAAGAATAATGCCTAACCACAAATAACTTGTGTGACATTATTAATTCAACATGACCTCCACCAAGTGAATGGACTCGCAAGTCAACTGGCTAAGGAATACTCCACACCAGTCAACAAGACTATGCCATTATCCTATCCTAAGGTGCACTTGAGTTCGGGTATAGAACTCATCTCACAGAGATCACCAAGCAAACAGCAATTGTATATCAAGCAATTCAAACATTATAATCAATACAGTAATCCTAAGTTGTACAAAATATGTCATATAACAAATAACAATATCACACAACAAGGGTGAAAAGTAGGCAATACCACCAAGGAAGACTTCCCCAGCAGAGTCGCCACTTTTCTGTAGCGGTGTATTCGTCACTTTATGATTTATTGATTAAACCAAAAGCAAAGCATACAAAGAAATCGAGTCGCCACCGCACTTTTATTTATCCAAAGGAATGGCTAAAAAGCGAACAAAAGCCAAAGAAGTTTTACACTTAGAAAACTAATGAAAAGATCAGAGATCTGGGTAAGGGGTAAATTACGCAATGGGAAGGTGTTAGGCACCCAAAACGTCCTAGGTACTCCTAGGGAGCCCTTTTCACACTTGTTGTACGAAATGTTGTTTGTTTATGAAATATTTATTGTGCAAACATGAATGAAGGGATGAGAAAAGAATATACAAGTTATTATTTTTGTGTTTGAACGGATGAACCCGTTGCCTACGTACCTTTCCATGGAAGGTAAGGATCAAAACACCGTGGTTCGGCTAAAAGATTTCCAAATTATAAGTGGGTTAATTTTAAAACAAAAGCCCTAAGGTCTTTCTTTATCCACGGGAGAAAACTCAACCTGAAGAATCCACAGGTCCACCATGTGATGACAGCTTCGACATGCTAGTGAGGGGTTAACCCTATAATAAGCATGGAAGACTTACAATCAAATCACTAAGGACAAGGCGAGGTTAACATCAACCAACTAGGAGAACTCAAACCTATGGCTAATGTATGAAAAACTTAACAAGAATGGACAAAGCCACAAAACAATTCAATGAGTTGCATTAACCAATTAGAATTTATTCACAAAAGATGGTCAAGGTATGATTAGAATTCAATTCAAAAGAAGTGTTATGAAAATGGAGTTTGGAAAAATCAAAGGCTTAAGGCCTAGGTTTCTAATTTGAAAATAAGTGAAAATGTTTGCACAAAGTTTTTAGGATTGAATTAGCATGAAAATGGATGGTTTAAAGAAACAAAAGGGTGGAGGGTGAGGAAGTAAAACTCCTTAGATGTTCACCTCTTGAGATCATATATAGATGATCCAAGTGTGTCCTTTGGAATAGGCAATGAGCAATGACAAATGAACAAAGTAACAGTAGAAAGTCAACAAAAGCGGATACCGGATGCCAATCAATGGTCTTATACCAATCTCCTAAAATAAAACTGGATACCGGATGCCAATATATGGACTTATACCAATCTCCTCAGAATGATCATAGGAAATCACATGCCAATAGAATGGACTTACAATTGAATCCTCACATGCAACAAGCAAAACAAAGGCAAAAGCAAAAGGAAACAAGGTGCCAATAAATGGGCTTACCCTCGACTCCAAGGAATTAGGATGCCAATAAAGGGTCTTAGTCCCACTCCTTCCAAATCATAGGAAACAAATGCCACTCAATGGACTTATAATTGTCTCCTCCATGGACTATCAAGGATGTCACAGAGATATGAGCAATAATCATGCAATGATGAACAATTAATGATGATAAATGCACAAAGGCACACAGGCAAACATGCATAGATGAATCAAGTAATCAAACAACTCAATTAGCACACACTATATACAAGTAATTAGGCTCAAACAAGGTTAGGCTTTGAAGCCAACTGGAATGGGGTAATTTGTGCTCTTAACCCTAACATTGAGAGTTAGGGTGAGGCAGATGAAATGGAGATGAGGGGTGTGCCTCATAGCTCTTATCCCTGGCCTGGGAGAGCTTTGAATAATAGAAGGTGTGGGAGTTCAGAAAGTTGGAACTCTCTCCACAAGTGAATGACTCTATAAGATCTTGGGTTAATATCCACAATACATCAACATGTTATGTGAGCAAAGGGATGACACACTGACTAGCAGGAGATGGATTACACATCTCTTTTATCTGCCAATTGCCTTATCAAAGGACTTTTCCTACTTGGCACAAAAAGTAAACAAACACAAGCATTCCCTCTTAAGGAGGACTTCAGACAGGTGCCTACCAAGTAACAGTAGGTCTTCCAGACTACATGAAGAAGAGAGGTTATACCTAAGTGGTTAAGCAACCAAGCAAAATCAAAGTTCAAAAGAACTTAAGCAACTAATGTACCTATGGAAACATCAAACAAATCAGTACAAAGTTCAGACAATCAACCAACAGTCAATATCAACAGTCAAGCCCAATAAGCAAAGGCATAAGCCACAAGTCAAACTCAAATGAGTTAACAACCCTACAAAACACACAATATTAGTAGTCAAAAGTAAACATCAAATGCTCAAGTGATGAAGCATCAACAACTATGGAACTTGGATGATCAACCTGAAAACAAAGCTCAAAGATGAGTCACAAACCACTAGGTCAAAGCCTAGGGTCAAAGGTGGAGAAAAAATCCAAAACAGAAGATGAAAATTAACATGAATCAACTTCAAACACATATTAAGACAATCCAAAAGGTCTCAACTCAATATCATATACCAAAAGTATTTCACAATCAATTGAAGTTCAAAGTAAATTTAAAGTCCAAATGTGACCAACCAGGATGAAAAATCTCAATTAAATCAGAAATCAATCAAATAATTCCAAGAAAATTCATGCTAATTCACAACATCCATAACATGCATGATACAAAAAATCAGGACAATTGGAGATCATTTGGCAAGGCAAACACATCACATAAGATGAACAAGCAAAGGTGTGACACACATTGTCTCACCTACCTTCACATGATCATAAAAAAGAAATGACAAATGGTAAAAATACCAAATCAACGCTACAATGTCAAGCCAAGAGTCTAGTTTCATCATGTAAATTTTCAAATCCATTGGATAAAAGCTCAGCATTTCACAAATGATATGGTAAGGCAAGGTCAAGATATGATACATGTTCACAAACCCTAGCACAAATTATTTTCCAGCCAAGCACAATTTATGGAAAAATGATGATAAAATACTAGAAACAATAAGGAAGGCAATGCAAAAATCCTCATATTTTTTGGAGCATTATTTAATTAGATATGAATTTTGGAAGATGAAGGAAAAATAAAAAAATGATGTGAGAAGCATGTATGAACATATGGAGGGAAAGGAGAAAACATAAGGCAATTTGAAATAATACATCTGCCAGGAATCGAACCACAGCCAAATTTGAAAATGCGCGCTAGCTTAAAACGACAGCGTATCCCTTAAACCCTAAAACAAACGTGCATGCATGGCATTAAGGAATCCGCAGGAAAACTGGATGAACTAGCAACAAAATTCGCAGGAAAAAATATGCATTCCGCAGGTAACTCCATAGGAAATCTGGAGATTGCATGAACACGATGAAGATCATGAAGATCTTCATCCAACTTTTCCAGAAAAATCTCAAAAGTTCCAGAAACTAAAAATGAGCATATCATCGTGTAGTACATTCAACATAGATCACAAATCCACAATTATTTCATGCAACAACACTTAAACACGCACGGATCGAAGAAAAGAAAAATCATCATCAAAACTTCCATCTATCATATCTCACTCATAACAGCATGAAATTGCACGATTTAAAGCTCAAAATGCTCAGCATAAGAAGATCTATCATAACATCACAACCTAAGTGAGAATTAAGAGCATCGATTATGTTACCTCTTGAAGAGCAGAAGTGGAATCCTCGAGCTACAGGCCCTGTGATGCTTCAATAATCCTCTATGATGCTTGTACAAGTGTTTGGAAGAGAAAAGACAACTCAATTGTGCACGATCTTGCAAGAATCTTGATTCACCATTGTTGCTTCCAAGCTTGCATATGCTTCAATGCTGCACGATTTCCTTTGGTTCTATGTGTAATCCTGCTCAAGAACAACTCAAACACAAGGATTAAGCAAGAAGAATGGATTGGAAATGAAGAAATTGCAAGAAAAAAGTGAGAGAAAAATTTGGTGTTTGGATCTAGATCTGAAAATTATGAGTGTTCTCTTTTGAAAAACAGTTATGATTTATGTTATATACTCCCTCTTAATCACTCTCCTAATCATGTTTAGGCAATGGTAATTGGAATTAGAAAAATGGAATGCATATGCAAAATTGGGATTTCACCCTATGCATGAAAATGCATGGTGAACAGTGCACGGGTTTGGAATGATTTTCACTTAAAACATCATTTTGGAGCTAAATGCAATGATAGAATGTTCAAATAATTGGCCAATTTTAAACTTTAAAAATTCCCTCCAAAAATCAAGTGAATTAGCCAATGATCACATGATGATAATTGATGAGATGCAATGCATGATTTGGGAAGTAGACGTCAAGATAAGAATGTACAAAAAAGAGCCACTTGAATTGGAGCTTTGGTTGAGAAGTTATGCACATTTGAATCTTCAAGTACACTTTGCCATGTTTTGATCACATCTCCTTAACCACACATGAGAAATTGATGATCTTGGACTTTTTGGAAATGGGAGAGAAAGATCTACAACTTTCATGTTCAACAAAATTTCATTTCAAGCTTTCTTGATGATGTATTTTGAAGTTGAAGTTAGGTTAAAACCTTTCCATTTTTGGCAAGTTTGAATTATAGGTCACTTTCTATTTTTGGAAAGTTTTGACCTGACTTTATTTTCTTCAATGTTGACGTTTGAAATGTCAAATGAGACTTGTTTGAACATGAATGAAGTATTTCTAATCACTTCCCACCTCCAAATCCACAGTTGACTTGGCAGTTGACTTTTCTAGGTCTTCAGATGACCTGGCAATGATCTGATGAAATTCAAGCCTCTACCACTTGGGCTCTTGATTCAAAATGATACCATAGCTCATATGAGCTCTTGTGAATGATCATGGGGTCCAAATTCTCAAGAATGGCCACCATCTATTGCTCAATGAATTGCTTGGACTGCTTTGACCCATAATTGCTTCATCTGCAAGGCAAAGGTTAGATGACATATTTTTGTACATTTGGTTAGTGGTAAAAAGAAAAGCAATGATATACATATGCAAAACATGCTTGGTGACCAAGAATCACACTCAAAGATAACCCACCCATAGGGAAGGAACAAGGTACACAATGATCCTTGAGGCAATGCTATGATATGATATGATGCCATGAGGGATCTTAGGGACAAAATTGGGGTCTTAGACAAGCAAGCAACTAAGGTACCTTTACAAAGACTAAACAGTTAGTACTTCAGTCATAAAACCAGAAAACAAGCAGTGAAACTCTCCAACAGTTACACAATTCAATGCATAATACCCAAGCACTCAAATAAGCTCATGAGCTCACCACATCAGTCAAAACCCTACAAAACAAACATAGGTTAGAACTCAATGCATTTGTATCTCACAAAGTGAGAACAAACCCAATTACCAATGCTAAGTGTCCAAACCTGAAACAAAAGACAAAGTTAGTTTATGTACAAAACCCTAGTGCAAAGACAAGATTCAAAACCCAATCAAATGACCTATACAGAACTCATCCTTCTACACATTACACATTCAAGCACTCCATCCAATGTCCTCAAAAGGACCAGCATCAAATCAATAACCAAGTGCCTCAATTGGCCTATGCCATGTAATGAACAAAATTATGCATAAAAATGAACTTCCAAATTAGAAAATTCATATCAAATCAGAAATGCATACAATGACTTTGGGATTTTTTGTACAAGTTCCTCATGTCATGAATAATCATCATGCAAAGTATCCAATCCAGAATGATGCAAATTCTATGTGAACAAAAATGCACCAATTCAATGCCAAAAATGTGACACAAATTGTCACACTTTTCTCTATGTGTCAAAAGTGATGATAACATGTGAGAAAAAATCCAAACCAGTGACCAATAACTCATGGCATGTATGAATATCATGTATGCAAAAAATTGGATCAGAAGGTTCAACATAGAGAATTTCACAACACATTGAATACACTATATCAATTTGGCACCACATGGATTCAAAAATTCACACATAAAAGTCCAGACATCCCAAATTCATGAAATTAACATTATAAAAAAGTAGACATCAATACAAAACTGTGAAAAATAATTGGGACTCATTTGGACTATTTTTGCATTTTTTATGAATTTTCTAAAATGGCTAAAATAATTGAATTATCAAATAAAAATGGAGGGAAATGCATTTATTTGAATAAAGCCAGAAAAATCATCAACTGTTGGATATGGCGCGCGTTCAGATCAACGCTCCAGGTTTAAATGAATGAAACAATGCGTTTCATTAATCTACTCAGCCTCCCAGTCATCAGTCAAAGCATGTGTGGCCCTGGTCAAAGCATTCTCATCCAACCGTTCTTCCACGCGCTGAGCCACATGGATCCCAATCATCTAAACCCTAATTAGACACAGGCACCGGAGCTACAACTCCGGTCGTCTTCCCTGACGAGACGCACGGCGGCGCCACCATAATTTTTTTCCAGAAATTTCTCAAACCTATATCATTCTACTCGTCTTCTCACGTAGGTTCCAAATATGACCTTAGTTTCTCCTAAATCTTCCTGGATTTTGTAGATCGAAGAGAAGAAGTTTGTAGATCCAAACTTCTATTCAACACTACATCCTCAATTCTCACTCAATTTTGAATCTAAACACATATCTATGATCTACTCAACAAGATCTACAACTCTATGGCCTAAAAACAGCAAAAGGAGAGAGTAGAATTTGAGTCACCTGAACTTGAAGACCTCTGAAACCGCGATCTCTCAAGCTCTACTGCTCCAGATCAGTTCCTATACTCTTACTTTGAAGCTTTGTGCAAAAAGAAACGGTTGAAACCTCTTGAAGACGCCTCAATTTCCAAATTCCATTGCCATGATAATGCACATGAACTGCTCGAAATCTTGATGAATTGCACCAAACAAATGATGATTCTTGATCAGTGAAGGATGAGGATCAAGAATATGCAAGAATCTTTGAGGTTTGTGTGAGGAAAAATGAAAATCGAAGAGAGAGAAAGTTGAGAGAGTTTCTTCAATTCTGATATGAAAGGTTAGTTATGGCAGTTATGATTAGGGTTTTGGTACTTATACTCCTTACTAATGATAATGCTAATCCTCTTTTCCATTTACTAATCATGATTAGTGAGATATGAAGCAACTTGCAAAAATGCAAATTGAGCTCACATGCCCATTGTCGCATTACGCGAAAAAACCGGCGGGAAAACAAGAACAACAGAGCCGCCACCGTGCGTTATTTATCCCAAAAGAGGGAAAGGAAACGCTCGAAGTAAACCTGGAAAAGACGTGGTCTCGCGACCAAAGAGAGTGGGATCGGGAGTCGGTTATGCGAAGGGAAGGTATTAGCACCCCTACGCATCCGTCGTACTCGACGGGATCCACGCACAATAGGAAGGAAAATGGTTGCTAAAAACACTGCTCACACACACACACTGGCTGAAAGAGACACAGGAAAACAGACTGAAAATGACTCGGCAGGACATCGCGTCCTGGGCCTACTTAGTCTATCAGGCATAGACATCAGAGTCAAAGTAGTTCGGACTGGGGAAACGACACATGCTCGCTAGGATGTCGCATCCTATGCATACGTATCTTCTTGGACGAAGAAGAATCAGAGCATTCGTAGCTCGGCTGACACGCACACAAACAAAACAAGACAAAGGCAAACGTGGAGCCCGACTGCCAATCGCTGGACTTATGTCAGCATCCGAACCTAAACACACGCAAAGAGGCAAACGTGGAGCCCAAATGCCAATCACTGGACTTACATTGACATCCGAACCTAAACAACACAACAGATAGATAGGGAGTCGGGGACTCAGCCTATAACTGTCAAACGCACACAAACAGACAGACAACAAATTGCTAAGGAGTCAGGCACTCGAGCCTAGCAACTGTCAGACAACACACACAAAAAAGAAAAAGGGCGCCCGGAGAGATCAGCTCAATCTCCTGCCTACATACTTCATCTGGTATGAAGATCAGGGCGATGTAGTTCCCCTACGCAGGGATAAAGGACTAGCCTAACCAGATAACAGAGGGAGACACAACTAGGGAGACTACGACTCGAGCCTAGATGTTATCATGCAAATCATCCCTAAGTTAAGGTTTCTAGCTAAATGGCACAAGGGCCAACCTATCCTAAGCATGGCTCACACAGGAAGCAAGCCACACACACTTAACTTGCACAGGAAGCAAGTCTAAACTAAACCTAACTTGCACAGGAAGCAAGTCAAACTATCCTAACTTGCACAGGAAGCAAGTCAAACTATCCTAACTTGCACAGGAAGCAAGTCAAACAAACCTATCTTGCACAGGAAGCAAGTCAAACAATCCTACAAGCACAGATAGCACACGCTATACACAAACAAATGGCTCAAACAAGGGTTAGGTTTTAGTCAAGGGGTCATATCAACCTCGACAAACAAACCTCTGGAATGGGGTGAATGTGCTCTTAACCTTGCCATTGAGAGACTAAGGTGAAGCAGATGAAAGGTGAGTGAAGATAAGACTTCACAGCTCTTATCCCTGGCCTGGGAGAGCTCAAGACAAGAATGTGTGGGTTCAGAAAGTGGGAACCCTTCTACACATTAAAACCGACTCAACTGTACAATTGTACAAGATCTTGGGTTTGTATCTGCAATGCATCAACACAGTGGTGTGAGCAAAGCGGATGACACACTGAATAGTGGGGGATAGATTGCATATCCCTACCTTCCACCAATTGCCTCTTCACTTAGGAGGTCTTTGACTCTATGCAAGGACAAAAGTAAACAGTCACAAACATCGCCTCTTAAGGAGGACTTCAGACAGTTTGCCCGGTCAAATAACAGACCGGGTCTCCAGACTACATGAAGAAGAAGGATTTATACCTCAAAGCAAATGCTAAAAAGCAAAGCAAGCAATCAAGTTCAAAGAACTTAGGCAACTAAAGTACCTGAAAAAGTCAAACTCATTAGTAAACAAGTCAACAGTCAAAATCAAAAGAAATGGATAAACAGTCAACCATAGAAGGTCAACTGTGCAAAGCAAGACTCAAGTTACATGAGTCACCTACAAAACAAAAGGTTAGCACAATATAGACAAACAAACATCAATCAAATTGGTATGATCTTGGAAGCACTATGTTCAACCTGAAACAGATGAACTCAACATAAGTCCAAAGGACCACTAGGGCTAGCCTAGGGTCAAAGATGAAAGAAAAAGTCAAGGAAGCCAGGAAAAGTCAACTCAAAGTCAAAGTCAACCAATTAGAAAGCAATCACAATTGGGCCCACATTCAAATCATGCATTATGATCATTTCCTATGCAAAATAATGCAAAGCATGGCAAGAGAAGCATACAAAAGTCAACAGCAAAGACTTCATTCAAAAGTCAACTCAAACAATCTCAAAAATCATGAAATAAATCACACTCAATCCTAACATCTAACATGGTAAGCATGTCAAATTTCAATGCATTTGGATGAGAGGAAGGCAGTCAAGTAAAATCATGAAGTCAAACCAAATTCAAGTAAGCATGGTAAAAGTCAACAAGCATGGGTCAACTTCAAAAAATCATATCAATTTGAAAACAGAAGAGAAATGAATGAGATTAACACCAATGCAAAGCTCAAGATGTCTAGTTATCACATATGAAATTTCATGGACATACAATATGATTTGAGAATTTCACAAAGGATTTGGCAATGCATAGCACAAAAAAGTCAACAAATGACCAAGTATGGAAGAAAATTCTCAAATAAAGGGAAAACAGCAAGATTAATTCCAAGAAAATTCCTATACCAACTAGACATACAAAGGATCATTCATGCAAAATTTGGAGTCATTTGGATGTGGGGAAGTGTGTGAACAAAATTTGTGAAAATACATGATCATGGTATGACACCCAATGCAATACACAACTTCAAAAATTCATGACTCTCAATCCACAAATGATAAATGCACAAACTTTTTATGGAAATGAAGGTCAATGTGTCTAGTTTTACCACAAAAAAATTCAAGCTCATTGGATACAAAATGACAATTTCACAAAAGGAATGGCACAATGTATCATTTTGGCATACATGTCAAGAAAATAATTATCAATTAAAAATCCAGCCAATGGAAAAATAATTAAAATTCATAATAAAATTCTAGACACATTCATGAGTATGAGGGAAAAATTTCACAATTTTTGGAGTTGAAATGAATTAAAAATAAATTGTTGAAGTTTGGTGAAATAATGGAACAAGCATGAACAAATGACATGAACTAGTGGTCAAACAAGGAAGTCAGCATGGCATAATTGTAAATAGGGCGCTCACTAATCCAAACTGCAGCGTTTTGGCAAGGCAAAACGAAATGTTCCTATTGGCTCTCAGCCAATGGAACAGTGCATAGCCAAAGATTCAAATTTTCTGGTTTTGGAAAAACCCTAGGGTTTCTAACAGTATGGCCAAGGCATTGCTTCTCATGTAGTCAAACAAAGTAACATCAAATGGACAACCACAAACTAAATCATAGCATTGGCAACAACAGCAACACAAAAACTCTAACAGCATTTATGATTCATACGCAACAGCAGGGCATACATTCAACCTCAATATTCAACATTCAATCCAACAACTTTCAAATAGAATAGATCATATAGCCATGGCAAGACAGCATGTCCCTCATACAAACACCTCATGAACAACAAACCAACAATAATCAACGGCAACAACACACATAGACATGAGAATTCTGGCCAGGGAAGTTTTGCAAAACAGCAGCATGGTATGCATTCATCAACATGTAACCAAATGAAATAAACAAACAGCATTCAACACAAACGAACATAATATGAATCAAGGTGGATTTCTGGACATGTTCCTAGAATTTCAAACAAGCAGCAACATGGTTTCAGCATTGTAAGCATCGAATCATGAATAACAGCATCAAGTAGACAGCATGGCATATGCATCATCATCGAACCAAACAAAGCAGCAGCAATGTAGCATAGCATTTGGCAATGTGTAGCAACAGGGTTTATGCATCATTCTACAGTATGACCAACAGCATAGCAGCAAGTACAAACATAGTTCTCATGGATTTTCTAAGCATGGCAGCAGGTGTTCATCAACATCCAAACAAAACAAACAACAACACACAACAGCATGGATTTAACAAGCAGCCAACACATCATGGATAGGAGTTATGGAAAATATGAGAGCTCATGAACAGCAGGGCACATTCATGTAATCCACAAACAAAACTCGATCAAGTATCATACAATTATCATGGTAATGAGATGCATCATGGGATCACAAGCAGAAATAATGACCAACCTATATGCACATGTACATGATTCCTGGAAAATATGTTGGGGTTTATGAACAGCAGCATGTACATATTAAGCATCATCATCATTCGACCAACAAAGCAAATAACAGCAGGGTATCAACACTCAACTGGCATCTTAACACAAACAACAGAAAATAATCCATGTAGATCTCTGAGCATGTTCAAGGTTCAAGCAATAACAGCAAGGCAGTAACAGCATGGTTTTCAACATTTGGTTCACCAACATCACCATCAATTGAGATTCCAACAAATAAACAACTAACATGGCAGCATTCAAACATGATTTACATGGATTTCTAGGCATGGTCATGAGGTTTCAATGTAACAGCATGGCAGCACATGTTATCACCAACATCAAAACAAAATGACTAGCACACAAACAAACACATTATTCAGCAATATACAAACACAAGCATGAAAAATTCTGGACAATTTATGGTTTAACAGCAGCAAGGTTCAAATAGCATGGCAATTGTAAACAAGCAGCATTCACTTTCAAACAACGATCATCCATGAACAAAACATATCCAGCATATGGCAATGAACATTAACAGCAAAACAACATAATCATGGGAATTTTTCTGGACAGAACATCAGGTTTTAAACAGCAGCAACAACATCATCACCTCAAACTGCAACCAAACAACAGTAACATTCACAATAAAACATGGCCATGAGCAACATTAATCAACCATGAACAAAATAAACCTGACCAGCCTCAATGCTCATGCAATAACTAACATCAACTAACACCAATCAACAACAGCATAAGCACATTAATGAGATTTTCTGGACAGAGTTATGCAACAGTATTCATCATCATCATCATGAATCGACCATGAACAAAAATTCCAGAAAACAGCAATCAAGCATGGTAATCTCATCGGCATTCAACACACATCAAGAATCAAAGCATGGTTTCCCTTAAAACACCTTATCCATCATGAATCGAAGGCAAATGCATTTGTACATCATACTTCAAATCCAAATATCTTACAGCATACTTAATCATTTCAAACCATTTAAAGTTCCTTGCAATCAGCACAACACAAACTAACTGAAACTTAGCATAGCATGGAGAATAATGGAAGTCGATTGCTTACTTGATTTTTAAGAAAACTGATGTGCAGTGTTGTTTTGGTAGTTACAGCTCGAGACAGATGCCTCAAATGCTTGGAAAGGATGAATGGTTGGATGACTTTAGCTCAAGGATGCATGGAGTTGGATGAATCACGATTTGCCATTTTTGAGCTTGATGAAAAGCAGAGTGAAAAAGAGCTGTTGCAGCAAGGTTTTGATGGTGGAAATGAGCTCAGAAATGTGTTTAAATGAAGAACAATCAAGGTTTGTTCAAGGGTCTTTTGATGTTTTGCTCAGAACTCCCTTTGTGCAAAAATGCAAGATGAGAGGAGAATGGATGTTTTGGTCTGTGGCTGCTGTAGCAGGGTGGGTTTGTGTTAGTAAGTTTGTGAGATGCAAAACAAAGGCTCAGGCAGCTTTTTGTTTTGGACAGGTTTTCTGGACAGAAAAATGCCAAGCCAGGTCAGGGTATGGTTGGCCAAAGAGTGAAGTTGTTGTGGTATGCTGGTTGCTTTCAAAATGGTGACAGGATTGTGAGGGCAAGGCAAGAGGTTTAAGTGTTTTTGTTTTGGACAGAAGAGAATAGAATGCAAAATGGTAGGGTTTATGTCATGTTGTTGCAGTGTCTTGACAGTTTTTTTTTTTGAGATGCAGTGCAAGGATCAATTTTGGATGAGTGTGGTTTTTTGTTGTATGCTGGACAAGGTTTGGTCAAATGCTAAGAGTGAGGGCAACTTTGACTGGTTATGTTGGTTTGGTTGGCTGCCTCAAAACGGTGAAGAGGTGTGGAACCAAAATGCCCTGCCTAAGTTTTTCTGGAAATCCCCTTGACAACCCTCTCAAATGCAATAGCAGAAAATCAAAATTTCTGGTGAGTGAGCCATGCCTCTTCTGTTGTAGTCTGTTGGTTTTTGTGTTAGTAGTTTAACATGATGAGAAATGATGGTCCAGAACTGTGCAAAGCTTGGCAGGTTTTTCTTTGTTTTTGACAGCAAAAATGAGGAAAAAATTATTACCAAAGCAGGGCAGGGTTGGTTACCTTTTGTGAGTTTTTGACTGAAAGTTTGGAAGTGCTAAGAATGAATGAGGTCTGTTAGTTTCTGTTGCAAGGCATGGTGTATTTTGGAAGTTTGGAAAAGAAAACGCAAAAAGTGGTGAGTGAGCCCTTTTTTGCTGGCTGCTAAATGTGTTTTTTATGACAGACCAACCATGTGTTTTTTTTTGTTGCTTCTAATGCTTGCAACATGACAGAAAAAATGGGGGAAAAGTTCTGCTATGGGACAGTGCAAAGCATTGTTACAAGTATGGCTCATGGATTGGATTTGTCTTTTTGGCCAAAATTTAAGTGAGCAAGCATGGCTATGTGTACTTGTTGGTGTATGGCTGCACAATGAGGCTCACCATGACAGAAAAAATGGTCAAGAATGCTGCATAATGATGCTGGTACAAAGCATGGTTATGGAAAGCAAGGACAAGCATGGTGCAATGGTACTTTTCTTGTAATTCAAGCAACCAAACAAGATTCACATGTTCTGCATAATTTGGCTTTGCAAACACACTTAAAATGATATTTATGAGCTGTTCCAATTGGCCAAATGTTGAAAAAATGCTTGAGTCAAAAAGTCAACTCTTGGTCAAACTTTGAATTTAAATGAAAAGGTCCAAAAATGCCATTTTGATTGGTAAGGTTTTAGGTCATGAAATTTATATTTTTGGAAAGAGGATGAAAAATGTGGTTTGTAGGAAAAAAACCCCACCAAATTTGGCCAAACGGTTTGGGAGATATGGCCCTTTGAAGTTCAAGATTTTCTGAAATCGATTCGATCATAACTTGCCAACCACACATGGGAATTGAGAGTTCTAGGACTTTTTGGAAATGGGAGAACAAGATCTTCAACTTTCATGTTGGGCAAAAATTCATTTGAGGCTTGTATCAAAATGTAAGTTTGAGGATCAAGACTTTCCATTTATGGCAGTTTTCAGTTACAGGCCCAGTTTCCATTTTGGGAAATTCATGATCTGGCTTCAAATTCTTCCATGATGGTGTTTGGCATGATGTATGATGACTATTTGGACATGAATGAACTCTCACAAACCAATTCCAATCATCCAATCACTGATTAAACAGACAGTTGACCAACAGTTGACTTTCTAGGGTTTTTGACTGTCTGTGTATGAACTGCTAACTTCTGAGTCTTCAACCCTTGACCAAAATACTTCAAATAGGCCTCCAAGCCATGTGAACTTGTTGGACAAATCCCAAGGCCTTGATTCAATGAGAAATTCCTTTGCTTGCTTGGTTGACTGATCAGGAGATCGGTTTGACCTAATTCTTGATTGCTTGCTCTTGAGGCAACTGGGAACAATGCAAATGCTATGCAATGGATCATGATATGCCATGACCTAATATGAAAATGTATGTATAATGGTAGGTGCAAATTTGAGGTGCTACACCCATAATACACGTGTTCATCTCCATGTTATGATCTCAATCCACTCAAGAACATCCAAGAGTCATGCTTTGAAGATCAATTTTCTTGCATCTTAAGCCAAAAATGAATGGTGAAGATTTCCTCCAATTTGCACATGTGTGAAATAATGAACATACATGCCCCTCTCATGCATGGAAATGGCTTATTTTCACTCAAATATGGCCTATGAAGCATGCTGAATTGAAGCCTTGCCTTGATTCTTTGTGAATTTTGACTTGTAGCATGATATCATCCTTTGAACAAATGTGAAATAATGTGAATTTTGACCATGATTCCTTTGCACAATTGAGTCAAATAATTTCAATTTGATATGCCTTGATCATGAGAAGCATTTTGCAAAAAGAATGAACCAATTTGAAGCATTATATCAAAAGTTATGCCATTTTGAATTTCCACGCACATTTGGTGATCAAATGACCATAACTCCTCAACCATCCATCATATGGACATGAATTAAGACTTTTTGAAAAGTAGAGACAAAGATCTACAACTTTCATTTTCACCACAAATCCATTTGAAACTTCTTTGATATTTAAAAGTCAAGTTGAAAGTGGACCAAAAACTTGCCAAATTTGGAAACTTTGAATTATAGGTCATTTTCCATTTTTAGAAACTTTTGCCATGACCTTTGAATCTCCAAGATGGATGTTTAAAATGATGAATAGACCCCATTTGAACATGATTGAGGTGTCTCAACTCATTTCCCCACCTCATAGCCCTCAGTTGACTGCACAGTTGACTTTTGGTCCCCAGATAACCTTGAAATGCCTTGATCCACTTGAACCTCTACCACTTGGTGAAATTGCTTCAAAAATGAAACCCTAGCTCATGTAAGCCCCTTATGATATCCATGTGATCTTCATCCCAATAAAATACCTCATCTCTTGGAGAAACCCTAGCTGGAAGAACTGCATTGGTTAGGGTTGACCAGAGGTCACAACCTTAATCTAGAGGGACTCGAGGAAGGAACTCTGAAACCCTTGATGATGATAGAACCATGATGATGGTGATATATCCTTTTGCAGATAAGATGATGCTCAAGACCTTTGAAGAACCAAAAAACCCTAATGAAATGCAAACCCTCAGATGGTTGATAATCAATTCATAGAGACCCTCAGGCTTGAATCATGTAACTTCTCCATCTTTTGAAAAGACTTTGGAGGATGACCTTCTTATTTTCATATGAGATGCAAAATGCAATGCCTAATGCTCAAAAATATGAAATGCAATATGTAAAACTAGTCTCAAGAAGAGGAGGGCAAATTTTTAGGTGTTACAACTGCCCCTATTCAATCCACTGGAGACCCGAAAAGAAGATAGCAGCGGCTTTCGCACTTTCGAGGTATCAAGGGAGTGAATACAATAAAAGCCTGAAAATTTGCACTGGAGTGAAGTGAAGTAACAATGCCTGTCAGAATCGGCAAAGAGGTGGTCTTGAAAGAAGGATCCGTTTGGTACGGTGAGAGTCGGTCTGAATCCCGAAATGAACATTAACCTGGATACCAAAATAAATGGTAACACAGGAATACCCATGGCCTAAATGCCACACGTTGCATCGACCTGAATGTCGAAAACTTCTTCGATCTGAACATCGGAAAACTAGCCTGAATGCCACTTCGGTCTGAATACTGGAAAACTGGCCTGAATGCCACTTCGGTCTGAACACCGGAAAACTGGCCTGAATGCCACTTCGGTCTAAACACTGGAAAACTGGCCTGAATGCCACTTCGGTCTGAATACTAGAAAACTGGCCTGAATGCCACAAGTTGCATCGACCTGAATGTCGGAAACTTCTTCGGTATGAACACCGGAAAACTGGCCTGAATGCCACTTCGGTCTGAATACCGGAAAATTGGCCTGAATGCCACTTCGGTCTGAATACCGGAAAACTGGCCTGAATGCCACTTCGGTCTGAATACCGGAAAACTGGCCTGAATGCCACTTCGGTCTGAATACCGGAAAACTGGCATGAATGCCACTTCGGCCTGAATACCGGAAAACTGACCCGAATGCCACTTCGGTCTGAATACCGGAAAACTGGCCTGAATGCCACTTCGGTCTGAATACCGGAAAACTTTCACGCCTGTCAGTATCGGCAGAAATAGGGAAAATGATAATTGAGGCGGCGCATGAGCCAACGACCCCTGCTGGGAATAATAAAGATAAGCCACGAACAGGATGCCCCTATTCAATCCACCGTGAACCTGTCGATATGAACAGCCTTGGCTTTCAAATGATCAGGGTGAATAGTGGTTGAATACCAAGAACAAACGAACAATTTGCGCTCCGCTGGGAATTATTATTATTTTTTGCTTTTTCTGGAACCCCAGAAAACTTCATGTTACTCTTACTGCCAAACAATGAACCCCGTTCTCCATTTGAACCCCGTTCTCCAGAAGACACTCTGCGTCTCCTTTTCTCCTGATGGACCCCGATCTCCGCGCTGATCGCGTAACGTTCTCCAATCTTCATGTCCATCTCCGCACGACGAAATATCTTCCTCCAATATCGCACTACTGGGGAATACTGTTGATTCAAGATCACGATGCCAAACTCCTCAGAGTAACATCTTCACCAACCAGCAAAACCAACTCTCAAACGGTAACCACGACTCAGACTAGCTTATGCTTGCAATGCTGATGCATGAGTCTTACAGCGTAATGCTCCATAACCATGGAAATGCTACACAATTAACTATGCAATATGCTATGTTTCTCTAAATGATGAATGCATAAAAAATATCCCCCTCAAGGGACGACACGAGCAACTCTGCTGAGGAACTCGATATCACTCCAATCTCCAACCATGCTTGGGATAACACTGATGCTTAGGAAAGAGCAACCCTCAGACCTGCTGGGGAAATTACAATCTCAACCCTTCTAGGGGAAATACGGAATACCTAGCACGGAACACCCGTTGACTCGTCGAACCCTGGTATTCACCATCTAACCACATTGTCAACTTTCCACTTTTGAAAGCTCCCAGACTCATCTGGTCTTTTCTGCCTTATCACCTTGTATTCTCGACTTCTCCCTACTTCAGGAAAATCGACCTCCTTAGATTCATACCAACTCTCCAGTTCTCAGACTTTGAAGAGTCTTCTTGATTAACCCTCTAGGATCGTCACAATCCTTTCTCCGTCTCTACACCATTCTTGAACTCCTTGTCCCTAATTGGACTTCAAAGGAATCTTTTGTCAAAAACGCTTCATATCACAACCTGCAAGTGAGTGAAAATAAACCAACAGCACCTGCAAAAGAGATCGTTAATAAAACGTGCCCCAGGCGTGCCAAAATTTCAACACCCAGGTCACTCAACCTTCCGAATAAGATTTCAAGTTTCAATCCTCTAAACATGGATTGGAAGAGACCCCTATGTCTCAAAATGCAAAGATTCTTTATCAAAATAAACTGATGTTTTTGCAATCAAAGCGGTAATGAAAACAAAAACAAAATTATTTGACTGAATATGCATTTTATTGATTGAAAAAGGTGGCTCGTAACTGAGAAATACACAGGAAGCAATCCCTGAAAAGAGGTAATTGCGCACAAAAGGAAAATCTATCCTAATGGCAATGTGAACCTGTGATCTCATCGAGTTCCAACCCGATTACAACCCATATGTCCTCAAGACTCTCCGCACTTTCTGCCGTCCGAAACAAGGCACTTCCGACCGATCTCCGCTTTCAGATTATCCATGTGTCTTAACCAAAGTATAAACGACCATGCTAGACGCAGTTGTTCGTTTCATTCCCTCTTTTTCCTGGACCGCCCTTTCGGGTTTTCAGTCCACCGGGATACCCTTTTTTTCCCAATCCGCTCTTGTGGGGTTTTCGACTTGCCGGGTGTACAGTTTTTTCTTTTTATCCCTAATTTTTGCCCGAACCTTTTTCATTTTTATTTGGTTCGCCGGGATGCCCATTTTTTCCTGGACTATTTTATTCTTTTCGTCCAGCGGGTCTCTTATACAAAGTATTTTTTAACTGCGTCTGCATTCACAAGGGATGAAAAATCCTCGCCATCCATGGTCGTCAACAACAAGGCTCCGCCAGAGAAAACCTTCTTGACCATGAATGGACCTTCATAATTGGGTGTCCACTTGCCCCAACGATCGTTCTGAGGAGGAAGGATCCTTTTCAACACCATATCTCCCACATGGTACACACGAGGTCGCACCCTTCGGTCAAAAGCACGCTTCATTCGCTGCTGGTACAACGGCCCATGACAAATGGCCGCCAGCCTTTTTTCCTCAATCAGGCTCAGCTCTTCATACCGAGTCCTTACCCACTCAGCCTCTTCCAATTTCACATCCATCAAGACTCTTAATGACGGAATCTAGACCTCAACTGGTAGCACAGCTTCCATCCCATACACAAGCGAGAAAGGCGTTGCCCCAGTAGATGTATGTACTGAGGTTCGATACCCATGCAATGCAAACGGCAACATCTCGTGCCAATCCTTATAGGTCACGACCATTTTTTGCACAATCTTTTTAATATTCTTATTAGCCGCCTCGACCGCCCCATTCATCTTTGGACGATAAGGAGAAGAATTGTGATGCTCGATCTTGAACTCCCGGCATAGTTCCACCATCATCTCGTTGTTGAGATTAGAACCATTATCAGTGATGATTCTTTCGGGAACCCCATATCTGCAAATGATGTCTCTTTTCAGGAACCTGGCCACGACCTGTTTCGTCACGTTCACATAAGACGCCGCTTCCACCCACTTGGTGAAGTAATCAATAGCCACTAATATGAACCGGTGCCCATTCGAAGCCGTAGGCTCAATCTTTCCGATCATATCAATGCCCCACATAGCAAACGGCCACGGAGACGACATCAAACTCAACGGATTTGGAGGCACGTGCACCTTGTCAGCATAAATCTAGCATTTATGACACTTCCGCACGAAGTTGAAACATTGAGCCTCTATTATCATCCAGTAATATCCAGTCCTTAGCAACTTTTTCACCATTGCATTCCCGCTGGCATGGGTACCAAACGATCCCTCGTGCACCTCTTTCATCAATTGGCTTGCTTCTTTGTCATCGACACATCTGAGCAAAACCCAATCAAAATTCCTCTTGTACAAAACCCCATCTTTATTCAGATAGAACGCCATGGCCAACCTCCTCAGAGTCTTTCGGTCCTTCTTACACGCTCCTTCGGGATACTCTTGGGTCTCCAAATAACGCTTGATGTCATAATACTACGACTTTTCATCATCAGGCACTGTTTCGACAGCAAACACATAAGCCGGTCTATCCAGCCGTCCCACCTCAACACTAGGAACTTGATTCCACCACTGCACTTTAATCAAAGCGGCTAGAGTAGCCAAAGCATCTGCTAGAGGATTTTCTTCTCTCGACACATGGTGTAGTTCCACCTTGGTGAAGAACGTCAACAATCTCCTCGTATAATCCCGATATGGAATTAAGTGAGATTGATGCGTAAGCCATTTCCCATTAACCTGGTTCACAACCAAAGCTGAATCTCCATAGATAACAAGGTTCTTGATTCGCAAATCAATCGCCTCTTCGACACACAAGATACAAGCTTCGTATTCAGCCACATTGTTGGTGCATTCAAACGTTAGTCGGGCAGCAAAAGGAATGTGGGATCCCTTCGGCGTAACCAAAACAGCACCAGCTCCGCTACCATTCACGTTAACGGCCCCATCAAACATCAGAATCCATTCGGACTCAGGGTCAGGCCCCTCCTCTGGGATAGGTTCCTCACAATCTTTCGATTTGAGAAACATGATGTCCTCATCAGGGAACTCAAATTTCATCGGTTGGTAATCCTCAATGGGTTGCTGGGCGAGGTAATCAGACAATACACTCCCCTTTATTGCTTTTTACAAAGTGTACTGGATATCGTATTCAGTCAAAATCATCTGCCATCTCGCAACCCGTCCGGTCAATGCTGGCTTCTCAAATATATACTTGATCGGATCCATCTTGGAAATCAACAAAGTGGTATGAACCAGCATATACTGTCTCAGTCGGCGAGCAGCCCATGCCAAAGCGCAGCAAGTTTTCTCGAGCAGTGAATATCTTGTTTCATAGTCGGTAAACTTTTCGCTAAGGTAGTAAATTGCATGCTCTTTTCGACCAGACTCGTCATGCTACCCCAATACACACCTCATAGACCCCTCGAGGACTGTCAAGTACAGGATTAGCGGTCGCCCCTCCACAGGAGGCATCAGAATCGGAGGCTCCTGTAAATATTCTTTTATTTTTTCAAATGCCACTTGGCAATCATCATTCCACCTGACCGTTTGATCTTTTCTCAACAACTTGAATATGGGTTCACACGTGGCTGTTAGATGAGATATGAACCGTGAAATGTAGTTCAATCTACCTAAGAAACCACGAACCTCCTTTTCTGTTCTCGGTTCAGGCATTTCTTGTATCGCTTTTACTTTAGCAGGATCAACCTCGATTCCCCTTTCACTTACAATAAACCCCAGCAACTTGCCGGACCGCACTCCAAAAGTGCACTTATTCGGATTCAACCTCAATTTGAATTGTCTCAACGGGTCAAACAACTTGGTCAAGTCTACCAAATGCCCCTATTCTGTTTGGGACTTCGCTATCATGTCATCAACATAGCATTCGATCTCATGATGAATCATATCATGAAACAAAGTCACCATAGCTCTTTGATACGTGGCACCGGCGTTCTTGAGACCGAACGACATCACCTTATAGCAAAAAGTGCCCCATGGTGTGATAAACGTTGTTTTCTCCATATCATCTGGCGACATTTTAATTTGATTATAGCCAGAAAAGCCATCCATGAAGGAAAACACCGAGAATTGAGCTGTATTATCTACCAACACATCGATGTGAGGTAATGGGAAATCATCTTCCGGGCTAGCTCTGTTCAAATCCCGGTAGTCCACACACATCCTCACCTTTCCATCCTTCTTTGGTACTGGCACAATGTTCGCGACCCGAGGCGGATAATTAGTGACAGCTAGGAAACCAGCATCCAACTACTTTTGTACCTCCTCTTTGATTTTCATGGCCATCTCGGGTCGAGTTCTGCGCAACTTCTGCTTTATTGGAGGACAATCTTCTCTTAATGGCAACTTGTGTACAACGATATTGGTATCCAACCCTGGCATATCTTGATAAGACCAGGCGAAGATATCAACATACTCTTTCAACAGTGCTACCATTCTGCTCTTGGCATTCATCTCCAAAGCGGCCCCAACCTTTACTTCCTTTCTGACCTCCTCGGTACCCAGATTAACAATCTCAACTTGCTCCTCGTGCGGTTGCATCACCTTCTCCTCTTGTTTCAACAACCTGGCTAATTCTTCCGGCAGTTCACAATCTTCTTCGCCTTCTTCTTCGGCATGATAGATCGGATTGTCGAAGTCATATAAGGGTGTAACAGGATTGTAATCAATGAGATCCGGAGAATGATCGCATCTGCATGAATGTTGATTCATGCATTGCTTTAGAGTCGGGACAAAACAAATTAAAAGGAAGAAAAATGAAAATAAACATTGCCATTTTTATTTTGTTTTTATTAAACTGCAAAAATAAATGAAAAACAGGGAACACCGCTTTTAATGCGAAAAACATCCTTTTATTAATGATGCAAATGTTGCAAAATGAAACACATGAGGTGGCCCTTACAATGGACCATTACGTTTTGGGCAAAACATATGGCTTTCATGCAAACAGAATTAACAAACAGAAATATTACTCTTCACGCAGAGTGACAGTGATGATCTTTTCGGCCTTCCAGTTCTGGATCTCCATTCCTGGTATGCACGGTTTTATCCATGAGTCAAGCTCGCAGTTACTGTCAGTCTCTTTATCCACAGACATTGGGGTCCTCAACTGATCCACATGCGTCACCCCGATTTCTCCTTTATCCTCAGAAATTACACCCACCATCATCTGACCATGCGTCGGCATGGGATTAGCATTAACATTCGGCGATGGTGCAAAATTGATGGCCTTGGAATCCACCAAGTCTTGGACAACATGCTTAAAGGCTTTACAACCCTCAATATTGTGCCCGGGAGCACCAGAATGGAACTCGCACTTGGCGTTCTCATCATAACTTGCAGGCCTCTAATCTGGTCTTATCGGAGCCAACGTCCTCAGCTGAACCAACCCAAGATCCTTCAACTTCTTAAACAGAAGAGCATACGTCATGGATGGCCTATCAAACTGACGATCTACCATCCTTCCCCTAACTTGGTACCCAGCTCTCTGTGTTCTCTGTTGAGGTGGCTACTGTTGCTGTTGTAGAGATTGATTACCAGCAGGAATCGTTACTGCAGCAGTATGCTAGTAGTAATGATCCCTACCGTGTCCCCTTTGGGCATACACAGCACTCGATTCACCCTTCTTCTTGCGCTGACCATTACCAAAGGGCTTCTTTACTCCAGACGACGGAGCATTTCCCTGTATTTTCCCCATTCTCAGCCAACTTTCAATCCTCTCACCAACCACTACTATATCTGCAAAGCCGGTAACCGGATATCCCACCATCCTTTCAGCAAAAGTCCCCTGAAGGGTACCCATGAACAAATCTGACATCTCCCGATCTACCAACGGAGGTTGAACTCTGGCAGCCAACTCTCTCCACCTTTGTGCATACTCTTTAAACCCTTCATTCGGCCTCTGAGACATACCCTGCAACTGGGTATGGCTTGGTGCCATGTCAGCATTAAATTGGTATTGTTTGAAGAAAGCATCCCCCAAATCCTGTCAGCTCTTAATATCTGATGATCTCAACTTGGTGTACCACTCAAGAGACCCACCAGATAAGCTATCCTGGAAGAAGTACATCCAGAGCTTCTGATCCGTGGTGTAGGCAGATATCTTTCGGACAAAGGCCTGAAGATGAGTTTCCGGGCAAGAACTCCCATTGTACTTATCAAACATGGGCACTTTGAACTTCTGTGGAATCACAAACCCCTCAACCAGCCCCATGTTTGTCATATTAATAGTCCCAGGAGAGGTATGGCTTTCCAGAGCCCTGATCTTTTCTGCTAGTACCTGAATCTCTTTGTTCGGCGATTGAACACCATATTGACCGAACTGCTCATTCACCATAGAGAATTGATCCTCTTCTTTATCCTCCATGGCCCCAAAGAAAGGAGAAAACTGATTTTCCTTCAGAGTGTTGCCAACATGGCCTAGACCACCACCTGCAGCAAAACCAAAACCACCACTATTATTGATAACTACACCACCACTGGTTTCCTTCTTTCTGAGATCAACACCACCCCTAGAACCACCGGGACCACGGATGGAGTTACCCTCATGACTATTACCATTATTGACAATCGAAGTCAGCTCAAGCCTCTCCACCTTCTCGGCGATTGCTTTCTGCTCCAAGGAGAAACCTTGCATGGTGTTGATCAACTCACTCATCTTCTCTTTCAACTCGAGAATGTCAGTGTTGGATGGATCCATCAGTCTAGGTTTGTTGCGTCTGGTAAAGTATCTGTGCGGACGAGCTATGTGCAGAGGGATGATTCTGCGTGCGCGAGCAATGATTCCTGTCACAACCAAACACGTTAGAAACCGACACCTGCAAAATAGAATACAAGTTATTATGATTCATGCATGAGTGCAATGTCTATCCGTATGAGGAACATTCTGTCTTTCGACCCTGGCTTCATTGAGACGGATAATAATTTGACAGCAACATTCTGACGTCAATCGTCCGGCTTTGCCATACAGAACAGAAAGTTGCGCTTTAGCAAAGATATCACCAGACCATGTGTGTGTTATGTAAGTGTAGCACAGAAAATCAAATAAAGCTTTAAGATCAATCACTGAATGATAATAACCATTGCATAACAAAAGTGCACAACACGTGCGAGAGTCATACATCACATCTGATACAAATCAACTTTACAATTCTCCAGAATCATAAAGAAATACGAGTAAATGAATTCCGTCAACAGGCCTGACGGTAACCCAACACATGATAACAACTGCAATAAAAGTCTAATCTGAAGAAGGTCCCACATAAGGCTCTGCATCATCAACCATCCTGGTAAACTTCATAGAGAACCCGAGCTCAGTATTCTCCGGCTGAAGTCTTCCCACCTCTTTCTGATGAATCTTCATCTGACAGAAATAATGGTCTCTTTCAGCAAGATAGTGATCTCTCTCGGCCATAATCTTCGCTTTCTCTTCTTCCTTAACCCTCAGCTTCGCTTCCCACTCTGCGGTAAGGGCGTTGGCTCTAGCTTCCCTCTGAGTCTTCACAAGGACTTGTCTCTTCTTTTCATCTTCAATGACCTTCAAAGCTCTAACCAATTGCCCTTTGGTAAGGTCGTGCTCCTTCGTAGATGACTCTAAAGCTTGGCTGATCTTACAGTAATAGGCGGTATCTTTCTCAAAATGCTTCACCTCCAGAGCATGTCTCTTAGCCTGGTCTTCTGCTTTCCCCTTGATTTCCTGATTAGCCAATTGAATTCCAGCGACACTCATTTCTATCTCAGTCTTCTCTGCTTGCAGTTGATCTCTTGCTCTCCTCATCTCAAGAAATTCTTCCATACTGACAGAAGAACGCGACTCCTCAATCAACAGATACCAAAGATCACCCATAGGAAATGGCAGACAAGTGAGCTCAATCCTCTTTCTGAGCCAATCATCAAATGGAGGAAAAGACCTGTTATTAGCTCTACCAAAATGAATCTTGTCTTTCCTTTGAGTGTTGCGCCATGCATCAAACATTTGTCTCAATAATGACTGATTAACCTCAACCGGGAAGTAGAAAGACTCTTGAATCTCACACTCGAGGGGAGGAACCTCCGTAGCAAATCCCATTTGTCTCTTAAGAAGCGTCGGGTTATAATTAATACACCCTTGAACTCCTATAAGGGGCACATTGGGAAAGCTCCCGCAACTGTAAATAAAATCTCGTCCAGCCACACCACTGTGAGTCCAAGCTATGTCATTGGCTCGCAAATCCACCAACTTGGTTGCCCAATTTACAGTATGGTCAAGAAAGACAAAGGTACCCTTGGAAGGCAAATATCCCATGAACCACTTATATAACAATTGAGCACAACATCTAATTAATCCTCCACGCCGCTTCTCGTTCCGATTATGGACCAAACAATAAACATCCCTAATCAAGGTAGGAATGGGATTCCTCTGAGCAAACACCCGGATGGCATTAATATCCACAAAATTCTTCTGATTAGGGAACAGGATGATTCCATAAATGCTTACGGCAAGCAAAGCACAAACAATCTTCCAATTATCCAAAACAACATGTTCCTTGGCCTTGGCCTCCAAGAAACTCAGATGAAAACCGAGCAACTTTCCCTTCTCCTTCAAACCTTTCTTAGTCACTTCCTGGCTCAAACAAAGAGCACGAGAAATCTCAACAACATCAGGTTCTTCCTTAGTAACATAAAAAGGAATCTGGTTTCTGACCCAAATGCCCAGAATACCGGCATAATCCTCCATCAAAGGTCCCAACAAGTAGTCTGGGAAGACAAAACATCTCAAACCCGGATCATAAAACTGGAGAAGAGTATGGATGGCGCTTCTATACCCATCTGTGAGCCTGAAAACCATCTTCATAATACTGCCATAAGCCTCATGGAACATCCCCACATGGTCAGGCGTAATCAATGCTATCATACCCTTCAGCACGCTAATCTCTGGATCAAAGAAACTGTAGACAACATCATCTTTTAAGTCGGTCCTCATACCTGGAACAAGGATATCTCTCAACCAGAATCTTAATCAAGAATGTATCCTGCATATGGATAAACATGATTTAGATGCGGATGAATGCAAAAAGGGAATATGCAGATGCATGAATGCAATTCATAGTGTCATCCTCCAAGACATCTGAACACCAACTGTACTGGATTCTGGTCTCAGAACTGATCACAACCACCCAAAAGACTAAGTAACCACAAATCCAACTCGGGGGTTCCGAAATAAACGGAACCGGAGGATACACCACCATCATCACAGGAAAGTCACTGAACGGATAACAACAAAATCCTCTGAACAAGTAACCCCAAATCTGACCCGGGGATCCGAAATAAACGGAACCTGCTGATAAATACCACGGACAGAACTTCGGCGTGTCAGAAATAAATATCCATAAATCCGACTTATAAATAGAACTCAGATCACAAACCGAACCAAAGTCACCATCAAAGAGTCACCAACAGAACCTGTATCTGTAAGAATCAAACCCCTCCCCTCACAGGTGAATTCTAATAAGGTCATCCTAAGGCGGATAATCGGTCTCGACAATCGGATGAGATACTCAACGGGTTTGCCCTTTCGGGTGTGCCGTGCAGCTCTCGTAAGATCATCTAAACCAAAAATCCGGGAAAGAACGGTCACTAAAGTCAACAGCTCAAAAGAGCTAACCCAACCATAGTGGAAACTCCACCAGGAAGAGCTCTCTTAGAAGAACCTCGTCCGGCTGTGGTATATCACGTCGTAACGACATGTTGATCCAACATGAGAGGCAACGTGAGACCACACTAATCCTAGGTGTATACTCGGGCTTTGGGTTTTAGCCCCACTCAGAACACCCACCCCAAATCATAGGAACCACACCTGTCCAAAATCCAGGATAGTGATAACATGATGCATGCAAACATATATGCAAATATAATCACAATATAATAATCATAAATGCAATAAATAAAGCAGTAAAAGAAACCCAAACTACCCTAAAAACTACGCTAGAGAGCGCTAGGATTGACTCGCTTAGGGAAGATGGACCAGCAAGAGGTCAATTGTATATCCCCAGCAGAGTCACCAGCTGTCGCAACGCGAAAAACAACCGGCGGAAAATACAAAGCCGCCAACGACGCTATTCATCCTATGGCTGAAAGGGAGCGCAGGACTAACCTAAGAAAGGGAAAGGAATGGTCTTACGACCAAAGATTACAAGGTACAGAAGTCGGTTACGCAAGGGGAAGGTGTTAGCACCCCTCACGTCCGTCTTACTCGACGGGATCCACGTTCAAAAGATAGCTCAAAGAGTAAGAAAAGGGTTGCTAACAAACTGCTCACAGAAAACTGCACAAACTGGAATTATAAACAGGTGGGGAAAAGAAAGAAGACGGAGGAAGTGGACTCGGCAGGATGTTGCATCCTGGGCATACGTAGTTTGTCAGAAACAAACATCAGAGTCGACGTAGTTCGGGGAAAGGGAGACATGCTCGCTAAGACATCGCATCTTATGCCTACGTATCTTCTCTATCTAGAGAAGAATCAGAGCACTTGTAGCTCGACTAACGCATGCTGAAACAAGACACCAAAAAGGGACGCTGAGACGTCAAAAGAAACACCCAAAAGGAAACAGAATGCCAATACATGGACTTACACCCGACTCCTATCAATAACAAACAAAAAGAAACAGAATGTCAACACATGGACTTACATCTGACTCCTAACAATAACAAACAAAAGGAAACAGAATGCCAATACATGGACTTACATCCGACTCCTAACAATAACGAACGCTAACCAGCGAACACCAAAGATGAACCCCAAGTGAATAACATTTGTCACAAATGAACCCCGAAGATGAACCCCAATATGGATGACAACCGTCATAAATAAACCCCAAAGATGAACCCCAAATGAATAACATTCGTCACAAATGAACCCCAAGATGAACCCCAGATAAATAACAACCGCCATAAATGAACCCCGAGATGAACCCCAATATGAACCCCGATAACAATCACCACAAATGGATCCCAATGTGAACCCCAATATGGACCCCAAGATGAATAACTGAAGACACCCCCCAAGGTATGAACATACCGCCACACACACGTTGATCAAATGGGTACTCACACCAAAGAAACCAAATGAAGGGTGAACACACGCGAAAACAAAGAAAAGGGTGAACAAACAGAGACTCAACAACAACAAAAAAAGAAAAGGTGCCCGGAGAGATTACTCACAACCTCCTGCAAAGAAACCAAATGAAGGGTGAACACACGCGAAAACAAAGAAAAGGGTGAACAATCAGAGACTCAACAACAACAAAAAAAGAAAAGGTGCCCGGAGAGATTACTCACAACCTCCTGCCTACGTATCTCATCTGGTATGAGAATCAGGGCGACGTAGTTCCCCTTACCAGGGGTAAAACTCTCTCCTAACCAGAGACCAGGGAAACAACAAACTAATAGGGAAACTAAGACTCGAGCCTAATATTTGTCATACAATCAATATCCCTAAGTTGAGGTCTCTAACATGCATTCAACTTCCTCAGAAATCAATCATACAACTCCTACAGAAATGGAAATGAGAAGAGGAAAGCAGATAAACACATCAACACAAGTAAACAAACATCACACTCTATATCCATACAAGAGGCTCAAACAATGGGTGGGCTTTAGTCAAGAGGGGTCATGTCAACCTCGACAAACAAGCCAAACTGTCAGGGGTAATCTGTAGCTCTTAACCACTGACATTGAACGTCAGGGTGAGCAGATCAAAATGGTAATGAAGATGAGACCTCATGCTCTTAACCCTGGCCAGGGTGAGCTCATGACATAGAAAGTGTGGGGATCCATAAAGTGGGATCCTTTTCCACTTGACAGACTCTGGACAAAGATCTGGGGCACATGTTCAGAAGCATCAACACGTAGTGCGAGCATAAAGAACGAAACACTGAATAACAGGGGATTGGCTACTAATCCCTTTTATTCGTCAATTGCCTCTACTCTTGAAGGTCTTATCAGATATCACATTCCTCTTCTTAGAGGTCTTTGGGCACAATTTTAAACAAACACAAACAGAGCCTCTAAAGGAGGACTTGCCAGCAAAATGTCTGCCAAAAAGGTGACAGGACTTCCAGACTACATAAAGTAAGAAGCTAACTACCTGAGTGGTGTGTCAACCACAATCCAAAGCTCATGCAAGAGCTAAAGCAAGCAAGCAACTAAGGTACCTGTACAAACACTAAACAGTTAGTACTTCAGTCATAAAACCAGAAAACAAGCAGTGAAACTCTCCAACAGTTACACAATTCAATGCATAATGCCCAAGCACTCAAATAAGCTCATGAGCTCACCACATCAATCAAAACCCTACAAAACAAACATAGGTTAGAACTCAATGCATTTTTATCTCACAAAGTGAGAACAAACCCAATTACCAATGCTAAGTATCCAAACCTGAAACAAAAGACAAAGTTGGTTTATGTACAAAACCCTAGTGCAAAGACAAGATTCAAAACCCAATCAAATGACCAATACAGAACTCATGCTTCTACACATTACACATTCAAACACTCCATCCTATGTCCTCAAAAGGACCAGCATCAAATCAATAACCAAGTTCCTCAATTGGCCTATGCCATGTAATGACCAAAAATATGCATAAAAATAAACTTCCAACTTAGAAATTTCATATCAAATCAGAAATGCATGCAATGACTTTGGAATTTTTTTGTACAAGTTCCTCATGTCATGAATAATCATCATGCAAAATATCCAATCCAGAATGATGCAAATTCTATGTGAACAAAAATGCACCAATTCAATGCCAAAAATGTGACACAAATTGTCACACTTTTCTCTATGTGTCAAAAGTGATGATAACATGTGAGAAAAAATCCAAACCAGTGACCAATAATTCATGTCATGTATGAATAGCATGTATGCAAAAAATTGGATCAGAAGGTTCAACACAGAGAATTTCACAACACGTTGAATACACTATATCAATTTGGCACCACATGGATTCAAAAATTCACACATAAAAATCCAGACATCCCAAATTTATGAAATTAACTTTATAGAAAAGTAGACATCAATACAAAACTGTGAAAAAAAATTGGGACTCATTTGGACTATTTTTGTATTTTTTATGAATTTTCTAAAATGGCTAAAATAATTGAATTATAAAATAAAAATGGAGAGAAATACATTTATTTGAATAAAGCCAGAAAAATCATCAAGCGTTGGATATGGCGCGCGTTCAGATCAACGCTCCAGGTTTAAATGAATGAAACGCTGCCTTTCACTAATCTACTCAGCCTCCCAGTCATCAGTCAAAGCATGTGTGGCCCTGGTCAAAGCATTCTCATCCAACCGTTCTGCCACGCGCTGAGCCACATGGATCCCAATCATCTAAACCCTAATTACACACAGACGCCGGAGCTACAGCTCCGGTCGTCTTCTCCGACGAGACGCACGGCGGCGCCACCATAATTTTTTTCCAGAAATTTCTCAAACCTATATCATTCTACTCGTCTTCTCACGTAGGTTCCAAATATGACCTTAGTTTCTCCTAAATCTTCCTGGATTTTGCAGATCGAAGAGAAGAAGTTTGTAGATCCAAACTTCTATTCAACACTACATCCTCAATTCTCACTCAATTTTGAATCTAAACACATATCCATGATCTACTCAACAAGATCTACAACTCTATGGCCTAAAAACAGCAAAAGGAGAGAGTAGAATTTGAGTCACCTGAACTTGAAGACCTCTGAAACCGCGATCTCTCAAGCTCTACTGCTCCAGATCAGTTCCTATACTCTTCCTTTGAAGCTTTGTGCAAAAAGAAACGGTTGAAACCTCTTGAAGACGCCTCAATTTCCAAATTCCATTGCCATGATAATGCACATGAACTGCTCGAAATCTTGATGAATTGCACCAAACAAATGATGATTCTTGATCAGTGAAGGATGCGGATCAAGAATATGCAAGAATCTTTGAGGTTTGTGTGAGGAAAAATGCAAATCAAAGAGAGAGAAAGTTGAGAGAGTTTCTTCAATTCTGATATGAAATGTTAGTTATGGCAGTTATGATTAGGGTTTTGGTACTTATACTCCTTGCTAATGACAATGCTAATCCTCTTTTCTATTTACTAATCATGATTAGTGAGATATGAAGCAACTTACAAAAATGCAAATTTAGCTCACATGCCCATAATATACGTGTTCAGCTTCATGTTATGATCTCAATCCACTCAAGAACATCCAAGAGTCATGCTTTGAAGATCAATTTTCTTGCATCTTAAGCCAAAAATGAATGGTGAAGATTTCCTCCAATTTTCACATGTGTGAAATAATGAACATACATGCCCCTCTCATGCATGGCAATGGCTTATTTTCACTCAAATATGGCTTATGAAGCATGCTGAATTGAAGCCTTGCCTTGATTCTTTGTGAATTTTGACTTGTAGCATGATATTATCCTTTGAACAAATGTGAAATAATGTGAATTTTGACCATGATTCCTTTGCACAATTGAGTCAAATAATGTCAATTTGAGATGCCTTGATCATGAGAAGCATTTTTCAAAAAGAATGAACCAATTTAAAGCATTATATCAAAAGTTATGCCATTTTGAATTTCCACGCACACTTGGTGATCAAATGACCATAACTCCTCAACCATCCATCATATGGACGTGAATCAGGAATTTTTGAAAAGGGGAGACAGAGATCTACAACTTTCATTTTCACCACAAATCCATTTGAAACTTCTTTGATATTGAAAAGTCAAGTTGAAAGTGGACCAAAAACTTGCCAAATTTGGAAACTTTGAATTATAGGTCATTTTCCATTTTTAGTAAATTTTGCCATGACCTTTGAATCTCCAAGATGGATATTTAAAATGATGAATAGACCCCATTTGAACATGATTGAGGTGTCTCAACTCATTTCCCCACCTCATAGCCCTCAATTGACTGCATAGTTGACTTTTGGTCCCCATATAACCTTGAAATGCCTTGATCCACTTGAACCTCTACCACTTGGTGAAATTGCTTCAAAAATGAAACCCTAGCTCATGTAATCCCCTTATGATAACCATGTGATCCTCATCCCAATAAAATACCTCATCTCTTGGAGAAACCCTAGCTGGAAGAACTGCATTGATTAGGGTTGACCAGAGGTCACAACCCTAATCTAGAGGGACTCGAGGAAGGAACTCTGAAACCCTTGATGATGATAGAACCATGATGATGGTGATATATCCTTTGCAGATAAGATGATGCTCAAGACCTTTGAAGAACCAAAAAACCCTAATGAAATGCAAACCCTCAGATGGTTGATAATGAATTCATAGAGACCCTCAGGCTTGAATCATGTAACTTCTCCATCTTTTGAAAATACTTTGGAGGATGACCTTCTTATTTTCATATGAGATGCAAAATTCAATGCATACTGCTCTAAAATATGAAATGCAATGTGTCAAACTAGTCTCAGAAAGAGGAGGGCAAATTTTGAGGTGTTACACAAGCTTCTTCATCAATTGATCAAATATCTCAAGGGACACTTCAAATTTCATCATCTTAATCATATATTATCTCCCATGAGTCTCAAAAGTCAAGAGAGTTTCATGTTAGCAAGTTGGTTGATGGTGGTTGACCAGATGAAGTCATCTGATCAAGACTAGGTCCCCCTAGACCTTATCTCCTACAATTTTCATCATATGAAAATGATTCCAAGACAAAATTTACTCTAAATGACATTACAAACCACTTTCATGTTGAGGTCTAGATCTATTTTTTCTTGGAAAGTCATTTTTTATGTTGAAACATTATAGGTCATTTTGTCTAAACCCTAATTTGAAAGTCAACTTCACAAGGCCATAACTTGCTCAATTTTTATGATATGAAATATTTCCAAGTTTAACAATAAAATTTAAGGTGTCTAATTTAACTTTGATGTTTGGAGGAAGAACTAATTCAACTTTTATGAGCATGTGATATGAGGATACATTATAGGTCATTTTGGACCAATACCATTGAACAAGTGATTTTCCTCAACTTCAAAAATGTATAACGCATTCATACCAAATCCAAATGATGTCAAAATTTTGACCATTTTTAAGATCTTTGAAAGAGCTACAACTTTGATGAAGACACTTTTCTCATTTGGAGCTCACATAAAAAGTTATCCAAGGTGGAATAATTGAACATATGGCTTGACACTTAGAAAATATTTTGACATGTTGAAATTTCAAAACTTCCACCTCAAAATTCACCATGATAAAAGTTCCAAATTGAGAAGTGTTCAACATAAGATTTGTTCCTCTTGATCTAACCTTTCCAAAGAGTCCAAATTCATTCATTTTGGAAAAAGTTTGAGTTTATTTGCAACATGATCATTGGAGCTATTATTTTGAACCTGTGTCTTATGCCATCTTTGAAGTCATCTGATACATGGGCAATTTTGAAGAAATATCATGGAGTTGCTAAAGCTTGGATGTGGCTATCTTTATTTGATACATTGCTCTTCAACCTGCTATTTATGCATTGTTTGTTGCTTGATTCTAAAAGTCCAAGGGAAATTTGGGTTTCTATATGACATTCTTGTCTATTGGATTACAGCCCATTGGTTAGATCTTTTCAACTCTCAAATTTTAAATTTGTGCTTAAGATTATTCTCTTCATCTCCTCCTCGCCTCTTTAATTTCAAAGTCTATCTCTCCTTTTAAAATCTTCTTTGCTTGTGTCTTTTTTATAAACTTAGACCATTTTTGCAAACTAGAAACTTTAGCCTTATGCCATTGCATTTTCAAACTTCTTCTTAATCAAACTTGTAAATAAACTTAACTATACTTGACTAAAAAAATTCAAAATCCAAAAAAGAACTAACACCCATTCAAACCATTTTAGGCCTTTGTGCCTTTCAAACTTCAATTTTCGTTAAAAGCAATGCACTCACTTTGAAATTGATACCACGAACTACGAGGTTTTGATCCCTCAATTTTATGTTGGTACGTAAGCATAAGTCAGAAGGTCTTATCAAACACAATAATATAATTAATGAATTCTTTTCTCATCCCCCCATTCTATTTATTTCAAACATCATTTATACAAAAAACACATATGCACACAAGAAAGGGCTCCCTAGAAGTACGTAGGACACTTTGGGTGTTAACACCTTCCCTCTGTGTAACCAACCCCCTTACCTGTAATCTGGAATTTTATTAGTTTTGATTTGAAAACTTCTTATTTTTTGGGTTTTGTTCGTACTTTTCCCTTTTCCCTTGGAAACAATAAAAGCGCGGCGGCGACTCTGGTTTTATTGACGTCTAGCTTATACATAACTGGATGGTCATGAATTTACCGCTACAATGACATTCACGACTCTGACACTTGTATGCTCTAGAGAGACTCAAAAGATGGAATGGGGATATACTTGGTGTACTTGTTAATTTTTTCCTATTGACCATTTGGTACTGAAATAGTTCTTTGAGATACATTTTGTACTTGAGTAAATTTGAACAAGTCTTGAATCTGGTTTCTTTAACTTGAGTGACCATTTGTGCCATGAATCAAATAAATCGAAGACCGGGATAGTCCCTAGTAACCCCAATGTAGCACCTCAAATTTGCACCCTACCATTTTGTACATTCATTTTCATATTGGGTCATAACATAACATAATGTCCACTGCATAACATTGCATTGTCCATTTGCCCAAGTGCAAGCTCAGATGACAAATTAGGTCAAACTGATCAGGAGAATCAGTCAATCAAGCAAGCATGTGCCATTTTCATTGAGACAAGGCCCTAGGGTTGATTTATCAAGCTCATATGGTCCAAGGATCATTTTGAAGTGATTTGGCCAAAGATTGGATGCTCAAAAGTCATCAGTCATTGTTCAGTCAACCAGAAACCCTAGAAAGTCAATTGTGGTCAACTGTACCTGATTTTATGGATTGGAAGGTGGGAAATGGTTTGAAAGGCTTCATTCATGTCCATATAAGTCTCATTTGACATGTCAAAGACCAAGGTTGAAGATTTGGAGGTCAGACAGAAAGTTTCCAAAAATAGCAGGTGACCTGTAATTTCAGCTGCCCAAAATGGAAAGTTTTTCTCCTCAAAATTACTTCATCATACAAGCTTCAAATGAAATTTTGTCCAACATGAAAGTTGAAGATCTTGTTCTCACCTTTCCAAAAAGTCCAAGAACACTCAATTCCCATGTGTGGTTAGCAAGATATGGTCCAGTCATTTTCCAAAAATGCCCAAAATCAAAGTGCCATAACTCTCACATGGAATGGACAAATTGGATGGTTCTTTTTTGAGCAAACCACATTTGATATGTACTTTCTTAATCCATCATCACATTTTGCCAAAAGCCTTCACATAAAAAGGCCATTTTTCAAGTGCAACAATTAAAAACCAAGGGCAAAATGGTCAAATTTGAGAATTACTTGGAATTTTGGCATGGGGCTTTTTTCAACACATCACATATGCCATTTGGAGTTTGTGTGAACCAAGTTTAGACAGAAAATTCAGCTGGTTTAAGAGAGGGCATTTTGGCCAAAAGTGGTGAAATTGCACATTACACTAATCATCCTAATTTGCTTAATTTGGATTAATTTTTGATTAAGGGATTAGTATATAACATTAATTGTAACTGTTTTCACTAAGCACTAATCACAATTCAGATCAAACACCAAAAATCCTCAAATTCTCTCACTTTTTCACAATTTTCACATAAGCATTTTTTCACCATTTCATCAAAATTCACCATTGTTCTTGCAAGTTTTTGTTTGAACCTTCATGTGTAGGTAATGTTGAAGTTCTGTTGAAGGATTTGGAGACAAAAATCGAGCAAATTCACACTGTCCAAGTCTTGAGTTCTTCCATGGCAGCTGCGAAAATCCATCGATTCGTGCATCTTTGAGCTGAGAATTCTTCACCAATCACCTTCCTAATCATCATCTTTCATCTGTTTTCAAGATTTGGATCGAAACAAGCAAGGATTCCACACTGTCACTTCAAGAAGGTGAATTTTCGAAATCTTTAATTCGTGAAATCAAGATATGGCTTATGTAGTGCGTTGAACATAGATCGTATTGGTGCTTGAATCGTTTAATTTCATCCACTAATTATCAAGATATTTAAGATTTAAGTTTGCATGACGAAACTATTTATGATCGAATCTTTTTGTGCGGTAACTTCTGGATGATTTCGTTAGCATATTCATGATCTACGTCGAACACCGGTTCCAACGGTATATTGCTTGCGTATTTTCGTTGAGAAATGTTTGTGACCGTAGCTGGATATGAACACGAAGATGAACGCATGCGAAGAACAAGGAATTCTGGAAAATAGTCTGCTGTAGATCCATTTCGCTGCCTGGCCTTTTAAAAAATGTGTTTCCCTCCCAACACCGGCCAATCAACGCGCGACACCAAATAAATGAACACTGTACTGTTTTGGCCATGGCAGCGAGAATTACGGTTATGCCACTGTTGTAAATTAATTCCATTAACTCATTGATATTTATCATGTGTGCAATAATTGTATGTTTCACCATTTTGATCACCAAATAATCATGCCTCATCCAAATTAATTGAAATTTCATATGATGATTCTTGACACATTCCTGGAATTTTTGACATATAATTTGTTATATTTGGACCTCTGGATTGGTAGATATGATTTATTCAATTTGAGTGTGACAATATGTGTCACACTATGATATGCCAACTTCATGATTTATTTTTCCATGCTTCCCTTAGGCCTATGGCTCTGATTTTTTGCATGAGATACAATGTATATGTTAACTTTTAACATGAATGTTTGTGGATTTATTTGATCCATTTTCTAATTGATTTGGATTTTTGATTGCTGTTTAGCAATTTTAGGGTTTCCCTTGTGTAACAAACTTTACATGTGTTGTTAACTGATCATCCCTAACCCTATGAACATGAAATTTGGTGGAGTGGTTCCTAACATGTATAGCTTCCATTTAGCTTTGGTACCATTAATTTCCCATGTGATATCACTGTTTTACAATTGATTGAAGTTGACATTTGTTTTGTGACCTAGTTTAGGTTGATTTTTACATGCCTTAACATGTTGATTTAATTCCCATAGTTCCTTTTGTCCAAATGGCATGAAAATTGATATGTAGCTCATTGAATAGGTTCTGTTTAGACATGAATTTTTGTGGAATTTATTGAGCTGTTTTGGTTTGGGTTTAATTGAAATCATTCTGTTTGTGCATATGTGGTTTACCATTGCCCAGTTTGTCTTAGATTGTACATGAAATTAACTTGGTGTATAGTTTTGATGTGAGACCAATTGGATGCTCCTTGTATGTGATTTATCTTGACATTGATCATGTTTGGCTTGCTATTTTAAAGTTTTTCCCTCCTTTGGACCCTAGGCTTGTCCTAGTGGTCTTATATCTCACATTTGAGTTTGACTTTGACTTTTCAGGTTAAAAAGCTAATACCTTAAGGAGGTTGACATACTTGTTTGAGTTGTTTCACTTGACTATTGTGGACTAATTTGTTTGTTTTGTAGGATGCTTGGTTCCTTTGAGCTTTGCACCTTGCTTTGTTTAGATTGTACAGTTTAATTGTTGACTTTGCTGTCTACTATTGGTTTGTCTGTATACTGATCATATTAGATTGATTTCAGGTACCATAGTTGCTTACAGTTCCTTGAGAACTTTGCATTGCTTTGCTTGATAGCATTTGCATTGAGGTAGACTCTCTTGTCTCCATGTAGTCTGGAAGACCTGGCTTGTTACTTAGCCAGGCACCTGTCTGAAGTCCTCCTTAAGAGGCAATGCTTGTGATTGTTTATATTTTTCTCCCCAAGCAGGTAAAGACCTTTTGATAAGGCAATTGGCAGAACCCAAGGGATATGCAATCTATCCCCTGCTAATCAGTTGAGTCATCCCTTTGCTCACACAACTGGTGTTGATGCATTGGGATACAAACCCAAGATCTTGTACAGTTGTGTCAGTGTCTAAGTGTAGAAGGGTTCCTACTTTCTGGACCCACACTTCTTTGTCTATAGCTCTCCCTGGCCAGGGATAAGAGCTGTGAAGTCTTATCTTCACTCATCTTTCATCTGCTTCACCTTAGCCCCTCAATGGCAAGGTTAAGAGCACCATTAACCCCTGTACAGTTGGCTTTCCTTTGCAGCCTTACCCCTTGTTTGAGCCTCACTTGTGTGCATATAGTGTGTGTTGTTTGTGACTGATTGTTTACTATTGCTTGTGCTTTAGGATAGGTTGGCTCCCTGTGCCAGTTAGCTAGAAACCTGTGTGACTTAGGGATGATTTTGCATGATAACATCTAGGCTCGAGTCGTTGTCTCCCTAGTTGTGTCTCCCTTTGTTATCTGGTTAGGCTAGTCCTATATCCCTGCGTAGGGGAACTACGTCGCCCTGATCCTCATACCAGATGAGGTACGTAGGCAGGAGATGAGCTGATCTCTCTGGGCGCCCTTTTTTTCTTTTTTCCACCTTTGTGTCTCAACCCCCCTTTGTGTGTGTTGTTGTGTGCTTGGAAGCTGATGTAAGTCCATCGAGTGGCTTTCGGGTTCCAGTGTGGGTTTGTTTGGTTTGGATGCTGATGTAAGTCCAGTGATTGGCATTCGGGCTCCACGTTTGCCTCCTTGTGTGTGTTTTGGTTCGGATGTCGATGTAAGTCCAGTGATTGGCATTTGGGCTCCACGTTTGCCTCTTTGTGTGTGTTTTGGTTCGGGCGTCGATATAAGTCCAGTGATTGGCATTCGGGTCCCGCGTTTGCCCGTGTTTGTTTTGTTTTGTCTAGCGTGTGTTAGCTGAGCTACGAATGCTCTGATTCTTCTTCGTCCAAGAAGATACGTATGCATAGGATGCGATATCCTAGCGAGCATGTGTTTTCCCCAGTTCGAACTACTTCGACTCTGATGTCTATGCTTGATAGACTAAGTAGGCCCAGGATACGATATCCTGCCGAGTCAGTTTCAGTCTGTTTCCTTGTGTCTCTTTCAGCCAGTGTGTGTGTGTGTGAGCAGTGTTTAGCAACCATTTTCCTTTCTATTGTGCGTGGATCCCGTCGAGTACGACGGATGCGTAGGGGTGCTAATACCTTCCCTTCGCATAACCGACTCCCGATCTCATTCTCTTTGGTCGCGAGACCATGCTTTTTCCAGGTTTACTCTGAGCGTTTCCTTTCCCTCTTTTGGGATAAATAACGCACGGTGGCGGCTCTGTTGTTCTTGGTTTCCCGCCGGTTTTTCGCGTAATGCGACAGCTGGCGACTCTGCTGGGGAGTAGAGAAGTTGACCTATGCTGGTCCATATTCCCTAAGCGAGTCACTCCTAGCGCTCTCTAGGTTAGGGCTTTGGTTGCTTTGTGCTGTTATTTATTGCATTCATCATATATATGTGCATATCTGTTTGCATGCATCATGCTGTCATCATGATTGGATTCTGTGCAGGTTGGTTCCTCTGATTTGGGGTGGGTGTTCTGAGTGGGGCTAAAACCCAGGCCCGAGTATACACCTAGGATTAGTGTGGTCTCATGTTGCCTCCTTCATGTTAGGTCAACATGTGCCTGGCAACATGATGTACCACGAGCCGGACGAGGTTCATTTGATAGTGCTTGCCTCTGTGGGGTACTCCACTTTGGTTGAGTTACTTCATCTGAACTGTTGACTCTGGTGACCGTTCTTTCCCGGATCTTTGATTTAGACGATCTTAAGAGAGCTACAACGGCACACCCGAAAGGGCAAACCCGTTGAGTATCTTTGCCCGATTGTCGAGACCATTGTCCGCCTTAGGATGACCTTGTTAGAATTCACCTGGGAGGGGTGGGTTTGATGTTTGCAAGTACAGTTTCTGCCAGTAATGTTGTGATAGTGACTATGGTTCAGCCGGATTTATGGATCTTTATTTTTGGACGCCGGAGGTTTGACCCCGGTATTGATCAGGGGGTTCCGTTTATTTCGGATCCCTGGGCTGAATTTAAGATTGCTCCAAGGATGAATTGGTTCTTCAGATTGGGTTCAGACGACAGTTGACCAGTTGACTTTGGGTTACAGATGATTATGACTCCGTGTTCAAGCCGAAGCTTTGATCCTGTGTGCCGAGATGCACAGCTTGCCAGCCTTGGTTCCGTCATTTGCATCATAGCATGTTTATTTTCCAAAAAAATAATAATGCACGAAAATGAAAAAAGTTAACTTGCATACTCATATCCTCTCCAGGATCATTCATGATAAAATAGCATCCGCATCATACGCATATCATGCACATATCATCCTTGCATTACAGACATGCTTGGGGGACAAGACTTCTCACTTTGGTCCCTATCCTAGGCAGGATAGCTGATCAGCGACCGCACCGGTATTCCACCAGACTCAATCAACAAAGAAGTATGGATCAGGTTCAGACTGAGTTGACTGAGATGAGGGCGAACATGGCCCAGTTCATGAACATGATGCAAGGGGTTGCTCAAGGTCAGGAAGAGCTTAGAGCCTTGGTTCAGAGACAAGAGTCCGTGCTTCAGACGTCCAACCGTGTTTCGCCTGTTGCTGCACCTGTTCATGAGAACATCAATGTTGCTGCTCCCACTAACGACTATGCCGTCAGGGACGAGTTGAGAGGAATAAGGATCAATGGACAGCCTCTTGCTGCAGAGACTGCCAATGCTAGAGTAACCCATACTCCAGTTCGTCATCCTGCTCCACTTGTTGACAGACAAGAGGACATGTTTACTCTCCTCAGTGAGGAAGATGACGTTGTGAGGACCGAAGAGAGGGATAGAAAAGTGGATGCTCTTGCTGAGAAGATCCGAGCCATGGAATGTCAGAACTCCCTTGGGTTTGATGTGACCGATATGGGGTTAGTGGAAGGTCTGAAGATCCCCTACAAGTTCAAAGCGCCCTCTTTCGACAAGTACAACGGCACTTCCTGTCCTCGCACCCATGTGCAGGCTTACTTCAGGAAGATCTCTGCTTACACTGATGATGAGAAGATGTGGATGTACTTTTTCCAAGACAGTTTGTCTGGAGCGTCTTTGGACTGGTACATGGATCTGAAGCGAGAATCAGTCAGAAGCTGGAAAGATCTGGGTGAGGCCTTCCTAAGGCAATACAAGCATAACATGGACATGGCGCCGAGCCGGACTCAGTTACAGAGCTTGTGCCAGAAGAACAATGAGAGCTTCAAAGGGTACGCCCAGAGATGGCGTGAGCTAGCCGCCAGAGTACAACCTCCTATGTTGGAGAGAGAGCTGACTGACATGTTCATTGGAACCTTGCAGGGTGTGTTCATGGATCGCTTGGGAAGTTGCCCGTTCAGCAACTTTTCTGATGTTGTTGTCTGTGGAGAAAGAACCGAGAGCCTTATCAAAGCGGGAAAGATACAAGATCCCGACTTTTCAAGTTCTTCAAGTGCTAAGAAGCCATCCTCTGGGGCACCCAGAAGGGGAAAGGGTGAAACAAATGTTGTACACCGTCGGAGAAATGTGAACAGAGGACAGTATCGGCAAGTTACTGCTGTAAATATTCTGGCAACCCAACAACAGCAGAGAAGGCCAACCCAGCAGTATCAGCCTCCACCACGTCGTCCTCAGCAGCAGGCTTATCAGCCTCCCAATGACAATCAAGCTGGTACGAGTAATGAGAGGAAGAGAATCATTTTTGATCCTATTCCCATGTCCTACGCAGAGCTGTATCCCTCTCTGATAGAGCGGAACTGGATTACTCCCAGAGACCCGCCGGCTATACCCGTCAACCCTCGGTGGTGGTATAGGCCTGAACAGCATTGTGTGTATCATTCGGGTGCTCCTGGTCATGATGTGGATAGTTGCTTTCAGCTGAAGATGAAGGTTCAAGACCTTGTAAGGTCAGGTATCCTGAGCTTTGAGGACTTAGGTCCCCGTGTTAATCAAGCTTGAAAATAACAAGTCCCGGGCTGGCACTGACTTTTCTTCTGAGGTCTTCAACGAAGAGGGTTGTTCAAAAGCAGAAGCTGCTAATGCAAGAGATGCTGACAGTTGTCATCCCTGGTGGGATCTATCACAATTGGGTCACTGTGGGCGTTCCTACAGTTGTTCATAAGTCAGAGTAAATAATCACTTTGTTTAAAAACCCTCCTCCCATGCCAAAAGGAGAAGTGATGACATTGTTGGCAACATTTTGTGCAATGATATTTTCATTCAAATAAATGCATGTTAAACATTTGTTTTTCCAATTGTTTTCCCTTTTTGCTTTTTTGTATGAAATTTGTGATCACAAAAAACCCTAAAAACAGGAATAAAAGCAATCTTTTCATCTGCATAACGATTGTTTTGTTTGTTTCCAAAAAGCTTTTCATATCAAAATCATTATGCAGGTTGATTCTCGAACCCATTGAACATAATGATCCAACGCCATCTCCCAATTTTGAATCCCTGTATTCGAAGCGGAAGAAGATGATGTTGAAGGGATTCCTGACGAGATTTCCCGACTTCTTGAGCAAGAAAAGAAGATCACTCAGCTGTATCTCGAGAATCAGCAGAACAGCCAATTGGGGCATAAAAAAAAGGAAGAGTGAAAAAAAAGAAGAGAAAAAAGGAGGGTGCAAAATCAAAAGAAATCAAAAGAAAAAACAAAAAAAGAAAATAGTACCCTCAAAGTCCCAAGTTGACCGATGCTGAATTCGATCGAAAAGAAGAGATCAACTGCCATGTGTCATGGTCAGTTATATCAGCAGAGAGTGAAGAAAGCATTCAATAAGAAGGTCAAGCCTCGTGTGTTCCGAGGGACCTTGTGCTCAAGAAAGTCTTGTCTTTCACGCCCGGTTCCAGGGGCAAGTGAACTCTGCAAGCCATGAATGTCCATATGTTGTCAAAAGAGCCTTTCCAGGCAGTGTTCTGACACTTACTACAATGGATGAAGAAGTTCACTCGTCCTGTGGATTCTGATGCAGTCAAGAAATACTTCGCCTAAAACAAAAAGAAGAGAAAGCAAAAGCTCGCTAAGTCAAACACCCCAAAGGGCGACTTAGGCAAAAAGGAGTGTCTCGGTGGATTGAAAACCCGAAAGGGCGATCCAGGCAAAAGTTAGAGACATTGAAAAAAGAATTTGCATCCTGCTAGATTGAACACCTCACACTGGGGCAATCTAGGCAAAAATTAGGGATTTGGCAAGTAACTGCATCTTGACAAGACCGTGTTCTATATCTGTCATCCGCCAGGAATTCTCGATGCGTCGTCGACCGAAGCTCCGAATACATCGAAATTCAGAATGGTAGAGAAAAGGTCATTATGTTCAATGTAGCCCTCTCCAATATATATCACCGATTTCAAACTTGTACAGATCTATGGAGTCTCGCCCTTTGCAGACTACCATTCCATTACATCAATTTGAGCTTTTATCCAATTATTTGCACTCTTATTTGTTTCAACTTAACAAATGTTTTGCATGTTTTAATTGATAAAGTATCATTGTTTTCAAAATAAACAAATGTTTTCACAAATTGTTCTTAAACAAAGTGAACATTCACAATGATGGAAGGATACCTAGGAGACTTGCAGTGTTCTCCCAAGGGTGGTATGATTACCGACAGGTAAGACGATTGTTCGTATCTCGAGCATGACTGTATCTTTTTCCTGTAGAACCTTTTCATGGTCTCTCCTCAGCGAGGTTGCGTAGAGCAGTGTTGGTTGAAGTTGTTCATCTTCATGTCCCCGGCAGTGCAGGTTCTTCCTCCAGGTCCCTATTAGCACCTATGGTGGGGCATCCCCAGTAGAGTGCTGTTTGAGCCCTATTGTGGGGCATCCCTAGCAAGTTTGCTGTTTGGACACTTTTGGTGGGCCAGTTCCCAGGCAGAGTGTTATTGAAGACTTCATTTTTCCTCTCTCCAACGGAGTAGTCTTCCTCATCTCCCCCAGCAGGGGTGTTCTTCTTTGAAGATTCAGTATTTGGTGGATTGACACCCCAGTACTCCATCAGGTCCTCAAATGGACCCCCCAGCGGAGTTGTCGGCATGATGAGCGTTATCAATGCTTATATATCCTCATCAGAGATCTGGTTGCTTCTTGGTATCTCTGATTTTCAGCACGAGTTGTTGTGGCGTATCCGCCTGTATGTTGAATTCCTTTCTCCGATTGTGACTGACGATCCCTCCGGAAGCCTCTGGTGGCCTTCCTCTCCTGCAGGATGATGATTGTTCCCTGATATCCCAGTCCCCAGTGGATTTTCTTTGCTCTCCGGTGACTTCGGTTTTCCCTCCGGAAGAGTGATGCCGGATGGTGGATTCCTGGACCTGCGTGTTGAGCATGTCTATTTGTCAGCATTCATCATACATTTTAGGTATAATGCATACATGCATAATCATAACATTCAGATACCCATGTTGCAGCTGTTGCCATGTATCTGTTGATGGTTGCCTCCTGCCGGTTGGTGATACAGATCTCTCCAGTAGATTTTCCTCAAGCAGATGTGGGTGTGTCTGATCTCTCCATGTAGAGCCAACCTCTTAAGCAGAAAGTGTCTATCCTTTCCTGCCATTTCCCCCACTGAGATACCTCCTCGTGGATGACGGTTGCTTCCGTTCCCTCCCTACTCATATAACAGGATGGATTTTCCCTATTGAGTTCTGTCCTCATTAGGATGAGTCTTGATTCAGTCTGCCTTTTTGGATCGATCCCGAATTGGTTTCCTTTTGGCTGTCTCCTGTGCTTCCCTGGGGCATAAATGGATAGTTGCTCACTAACCGGCACTCATTCATCTTATCCTCAGTGGAATTTGTTGGCCTCTACCTACGAACCGGTAGTTGTAAGTCCTATCTTTGTGGTTTTCTACCTATTAGCTGGTAGTTGTAAAATCCCACTTTCTTCCCTTTGGTGGAGTTAACCTTTTGTGCTCATCCCGTGGATGACTGGTTATCTTTGTGGTTTTCTACCTATTAGCTGGTAGTTGTAAAATCCCACTTTCTTCCCTTTGGTGGAGTTAACCCTTTGTGCTCATCCCGATGATGACTGGTTACTTTTCCGTGGTTTTCTACCTACAAGCCGGTAGATGTAATCCCCTCTTTGCAGTTATCAATACCCAGTTTGCGGTGTTGATATTCTTTTCCCCTGGATACTTGCCTTGATCAAGCAGTATTGTCCCCAGTGGGTTCCCCCTTCCTTTTGGATACTTGCTCCGAGTAAGCAATTCTATCCTCAGTGGGTCCTCTTTCATTCACCATTTGCTGGTAATGTTGGTGGTTTCCTTTTTGATTGGTCATCTTTTGCATACCTAGTCCTGGTACCCCGATGCCTTTCTTTGCGGTCGTTTATCCATCTAACAACCTACAACCCGGTTATGGATGATCTTCCATGCGAGATTATTATCTACGTTCCGACGGCTATAGATAATACATCTCAGGCGCTCGTTGGTCGAAGTGTCGTCCCTCCCAGCTGAGTAAGATTCGTATTCCTTGTGGAATCGAATGTCCATCCTTTAACAAGTTTGCCTTCGCTCTCTTCAGGATGATGTCGGTCGTTTATCCATCTAACAACCTACAACCCGGTTATGGATAATCTTCCATGCGAGATTATTATCTACGTTCCGACGGCTATAGATAATATACCTCATGCACTCTTTGGTCAATCTTTTGATTATTTTCACCAGCAGAGTAAGATTCGCATTCCTTGTGGAAGCGAATGTCCATCCTTTAACAAGATTGCTTTTCTAGCCCTCTTCAGGATGATGAGTGTTTTGGAACACAAACCAATTCACATTTTGGTCGGTCACCTACCTACAACCCGGTATCCTTGGTGTTCCTTCCTGTCAGCACCCGCGTGTGTTGTCTTCTTTGGTGTCGGTAAACACCATCTTTCGGTGATTTCCAGTCATGCGTAAGTGTCTGGTCTTCTTTGGTGTCGGTAAACACCATATTTCGGTGCTTTCCCAGTCATGCGTAAATGTCTGGTCTTCTTTTTGGTGTCTGTAAACATCATCTTTCGATGTTCGTAACGTCGTCCTCCTTCCCTAGTGAAGTATACTCCTCTCCGTTGGTGTCGATAAACGTCGAGTTTTTCCCGATCATCCATTGATGATTTGGTTGTGTTCTCACTCTCCCCAGAAGAGAAGATTACTCCTCTCCGTTGGTGTCGATAAACGTCGAGTTTTTCCTATGCGTCCGATGACGTATAGTTGCTTATTCCCCACAGATCATTTGGTAATACCAGATGATTCCCCTCAGAGTATCCCTCCTCTCCGTTGGTGTCGATAAACGTCGGGTTTTTCCTATTCGTCCTATGACGTCTAGTTGTACCTTTCCCCAAGTGGATTTACCTCCCCGTTAGTTTCGATAAACGTTGTGTTTTTCTCATTCGTCCTTGAACGTCTGATTGTATACCCCATTCCCAGTCATTCATTAATGTCTGGTTGATTCCCAACCAGAATTCCCAGTAGACGTCCTATTCGGTTTCCGGTTGCGGTGCCTTTCCCTCGTGAAGTGGCTTTCTCCTTCTCCCTTTCGTCCTATGACGTCTGGTCGAGTCTCCCTTTCGTCCGTTGGCGTCTGGTTGAGTTTTCTCCTTCTCCGTTGGTGTCGATAAACGTCGAGCTTCTCCCTTTCGTCCGATGACGTCTGGTCGAGTCTCCCTTTCGTCCGTTGGCGTCTGGTTGAGTTTTCTCCTTCTCCGTTGGTGTCGATAAACGTCGAGCTTCTCCCTTTCGTCCTATGACGTCTGGTCGAGTCTTCTCATTCATCCTATGATGTCTGGTTACCTCTCCGTTGGTCTTGGTAAATGTTGAGTTTTTCCCATTTCGTTCGCTGACGTATGGTTGTATCACTATCCTTCCAGTCATTCATTAATGACTGGTTACCTCTCCGTTGGTCTTGGTAAATGTTGAGTTTTTCCCTATTCGTCCTATGACGTCTAGTTGTACCTGTCCCCATGTGGATTTACCTCTCCGTTGGTCTTGGTAAACGTTGAGTTTTTCCTAGTTGTCCGTTGGCATCTAGTTGAGATGATTTCTGATCCCATTCATCGTGTGTCGATGTCTGGATGTGGTTGTACCTCTGAAGCAGAAGAAAACAAAAAAAAAATCCCAGCAGTGTGCAAATTTCTACGGTTCTTGGTATTCAATCCCTGTTTACCCTGAAAGTCTGACAGCCGTTGCTCTCATCCGTTCGGGTTCCCAGTTGATTGAATAGGGGCAGCTGTAGCACCTCAAATTTGCACCCTACCATTTTGTACATTCATTTTCATATTGGGTCATAACATAACATAATGTCCACTGCATAACATTGCATTGTCCATTTGCCCAAGTGCAAGCTCAGATGACAAATTAGGTCAAACTGATCAGGAGAATCAGTCAATCAAGCAAGCATGTGCCATTTTCATTGAGACAAGGCCCTAGGGTTGATTTATCAAGATCATATGGTCCAAGGATCATTTTGAAGTGATTTGGCCAAAGATTGGATGCTCAGAAGTCATCAGTCATTGTTCAGTCAACCAGAAACCCTAGAAAGTCAACTGTGGTCAACTGTGCCTGATTTTATGGATTGGAAGGTGGGAAATGGTTTGAAAGGCTTCATTCATGTCCATATAAGTCTCATTTGACATGTCAAAGACCAAGGTTGAAGATTTGGAGGTCAGACAGAAAGTTTCCAAAAATAGCAGGTGACCTGTAATTTCAGCTGCCCAAAATGGAAAGTTTTTCTCCTCAAAATTACTTCACCATACAAGCTTCAAATGAAATTTTGTCCAACATGAAAGTTGAATATCTTGTTCTCACCTTTCCAAAAAGTCTAAGAACACTCAATTCCCATGTGTGGTTAGCAAGATATGGTCCAGTCATTTTCCAAAAATGCCCAAAATCAAAGTGTCATAACTCTCACATGGAATGGCCAAATTGGATGGTTCTTTTTTGAGCAAACCACATTTGATATGTACTTTCATAATCCATCATCACATTTTGCCAAAAGCCTTCACATAAAAAGGCCATTTTTCAAGTGCAACAATTAAAAACCAAGGGCAAAATGGTCCAATTTGAGAATTACTTGGAATTTTAGCATGGGACTTTTTTCAACACATCACATATGCCATTTGGAGTTTGTGTGAACCAAGTTTAGACAGAAAATTCAGCTGGTTTAAGAGAGGGCATTTTGGCCAAAAGTGGTGAAATTGCACATTACACTAATCATCCTAATTTGCTTAATTTGGATTAATTTTTGATTAAGGGATTAGTATATAACATTAATTGTAACTGTTTTCACTAAGAACTAATCACAATTCAGATCAAACACCAAAAATCCTCAAATTCTCTCACTTTTTCACAATTTTCACATAAGCATTTTTTCACCATTTCATCAAAATTCACCATTGTTCTTGCAAGTTTTTGTTTGAACCTTCATGTGTAGGTAATGTTGAAGTTCTGTTGAAGGATTTGGAGACAAAAATCGAGCAAATTCACACTGTCCAAGTCTTGAGTTCTTCCATGGCAGCTGCGAAAATCCATCGATTCGTGCATCTTTGAGCTGAGAATTCTTCACCAATCACCTTCCTAATCATCATCTTTCATCTGTTTTCAAGATTTGGATCGAAACAAGCAAGGATTCCACACTGTCACTTCAAGAAGGTGAATTTTCGAAATCTTTAATTCGTGAAATCAAGATATGGCTTATGTAGTGCGTTGAACATAGATCGTATTGGTGCTTGAATCGTTTAATTTCATCCACTAATTATCAAGATATTTAAGATTTAAGTTTGCATGACGAAACTATTTATGATCGAATCTTTTTGTGCGGTAACTTCTGGATGATTTCGTTAGCATATTCATGATCTACGTCGAACACCGGTTCCAACGGTATATTGCTTGCGTATTTTCGTTGAGAAATGTTTGTGACCGTAGCTGGATATGAACACGAAGATGAACGCATGCGAAGAACAAGGAATTCTGGAAAATAGTCTGTTGTAGATCCATTTCGCTGCCTGGCCTTTTAAAAAATGTGTTTCCCTCCCAACACCGGCCAATCAACGCGCGACACCAAATAAATGAACACTGTACTGTTTTGGCCATGGCAGCGAGAATTACGGTTATGCCACTGCTGTAAATTAATTCCATTAACTCATTAAATAAATATTACCATAAATTAACAAAACTTCTAAAATTCATAAAAAATCCAATATTAATCCAAATTAGGTGGCAATTTTTTTGTTAGATCCCAATTTTTCTCTAGAATGTTTTAGGCATAATAGTCCATGTTGTGCTTGGTAGAATTTTGGAATGGTATATTGATATTTATCATGTGTGCAATAATTGTATGTTTCACCATTTTGATCACCAAATAATCATGCCTCATCCAAATTAATTGAAATTTCATATGATGATTCTTGACACATTCCTGGAATTTTTGACATATAATTTGTAATTTTTGGACCTCTGGATTGGTAGATATGATTTATTCAATTTGAGTGTGACAATATGTGTCACACTATGATATGCCAACTTCATGATTTATTTTTCCATGCTTCCCTTAGGCCTATGGCTCTGATTTTTTGCATGAGATACAATGTATATGTTAACTTTCAACGTGAATTTTGTGGATTTATTTGATCCATTTTCTAATTGATTTGGATTTTTGATTGCTGTTTAGCAATTTTAAGGTTTCCCTTGTGTAACAAACTTTACATGTGTTGTTAACTGATCATCCCTAACCCTATGAACATGAAATTTGGTGGAGTGGTTCCTAACATGTATAGCTTCCATTTAGCTTTGGTCCCATTAATTTCCCATGTGATATCACTGTTTTACAATTGATTGAAGTTGACATTTGTTTTGTGACCTAGTTTAGGTTGATTTTTACATGCCTTAACATGTTGATTTAATTCCCATAGTTCCTTTTGTCCAAATGGCATGAAAATTGATATGTAGCTCATTGAATAGGTTCTGTTTAGACATGAATTTTTGTGGAATTTATTGAGCTGTTTTGGTTTGGGTTTAATTGAAATCATTCTGTTTGTGCATGTGTGGTTTACCATTGCCCAGTTTGTCTTAGATTGTACATGAAATTAACTTGGTGTATAGTTTTGATGTGAGACCAATTGGATGCTCCTTGTATGTGATTTATCTTGACATTGATCATGTTTGGCTTGCTGTTTTAAAGTTTTTCCCTCCTTTGGACCCTAGGCTTGTCCTAGTGGTCTTATATCTCACATTTGAGTTTGACTTTGACTTTTCAGGTTAAAAAGCTAATACCTTAAGGAGGTTGACATACTTGTTTGAGTTGTTTCACTTGACTATTGTGGACTAATTTGTTTGTTTTGTAGGATGCTTGGTTCCTTTGAGCTTTGCACCTTGCTTTGTTTAGATTGTACAGTTTAATTGTTGACTTTGCTGTTTACTATTGGTTTGTCTGTATACTGATCATATTATATTGATTTCAGGTACCATAGTTGCTTACAGTTCCTTGAGAACTTTGCATTGCTTTGCTTGATAGCATTTGCATTGAGGTAGACTCTCTTGTCTCCATGTAGTCTGGAAGACCTGGCTTGTTACTTAGCCAGGCACCTGTCTGAAGTCCTCCTTAAGAGGCAATGCTTGTGATTGTTTATATTTTTGTTCCCAAGCAGGTAAAGACCTTTTGATAAGGCAATTGGCAGAACCCAAGGGATATGAAATCTATCCCCTGCTAATCAGTTGAGTCATCCCTTTGCTCACACAACTGGTGTTGATGCATTGGGATTCAAACCCAAGATCTTGTACAGTTGTGTCAGTGTCTAAGTGTAGAAGGGTTCCTACTTTCTGGACCCACACTTCTTTGTCTATAGCTCTCCCTGGCCAGGGATAAGAGCTGTGAAGTCTTATCTTCACTCACCTTTCATCTGCTTCACCTTAGCCCCTCAATGGCAAGGTTAAGAGCACCATTAACCCCTGTACAGTTGGCTTTCCTTTGCAGCCTTACCCCTTGTGTGAGCCTCACTTGTGTGCATATAGTGTATGTTGTTTGTGACTGATTGTTTACTATTGCTTGTGCTTTAGGATAGGCTGGCTCCCTGTGCCAGTTAGCTAGAAACCTTTGTGACTTAGGGATGATTTTGCAAGATAACATCTAGGCTCGATTCGTAGTCTCCCTAGTTGTGTCTCCCTTTGTTATCTGGTTAGGCTAGTCCTGTATCCCTGCGTAGGGGAACTACGTCGCCCTGATCCTCATACCAGATGAGGTACGTAGGCAGGAGATGAGCTGATCTCTCCGGGCGCCCTTTTTTTCTTTTTTCCACCTTTGTGTCTCAACCCCCCTTTGTGTGTGTTGTTGTGTGCTTGGAAGCTGATGTAAGTCCATCGAGTGGCTTTCGGGTTCCAGTGTGGGTTTGTTTGGTTCGGATGCTGATGTAAGTCCAGTGATTGGCATTCGGGCTCCACGTTTGCCTCCTTGTGTGTGTTTTGGTTCGGATGTCGATGTAAGTCCAGTGATTGGCATTCGGGCTCCACGTTTGCCTCTTTGTGTGTGTTTTGGTTCGGGCGTTGATATAAGTCCAGTGATTGGCATTCGGGTCCCGCGTTTGCCCGTGTTTGTTTTGTTTTGTCTAGTGTGTGTTAGCCGAGCTACGAATGCTCTGATTCTTCTTCGTCCAAGAAGATACGTATGCATAGGATGCGATATCCTAGCGAGCATGTGTTTTCCCCAGTCCGAACTACTTCGACTCTGATGTCTATGCTTGATAGACTAAGTAGGCCTAGGATACGATATCCTGCCGAGTCAGTTTCAGTCTGTTTCCTTGTGTCTCTTTCAGCCAGTGTGTGTGTGTGTGTGAGCAGTGTTTAGCAACCATTTTCCTTTCTATTGTGCGTGGATCCCGTCGAGTACGACGGATGCGTAGGGGTGCTAATACCTTCCCTTCGCATAACCGACTCCCGATCCCATTCTCTTTGGTCGCGAGACCATGCTTTTTCCAGGTTTACTCTGAGCGTTTCCTTTCCCTCTTTTGGGATAAATAACGCACGGTGGCGGCTCTGTTGTTCTTGTTTTCCCGCCGGTTTTTCGCGTAATGCGACACCCAATATCCAATGTCATGATGAAATCAATACAACTACCAATGTATACCACGGATTAGAGTCCCACATGATTTGATCCATAAGGAGAGAACTAACCAACATTGTTATGCCGATACCACTTTAGTAAAACCTTTGAGTTAATGATGTTTGTTTAAAAATACAATTGCAAATGAATGTGCTATGATGGATGGATATGCAGATGCAATAAGAAATGGGCCAGACAAAAAAATTGCAAAAGGTAGGGCAAATTTTGGGGTATAACAGCAGGTTCATCATCTTTTTCAACCATCTCTTCATTTTGATCATCCTCTTTGGTTATTCTTTCTTTGTCTTCCGCTTCATGATCTGTTTTTGCCTCTTCAATAATCTTTTCCTTCATCTCATCATTGTCCTTTTCAGCTTGCTTAATCAGGTCATCACTTATCTCTTCATCTCCATATTGAGGTTATTCTTCCTCTACTTATATTTCTTCATCAATTTCCTCCTCTTGTACCAGTACTATGAGTAGTACTCAATGCATGCAGGAGTTAACTCGTCTCTTGGAAGACATGTTGTGTAAGAGGACAAACAACTCACTATTACAATGCCAAACATTTTTTGTAGAGTTTTGTCACGTATTGTTCATCCTAATCCCTTTAGCTTTCCAGCTCAGGTTTTGCTTCCATTTCCACAAGTCTATCACAATTGCTCTAACTTTGAGATCAACCACTTCTTTCAGCATCTTTTGGTTTAAATGTCTTCTTAGAATAGGTAACGTAGCTCATGCACAAAAGACATAAACTCACAAAGCGATACCTAGTATGCTCAACAACAAACTAAGCTAAAAACAATAAAACCTAACTAATTACATTTAATTAACCTTAACGTGTCTAAATAAAATCAAGTATTAAGGGATTGAATATCTCACAAATAATGAGTTATCAACATGCCTGTAAGATATCATATCCATTTCTCTATATGAAGTTCAGCTAAAGCTCATACCCTTAGATCATTGATAACTCATCTTTGATTTTAGGTCATTGTAGCAAATCAACTTCTAGATGGAATCTTGGTGTAGTCCTCTTCTTACTCAAACTTTCAATGTTAAAATTCTTGACCAATCTTCTCTAACCATAAAATAAAAGTTACTTCCTGATCAAAAAGAGATGGCAGATACATCATAATTACATGTTGGTTTTTCCTGCCCTTAGCAACATCATTCATGCATTCCATATTTCTACTGAAGATTTAGAGGACTCTAGATGATGAAACTATTTGGAGTCAAGTTGATTGATCTGTGCTTACAAACTATTCACCAAACATAACCATTCAGTACTCAATGGGAGAAATAAGGTTTGGAATGCTTACTCTCCTCCATCAAAAATCAATGTTTTGTTTTGGAGATTTGTACAAAACAAGTTCCCACTAATGAAAACATAGTTTCTAAAGGATGACATTGCCCTTTTGTTTGCAATCTTTGCTTCAAGCAAAGTGAAACTCCCCAACATCTTATATTTGATTGCGACCTCGATTCTCACTTATAAGACTGACTATCTAACATATTTAAAACTACTACTTAAATCGCATCCCTCTCTAACTGCTACTTAAGTTGCATCATCCTGACCTTCCATTTTTAAATGCGGTGTTTTGGCAATTTCCACCACATGGTTGGATAAAAGGAATCTCTGATGGAATGACCACAATCTCCCCATCATATCAACTTATGGATGCATTTTTAGAAACTCTTATAATGATAATATAGAAGTTTCTCTAGCTACATAGGTTATGGGAATGCTATTCAATCAGAGTTAATAATATTTTGTTGTGGAAATAGAATTCAATAACAATTCTAATCACTTTTGGCTCGAGTCAGATTTCTTGTTTGTAGTGTAAGCCTTCTCTAATCACAATTTAATTCCTTGGAAGATTAAGACAAAATGATCGGGTTGTATCAGGATGATTAATTCTACGCACTTATCAATCTCTCGCATCTATAAATAAGAGAATGTTTATACAGACAAGTTGATTATTGTTGATTTTGCTAATAAGAACTTCACATAGTTTGACCATGTCCATGATTCTATAATGGTGGATTTCTTAAGAAACAAACAAGGTCACCCTTATTTTAGATATAAGTTTTTCTAAGACTTTTGGCTTTTGTCCTCCCCATTTCCCCTGTTTTTTTAATGATCTTTTTACCTTAATATATTCTTAGTTTTTGGTCTTGGCTTTAAAAAAAGGACAATGCTAACTTGTGCTCTAAGAGCACATGTTAACAAACCTACAAATAAAAAATTTACATTGAAAAAATATAAAAATAGTAAAAAATATAAAAAATTTATAAAGACAATACACAAATTTTAAGATAATATTTTTATATTTAATTCTTAACTTGTGCCCCTAGAGCACAAGATAACATTACTCTTAAAAAAAACATAGCTTGTATTTGTATATATATAAAAATATATATTTTTGATTTTTTTAAATATAGAGTGTTAATTACTATAATTTAAATATTAAATACACTTTTTTTTCAAATCCTAACTAATATAGATATTTTTTATAAATAACTTATTTATATATATATATATATATATATATATAATATAATATATATATATATATATATTATATATATATATATATATATATAATATATATATATAATATATATACTATATATATATATTATATATATATATATATTATATATATATATATATATATTTTTTTTTTTTTTTTTCTATTTTCATTTGATGTATAAGCTATAAAATTTCAATAACATATTTCAAAAATTATTTTATTTGAATAAAAATTATGTAAGTATAATATTTATTAAAAAAATAAATATTAATATGTTAATATTTAGTTTGAAATAGGTCTGTAGTGTCTAACGAATCAGACTGAATTAAATTCAAACTAGAGTATAGACGAATATAAATTGGTCCCGTAGCTCAGTTGGTTAGAGCGTTGGTCTTATGAGCCGAAGGTCGCGGGTTCGAGCCCCGCCGGGACCAGTTTTTAGATTTATTTTCAATTATTTCAACTCTGTGCTTGTCCTTACCTTTACCATGATTATTTATTAAACTCTCTAAGTGGATAATTTTAAAAATAATAAATAAACTAGGAAGTGTTACGTTATTTAACACAATTTATTTTATCAAATGTGTAATTCACGAGTTCCACCTAACTATGATGGTGCCATCCAAATTTAGAAATAAATACTTAAACTTTAATTAATAAACGAGCACGTATTCATATATGTGTTATTTTTGCTTTCACTTCTCATAGATTAATCCATTGTTAGTAATGAACATTAATTTTAAAAATGAAAAAAAATTCGCATAATAAATGATATCTAAATGACAATAATGTTAGAAGAAAATAAAGAAGATGGAATTTATTAAGCTTTTTTTACTTTGTAAAAGTATTTATTATATTTAAAAAGAATTATGTTAATTTTACTTGTAGTAAACTATGTTAATTTTACTTGAAATATTGAACCAAAAATTGTGTCTGAATTGCATGTAGTTATGATGATTCAATCCGTTCAATTGTATTAGAAGTATTACGTGATTTTTTAGTTAAGAATTTTGGCTTTCTCATTGACTCCTTATCATCTTCGACAAGAGTGGGATTTTTAGGTAACAAATATTCTTTGAGTTCTAATTGTTTGACAAATAATAAAAAATTATGTTTAACAAATAATAAAAAATCATGTTGTTTGATAACTTGAATTGGTGAAATCCATCATATACGGTATGTTAATCTATTGAATACAAGTGTATAATCTATTGAATACAAGTTTATGATTGGTATGTTAGGTTAATCAAAACGTTAGAGTCTTAGATGCGTAATTTTATTTAAAGTGGAGACATTGAGAAAATGAAGCTAGCTTATAACAATTGTTTGGAAGAAGTGTGGTAGACCCTTAGAGGTTGGTGACCTTGACATTCAATCATTAACTACTCTTAGTCAAGTTGTTAATATCAAGCTTTGTTTGGACATTCCCTTGTCCACAGAGAAATGGGCTTTTCTTCTCAAGGACCGGGTTTTGAGAAAAATAGGAACTATCAAGTACCACATCTTTTCCTTTATCTGGAGTTCAGCAAAGCTTTCATTCCTTGTTATCATGGATAATTTGTCCTTGACTCTTGGAAATGGTACTCAAATTAATTTATGGATCGACGCTTGATGCGACCCTCATTCGCCTCAAACTTCGAATCTGACTGTTTTAGACCCTAATCTTATCAACATAATGGTTAGTGATTATATTGTTAACAAGAATTGGGAGATTCCTAAAAATATTTATGTGGCTTTTTAACTCTTTTATCCACTATTTCGGCCTGTCATATTCCTGAGGATTCTTTGGAGAACACTCGTGTTTGGTATCAAGTCAGCTCGGGGTGCTTGACTCTTAAGAACGCATATAAGTTTGCCTCTAAACATGATCCACAGGTTTCTGGCACAAACATGTTTGTAACTCTAGTTCTCCTCCTTCCAAGTCTTTTTTTGTTATGGCTCTACATTCATAACAAGCTTCCAACCGATGTAAATATTTTTTTTTCTTGAGCCTGTTTTCTTCCCTCTGTTTGCAGTATGTATCTTAAGCATTGTGAGACCACAAATCATCTTCTTTTTAAATGTGACTATGTTAAACACATTTGGAGTTGGTCCTCCTGTACTGTTTCTAAATTTTCTACTATCAACTCTCTTGATGATTATTTGTAGGGGTGTCCGTGGTGCAGTTTGGGCGTTTTGACGCTAAAAATCATTTGAACTGCAAGAGAAAAGAAACATGTGGTTCGGTTTGGTTCAATTGGCTTTAAGAAATAAAATCAAACCAAACCAATGCGGTTTGGGTTAGTTATTGGTTCGGTTTTTATAAGATTTTTATTGAGTCATACATACACCTATAGAGAATAACATAAATTTGTGTTTAATCATTCAGACATTATCAAATAACAACAAAATTCATCATATTTAGACAAAAACTTCTCATTCAATATACAAAAATTAGTTTAGACAGACATGGAAAAAATAGTAGCATAAGACAATATCAAATATATTATAATAAAACAAAAAAAATAAAGGAGATGAGATATTAGAGAAGGTGAAAAAGAAAGAGTAGAAGATATGTGAGATTAGAGAAGAAAGGTACGATAAAAACTTAATTAAAAGATAAAATAGTAACATAAAAATGATAAGATGAAAAAGAAAGAACATAATAAGAGAGGATAGATTAGAGTAGAAGAGGTGAGACATACATGACAAAGAAAATGAAAAAAAATGCGCGATACTACTAGAAGAGGTTTGAGAAGGTTGAAACTGAAACCCTACGTGTGAGTAAAATAAAATTGTTTGTAATTGTAAGGTTAAGACTGAGGCTATCTGAAATATATTTGAATGCATCACACGCTTGAACATACAACAAAGTCACCATCGAACTTTGTTTATTCCCAAAGGAAAGGGGAAACATCGATAAAACCCGTGGGGAAGAGATATGCTAGGTAAGGAAGTCGGTTATGCAAGAGGAAGGTATTAACACCCCCAACATCTATGGTACTCCATGGGAACCGTTTTGATTGTTCTTACTCGAACGGATGTGATATCTAAAGATTACTCGCAAAAAGGGGAAAAGGAAAGAAAATAGATAAAGTGATCGGTGAGGATTGGGGCCCTCATGCCTACATATCCTCATAGTGCAATGAGGAATTTAGAGCTTCGTAGTTCATAGAACTAGTGGTGGGAGATGAAAAGAAGCTATGGTCAAAGTATGGTCTAAACCAAAGGATAATGTTGTTTGAACTCCAACACGGGGTAAAAATATGAACACAAGAGTAAACCTGGTATGAACCAACAAGTGAGAGGCCTGGGGCATGGTGTCATTGTATTAGAATAACCGAAAAAGAAGGAATTAAGTGTTTGGTTTCACAGCACAAACAACTCTTGATTCACAAAGAGATACAAGATGGAGCTCAAATAGATAATGTATTTGGCTCAGAGATATGGTACATCACATGTAGTGAGTGAAGGTAGAATATGAATGTATCCTGGAAATTAATGTAGTGAATGATCAAAGTAACAGAATTGAAGGTTTGGTAACGAGTGACTAAAGGGGTATAATTTGAAACCAAAGGTCAAGGTATACATCGGAATCCATAGGAGAAATGGAATTTATACCATAGAGGGAAGGTGGCTCAAACTACAAGTGAGGGGCCTAAGATATGGTATCACTGTATGGTTGGGCCGAAAAAAGAAGAATTAAATGTTTGGGTACAAGCCAAACAACTCTAGGTACAAATGTGGATTTGCCACTATATGATCCTAAAAGGGTATATATGGAATTTCAAAGAAAACTGTATTTCGGTTTCAAAGAAATGGTACGTCACTAAGGTGAGTGGTTTATGATCGAATATAGATAATGGATCATGAAAGATATGAATGGCGCCCTAAGGAGGAATGAGGAATAATAAATAAGTATGCTCGTGGAGGATTCTAACCCTCGTGCCTACGTATTCTCATCGTGCAATTAGAAAATCAGAGCAATCATAGTTCAACCTACTACGGATGAAACAAAAGGGAATGAGATTGATTTTCCAGGATACATTACCCTTCAAGGTTGAAAAAGGAGTGTTAAGGTTCACGACCTTCTAGGCAAGGTAACACTACCAGAGTTTAAAACTGATGATGTCGAGAAACTGAACTGCCAAGGTTTATCACCTTACAGGGCAAAGAGAAGCAGATGCCAGAATCCATGAGTCTTCGGGCAAAGAATTGAATTGAATAGCCAAGGTTTAACACCTCTCAAGGCAAGGAATGAGTTGTACTTCCAAGGTTTAGCACCTTATAGGGCAAAAAGAGACAGATGTCAAAGTCTATGACTCTCAGGGCAAAGAACTGAATTGGATAGCCAAGGTTTAACACCTCTCAAGGCTTAGAACAAGTACCAAGGTTTATCACCTTACAAAGCAAAGAGAAACAAATTCCAGAGTCCATGACTCTCAAGATAAAGAACTGAATTGGACTTCCAAGGCTTATCACCTTACAAGGAAGGGAACAAGTGTCAAGGTTTATCACCTTACCAGGCAAGAATAGGCAGATGTCAGAGTCTATGACTCTCAGAATAAAGAACTGAATTGGAAAGCCAAGATTTATCACCTTACAAGGCGGGGGAATAAGTTCCAAGGTTTATCAACTTACTAGGCAAGAAGAGACAGATGTCGTAGTCTATGACTCTCAAGGCAAAGAGCTGCATTACTAAGGTTTACCACCTTACAAGGCAAATAATTGAATGAAAGAGGGTGTACAAACACAAGTTACTAATAACAAAGATTCTATATTATTAAAGTGTTGAGTGATATGATGCTAACTTTAAGAATACTTGTCAATTATATGATTCAAATTGCACTAAAATCTATAAACAAAGGCGAATACCTTGAGCAACTGGGTCATGCATCACGTACCCAAGGATATCCTAGACAAGGATAAGAATTCTCCACTCTCATAATTATTTGTTTCTTAAGGCTCATAACATGTAACTCTCATCATGATTGACAAGTGTTGTTAGAGGCTTCTGGTTACTGAGAAGATCCTGATAGTTGATTTTGATGATGCCATGTTGTTTGTTGTATTGTAAAGACTAAACAATTGTTTGATAAGAATTATGCTAAAGTCTATGAATGAGGGAGAATGCTTTGAATAGCTAGGGCTTACGCCCCGTACGCAAAGTCACTCTAGACAAGGGTGGGAGAAACTCCATCTCATCATTCCTCATTACTTAAGGCTTATAGCTTATAATTTGAATCGCACTTGCCAAGTGTTGATACCTTTGTTGTGTTTGGGAATTAGTCCACGTTGCTAGCTATGCTTGACTAATGTTGACTTTAAGTCTTGATCTCACATTTGAACCTTGAGGTCTTGAGCTCCTGAGATTCAGCATATCCACAACGGGTTTAGCGTAATGAACTTGCCATATCAGGTGATCAAAGGTCTTTTGATCACTTGAAATAGGCTTAAGGCTTACATCATAATTATAAAGGATTTGGGTTGGCCAAAGTGTCCTTTGGTCAACACTAATTAATGGGATTAAAAATATTATTTGAACTATGTACAATAGTATATTGAATTAATCAACTAAATAAATTCAGACAATTCTAATTAAAACCCTAAGCTAAGGGGACATGCATCTCAATATTTAAAACCCTAAGTACTAAGGTTAATGGCACGATTAGGAATTAATATCTAGTTAAAGTTAAACAACTTAATTGTCTAATCAATTAAAAATCTAATTATCATTAATCTAATTAAATTCTAAAATTCAATCAAGTTCTAAATCACCTAATTAACCTAAATAAACTCAAAAATCTAATTAAGTTCTAAAAAGCTCTTATTGAATTCTAAAACCTAATTATGTTCTAAATCACCTAATTAACCTAATTAAATTCCAAAATCTAATTAAGTTCTAAAAAGCTCTTAGTGAATTCTAAAACCTAATTAAGTTCTAGATCACCTAATTAACCTAATTAAAATTCAAAACCTAATTACTTTATTCTAATTAACCTAATTAGAACCCTAATTAATCTCTAATCCTATAAAAAAACCTAATTAACCTCCTAAAAAGAATATAAAATGAAATTAAAAAAGGCCAGGGGTGCTGAAATGAAAGTCAGGATGTGTGGCAGAAATGTTGGAGCCCCAAAGATAAGGCCCATACTCTCCAACCAGTCCAATAGAGAGGGAGGTGTACACGGATTTGAGAGCGTAGAACCAGTAATTCGATCCATGGGCTTGAAGTGGTGGTGTGCATGGGCCTAAGGTCTTCAAGGCCTAATGCAATGCCACAAGAACTGTTCGGCGACGGTGATGAACAATATTCCCCAAGCGCACATGCGAATTGCCTGATTCAGATCAAAATTCCACCCAAATTGAAGGTAAATTGAAGGTGCGAACGCACCACCGGAAATGTTTCAGCAAAGATCTCATACAAAAATTGAACCGCAAGCTGACATGGTGTCATCATTCCCAAATTGAAATTCAATTCAAATTGCAAATTGAATCCTGAACTCCATCAAAACTACGTCTAAATCTAGCTGAATCTGAATTCGAAAAATCGCTTCTACAAACGCGACCGTGGGCCCGTTTGTTTTGGCTTCTTTTAAAAATGATTTTTATAGTATTATATATTTTAGTGTAAAAAATTTTTACAAAGAATTATTTTATAAAAACTTCAAATAAAATTTTGGTTTGAATAGTTATTCTTAAAATGTTATTTTAGGTATTTCATCATTTTACCCAAAAAAAATTTGGATATCAAAATTTCAAAAAATCACTTAATTTTGAAGCTATTTTAAATAACTTTTCATAAAAATTATTTTTGAGATACAAATTTTTGAAAAAATTGTGATTTTGACTATGTTTTGATATTCAATAATTTATATTTATGTTATAGAATGAACAATTCAATCTTTTAATTTATAAAAAATAAATTTAAAAAAACTTATAATATTTTGAAAAACATTTTTGTAAAATCCATTTTCAAAAATATAAAGAAAAATCCATTTTTTAAAGCTAAAACAAACTGGCCATGTGCCTTCAATCAATGAGATTCCACTCTGCAAATAATCTCTACAGTTGTGTCATGTTTGGATTCTCCGTGACTCAAGTGCAACGCTTTCAGTTCAATTCAATTCTGGAGACAGAAAATGATGGATGCTTAGAAGAAATACAGATAAACTAGCTTACTTCGAAGCACTTATCGAATTAGCATCAACTTTGCAGGTAACGCTCCCTCATTCTCTGATTATCTTCTTCTTCAACTCCTCTTCTTCCTTCTGAGTTCGTCTTTGATTTCGTGTTTCTTCTTTGTTGCTTTGATCTGAATCCGGAGATGTGTGAATTATGCAGAGAGATAATGAGATTGAGAGTGAAAGTTGAGGCTGAATTTTTGAATTCTGATGATTCTGTGAGAGAGAGTGAAGATGAAAATCTGGAAAAAAAGGTCTCCTAGAATATTTCAGTGAGATTGGATTAAATAGAATTTCAGAGTTAACAGAATGAAACTCTGTTAAATTCCCGTTGTGCAAATCTGTTAGGTGTTAAAACTCTGTTATCATTCTACTAGTGAATCATTTTGTTAATTGCTTAAAAATGCTAGTTAATCTTATTGTGAATTTGTTTTTCTGCTGTTAGAACGATTTGTTATCAATTGTTTCTATGCAATGCTACCTTGAAAGTCATGAAAATCGATAGGTGGTTGCTGGTTGCATTGTTATGTTATCACAAATTCTATTGGAAATGTTGCTGGAGGATGTTTTGTGCTATGTTTTGTGAAATGAGTTGTTATTGCATTGAATTGCTAATTGATGTATGACATGTTAGTTTGATGTTAGGACAATGGGATGTTTGTTTTTTTTTAATTTGAATTTGATTTGTACAGGATGGTGATTGGATGGAAAAGCTTGTGAACCATTTTAAGAGTGGAGTTTAACTTGAAGAACTTTGGACTTGGAGTTTTTGTAAATTTGTGAATTGAACTAATGCATATTGTAATGTGAACCATGGAATTATTATGAAATGGAAATTTGGAATGAATTTACAAATCGATATTGAATGTTGCATTGAATGAAATTTGGAATGAATTTATGAATTGATGTTGGAATATAACTTGAATGTTGTATTGGATGAAATATGGAAATCATTAATGTATTGAATTATGTTGAATTATATTGGAAACATTTGAATGTATTTCGCAAGTCAACTTGATTGTGAAAATAATGGTTTTAAAGATGTGACATGAATTTGGAATTGGATTTGAAAATTTTAAAAGGTTTTGGCATGGCAATGTAAATATTAGCAAAGGTTTGAAAGTTTAAATTGAAATGGTTGAAATGCTTAGAAGTTAATTTAAAATGGTGAATTGAAATTGAGTTTGAAAAAGTTTATTGTTAACATGGTTTTGAAATTGGTTTAAGAAGGTTTTGAAATGGATTTGGAATGTTAACTTGATTAATTTAAAATGGATTTAGAATGGATTTAAATGGTTTGAAATGAATTTGGAAATGGATTTACAAAGTTAATTGAAATTGTTTCCAATGTTAATTTGAAATAGCTTTTGAAAGTCAATTAAAATTGGGTTTGAAAGTTAATTTGAAATAGATTTGAAAAATGCTTTTAAAAGGTTAATGGAAATGGATTGAAAGTTATCTTCAAATAATTTTGCGATGTCGGTGCCAAATGGTTTTGAATGTTACCTTATGTCCTTTATAAATCAAATGAAACAACATGGTATGAAGATGATGGATGAAGGAAGATGAGTTTTTTAAGATTGCTAGATCATATTGACTTTGGCCAACTGTTGACCAAAAAGTCAACAATTGGCTAATAGTCAATATTACCAAAAATTGTTCACTTTTGTAAATATGGTTTATGGAAACAAAAATATAAATGAAATGAATTTGCAATAAAAGTTGATTCCTGAATACGTGCTTTCTAAAATGAGAAATTTCCACCAAAGTCAAATTGAAATTCAATATGTACTAAACCAAAACCAAGTGATGGATCAAACCAAAGGTTGATGCATAAATTAGGGTTTCATGACCTCCAAAAGAAAAATGAACACACAAAAACAAGAACTAAGATTTAAAATGCATAAATGAATGCCATAAGGTGAACCCCATGAATCAAGATCCGAGAGAGCATGAAATTATGATTTGCATTCCATGTGATGATCAATTATCCAATCCTCAAACAAAACTCTAATTTGAATCAACCACCAAATTTGAATTTGTGATGGTTATGAGAAGGTGTTGATATGAATACATGATGCACATGAATGAATACAAATGAATCTCAAGTCATAGGTCAGATGAAAAGAGAATGGAAATTTTTTGGGTACGACAAAGGCATAATAAGTTTGAGTTTTGGTTTGTTTATGGGATAAGTGAAGTTTAAGTCGTAACATAATGTAGTTTGGTTTACTTCAGTTTGCAAAATACAAACGACAAACAAAATCGAACCGCACATTTTTGTTAAAAAACAACTCAAACACATCTGAACCAAATGCGTTTTTTTTAGTTTCGGTTTGGTTTGCGGTTTTCTATTGGGTTGGTTCGATTTTGAACACCCTAATTGCTGGTATATTTTGAATCCGGGTTTGTCTAATTCCTACAAAATGGTTTTATCTACTTCCATCATTCAAATTGTCAATGGAATTTAGTTTTCTCGAAACCAAGTTAGATTCAATGACATTTTGATTTCTTGGCCCACTTGCAGGAACTTGATCATTGCGAATTTCTCTTAGGCTTTTACCTCATGTTGCCAACATTAATATGCCTGAGTTTGTGATTCTCAAAGGCTTCTCTCTAAATGTTCATCATTCAGACCCTCCTTGTATCAAAGATATCTTATGGCATCCTTCTCTCGTGGTTTGGATCAAAGGTAATTCTGATGGTATGGTGACTCCCTCCCCGTCCCTTGTAGCTTATGGGGGAATTTTTTGAAACTCAAAGGGGGACCATCTTAGAAGTTTTTATAACTTCATTGGGTAATGTGATGCAATCACTTATGAGTTTATTGGTGTTATGATGGTTGTTGAACTTGTTGTGAAAAACAGTTGGACTCATTTTTGGCTCGAATCTAACAGTTTTCTTGTTGTGCAAGCATTTTCTTATGCTTATATTGTTCCCTCAAAGTTAATTTCCTGTTGTCAGGATTGTAAAAAGTTGACTCTCTTCATGCATTTCATCGTGTCTCACATCTTCATGGAAAGGAATGATTGTGCGGAAAAGCTTGTTACTATAGGATTATCCCATCAAAAAAATATTTGGTACATGACAAAATTAGAGTAGACTTTTTGAGGAATTAACAAGGAATTCCTTGATGTAGATATCCTACTTAGTAGGAGTTTTGGCCTAATCCCCCCTCTTTTTGTGTATGTTCTCTCTTCTCTAATATATTTCTTGGCCATTGGAATTGTTTAAAAAAGTGATGCATTATTATGATGTACAATGTTATTTTATTAAAGAATAAATATTTTTTTGATTAAAATCTCTATTTCTCTTGTGATTATAAAGGTAACAATAAGTCAGGGGTGTTGTCACAAACACCATCAAGGTATGACAAAAATGAGTAAAGCCTCGCCACAAAGATTTATGGGTGCTGCCACAAATGCCATAAGTATACAACTAAAGAAATTAAAGGCTCACAATGTAAACACACCCACAAAGAAACAAGATGATGGATTGGCAAATACCGGTCCACCCCTCTTGGTAGCTAGCAACTCCAGAGGCAGTGGTGAGTCCATATTACATCAACCTCGAACCAGGTTTTCACTTAGGGGAAGGGAAGCGGTATCGAACTTTGGCTAGTGGCCAAACATGATTACTAAAAATGTCCAATAAAACTTCGAGCACAATCTTAGGGAACAAGTTGTACCCCGAAGAAACAAACTCACGCTAAAAGTAATATCACATAAATAGGTAAAAATAATGGTAAGTAATACAATTTTAAATACACATTTCATAACATGAATCATGAACTTTACTTATTAATTAGACGCACACATGCAGAAACAAAATTCTTATCTAATCCACCAAGAAAACCACATTCCCGTCTTCAATCACTTGGTCAAGACGAATTTTCTCTCGAGAGGTCGGCCCAGTGAGATAAAAATGTTCTCTTACTTCAAAAAAATCTCAAAAGAGTATTGGGAAATAGAGTAACTCACCTCCAACGACTTCACATATTCCTTGGAGAAATTAAGGTTCTCAAGAAGCATCTCATGAAGATTGTCCTAAACCTTCTTACAAACTCTTGAGACTCCTTCAAAGATACCTCAAGCTCTTCTATTCTTTTCCGGGCAGGATCCAAAGAGAAATTTGCTTCATCAATAGTGGAATTCACCCTATATAATAATTGTTGGGAAGAAACTAAGGCCTCATTCTTCTTTGTCACCTTATGAGCAAGCAATTTCACCTTCTCAACAAGAGTATTAGGATACATAAAAGGTTCCACGATAGCCTCTATGCTCAGAAATGAGGAAAATGCTTATCATATTTCTTACAAACCCCGATATCGCTCAACAGTAAGAGTACTAAACCCACCCTTTAAGCATCTGATTCTCCCTCTAAATATGCTAAAATATGAAGACTTCGCCTCGCTTGGAGGTTTCAATTTCTAGAACGACGACTTGTTTGAAAAGTAATAATAATCTTTGTCTAAAATGAAAGACTGAAATTCCCTAGTTTTTCTTAGACCATGTATAGCTGGCGGTATTTGAGGAAACTTAATTGGAATCGATACATTCTCCTCATCAAACCTCAACCATGGACACTTGATGAGTGACCTATGTACTTGAAGTTCCTTCAAGTTTAGGGCTAAGAGTCAAACTTCCCCCACCCTTAGGATGCGACGAGCATAAATCTTCGTCCATCACGTCTCAGGCAGGTGAAACTTAAACTTCCACTTGTGTTGAGGAAGGCGTAGTCCGAATAGTCGGTCTGGTCGACATCCATGAAGTAGAAGCTCCATAATATATGGAGTATTTTGGTAACTTCTATGAAGGATATAGTTTGGGGACCTTACTTGATCAACTACATTATTATTGTCATACTTCATTGCATCTGCATAACCAATAGAAGAGATATCATGAAGAAGAATATTCATAGAAACACCATAAAGGAGAAAATAACTTATGCCACTTACTGAAGATAACATTCATTTCCCTCTCATTTCTAACATCACCAATAATGGGTCTCAATAAGTTGTTTCAATTGGTTCCTTGAATGTGTATCAGAAGGAACAATGTTTTCGATGTAACCAAACTCCTTGTAAAATGACACCAGTTTCTTCTTCAAGTTTAACTCTTATTGTGATAGGTCCTTCTATTTGTAAACATAATATATGTTTCCTTTCAAGAAATGACTCTAACTCCAAACCTTGTGAAATAAATCTTTAAGAACATATATGGGCACATGTTTTATTTTACATATATTTGCATGAGCTTCATTGTTAAGGGGAGTAACCAAGAAGAAGCGATCCTTGAAATGCTTAACGTTGTCAGAATAGGTTTAATTTTTTTTTTGAGGTTTACCTAAAAAACATACCTAGATCATACATGTGGTTAACTATGTTGTTTTGAGTCTTGAAGAGATGGATGAGTAGCGTCATGGTCTACTTACCCCCCTTGTATTCACATAAATATTGAAAAAACCTAGACAAACTCCCAACTTACTGATGTAATTGTGAAAGTGGAGACTATTAAGTGAATCATATCACTGATCTCGAAGTCATTAAATGGAAGACGGAAGCCCATAAAGGAGAATAGGAACTCATGGAAGGGAATGATGAACTTGTCATATTCGTTACATATCCTTTTGTCTCCATTTGGTGGGAAGCCCCTCTAGTCGGATGAAGACCCCAGATTAGTAAAAGTATGGTCTAATCCACCCTCAAAAAGACAGTCTCCAATATTTCTTGGTCCACTCAGTTGGATGATATATCTCCTTTTGACTTCTAAAACATAGTTTGTGTAATCTCCATAGTAAGAAACTATTTGAAACTGACATTAGTACAAACAATATGAGGGTAAACAAGCAAGCTCAAGTGAAAACACTCTTATCAGAATGTGCCTACAATAGACAAGATCTATGGAAAGAGAAGAAGAGGTATCGAGAGCTCTCTACCCATAAGACCTTAGAAAAAAAGGCAAAAGTAAGAAGAAGAAATTGGCTTTATCTTTTAGAAAAATGGACCGATTGGTTATATATATAAAGTACCAACGAGAATACATCATGTATGGGCTTAACCAAAACCCTAAACAACAAAGTTCACGAGAGAAAAAATGATGTTGGGAAGCATAAAGAAGTTATGTTACATGTTTCTAATGGAGGAAAAAAGGGATAAGATGTTGCTTCAGAGACCTTTACACGTGCCTCATCCATTAAGGACCTGTATGAAGCCATGCACACTATCATCTGTTGATATTTCCTCAAATGTTGTTCAAAATATTTAAGTACTCTAGAGAAGAGGAAGATTCATTACCAGCTAGCATAGGAACATACCCCAGTCATTCCCAACAAAGCGTTACCTATTAGCAGGATGACATTGAATGTGTTTGTTCCCAATGATAATGACGTTTCATTAAAGGCTTTCACATTCACATACCAAGCAACCAAGCTAGAACATATATGGAAAACCCTCATTTTACAAAGCAGAGACAAGGGCTTGAAGGACAATTATTTTGGGCCATTCATATAGCCTAAGACAAAAAGACCAGTGGGGAAAAAAAGTAGTCGAGTGTGAAAAACAAGTAGACATTTATCATCCCTAAAGTAGGTATTTCCACCTTCAAGAGCTTTGTTGATCATCCATATCAATCTAACACCTGATAAGAATGCAAACCTCACTCCACACTTTTTGTTGAGATTTGTTTCCATTATTCAAGAGGAAATGTGATTCATTTCTCAGGTATTGAAATCTATTCTCACCATCACATCAATTTTATTCTCTTACTGACTTTGACATAGAGTGCGAACCTTATAGGTCATCTCCATATTCATCGCATCATAAGATCAAGTCCACTATATCAAGCACCACTTCATCATCCCCCAAACAATTCAAGTTCCATCATGAAATAAAACCTATATATGAATCCATTTTAAGAGTTAATGAAAAATTATATGCATTAGTATTTTGTAAGAGCTTTGTTTCCCTTGTATCTCTAGTTGAAAATCAAATATTTTAACTTTCATCAAAGATATCCATATCTTTATGGTCTTTTTTTCACTTGGAATATTCTTTTCTCATTATTTTGATATCTGGGAGTGTGCACATTCTTCGTCCATCTTCTATCTACTCCATATTTTAAGTTTTCTATTTTATTTTGAATTGTCACTTCGTGTCATTGTCTTTGAATTTTACTGATCACTTAAGGATCTCTCTCTCTCTCTCTCTCTCTCTCTCTCTCTCTCTATATAATATATAATATATATATATATAATTATATATATATAATATATATATATATATATATATATATAATATATATATATAATATATATATTATATATATATATATATATATATATATATATATGTGTGTGTGTGTGGTGTGTGTGTGTATGTGCACGTGTATTATTTTTATGATCATATCATGTTTCATGTCTTATATGTCACAAAGTGTGTGTGTATGTCTGTATGTGGGTGTGAGTGTGTGCATGTGTGTATTTTATTTATATGATCATATCATGTTTCATGTCTTATATTTCACAAACCTTATCAATGGTCTCATATTTTAAATTTCACACTGAAGTTGATGAGTATCTGCCTCCCTTTCAAAAGTCTCGGGACTAATCATCTCATCATTGTGTCTCTTTAAGTGATTCTATTAAAGTCCACTTCTTTAAAACCTAACTATTTTATACTTTCCATCTCTAAAATGTTATTCCATAATCTCCATAGTTGAAAATCCTCAAATCTTCTTCGCAATATTCCGTTGATGTCTTTTTGAAAAAGTTTCAAAGGTTATTTTTCAAACATGTCATATTAGGTTGATGGGATGCCTCCTGATTAAACTTATCGGTCTAGATAATGACTCACATTCCTTATAATGCTAGAACACCTCTTAATTATTTTTCAAGACCTCATGTTGGCCCCAGAAGTGTTCTTGTTGAATTGGAACCTTATTTCTCTTGTCATAAAAACAAAGTTGTCCTAACTTTCCTATTGCATTATGACATTGCATGATTTATTACGAAAGAGAGTGAAGTCATAATGCCTCCCACCTTTTTTATGACAATATCACATATAAATAGAAAGATTCCATTCAACCAAATATTATACTTGGGATTTCTTAGACATCACTGACTTAATCGACATGTTCTGACATCCCGTAAGAATTGTCATGCCTATGGTTGTCACAGCTTCCTTTTTTGGAGTTGTACAATTTATAAATTTTGTGTTCCCTATGCAATAATTGGTCAATAACTCTTTGTTAGAACAAGATTTGGTTATGCATTTATACCTTGATGATAACAATGTTGTATTTGTGTGAGAAAATTTTTGGTACCCTAATGGTTTATTATTGTGTAGCTTTAACAATCAGTTCTGATTCTGAATATATGACGTGCAACATCATCAATTTCTGAATGATGAATTCCAATTCCGTTTCTGCGCCAATCATAAGAAGTTTTGAAATATGTTCAAAGTTATTATTGCAATGATCTTTCTGCTTCTGTGTTGATTCACTTCTAAGAAGCTTTCTAAGGAGACGATATGTTGTACTGCAACGTTGTCTCAGTTTATGCTTCTGGATGTTACTCTGATCACTAAGCTTCTGAAGAATGGCAATCTTCTGAAGTTGTGTTACTTAGATGAAGATTCTGAAGATCTCAAGTCAGACGTTGAGGTTATCAAGGTTCTGACTGTAGATTCTGAAGACTCTGAAGATTTTGAAGATACTTAAGATCTCGAGCCAGACTACTGACACCGTTAAGGGTCTGACCAAAGATTCTAAATTTTATGAATCCAATTTTATGTTTCTTCATTTCATGCTTTATCAACTTTCATAAGAAGCCAATGAACTTTAAGACAATATCAAATGGGAACATGATCAAATAGTACATAGCACAAATCAAATATCCTTTCCACTACCTGATATCATAAGCAAGGATAGTACTATACATCACACTTGTCACTTGATTTGTGGGCGAAAGACAGTACACAATATCACTCCTTTCACCATCAAACATTGGACAACCGCTCTACTTGGTTTCCCCATTTTTCCCTTCAACAGTCTCTTTTCTTATGTTATATAAGTGAGACTTGGAGACTTGAAGTAAAAACAAGAATGCTGAATGCTGAAGGTGCTACAGCAATTTGATAAGTCTATTTCTTTGTGAAAAACTATCAATTTTGTACACAGTTTTTCTTTAAGTAATTGTTTGTCATTTGTGTAAAACATGCTTGTATAAAAGCAACTTGTAACACGCAAAATATTATTCAAACTGTTTGTTTGATTCCTTAAGGAGACTATGGTATAGTCGAATCCTTGAGAAGACAAAGAAGGGTATTCTTTGTGATTCCTTAAGGAGACTAGGGTATATTCGGATCCTTGATAAGACAAATAAGGTTATTCTTTGTGATTACTATAATCAATTAATTATAGTAGATTAAGTCCTTGTGTATAAGGAAAAATCACCTTGGCGGGTGGACTGGAGTAACTTAAAGTTTCAAGCGAACTAGGATAAAAATACTTGTGTTTTTATCTCTTTATTATTAATATTTAAGTGGTGTTCTTGAGTTGGTAAAAAGCTTTTGTTTGTAAAACTTGTAAGATCCTAATTTTGACTCTAAGATCCCTCATGGCATCATATCATTGCTCAATGCATTGCCTCAAGGATCATAGCATGTGTGGCTCCTTAACCCTAGGGGTGGGACTTGTGTGAGTTGGTTTGAGACCACCATGCATGCTTTTATTGTATATTATTGCTTTTCTTATTTTTTTACTAACCAAAAGCACAAAAATATGTCACTAACTCTTTTTGTTTTGAAGCTCGAGTGATCATGTGATCCCCTGCTCCTAGAAGGCTCCTAAGCTCAATGAAGTGGCTAAGATGAAGATGAAAACATGCATGACAATGGTCCAAAAAGTTCCTAATCATCATATATGCCTCCCAAGTATCTAAATTTGCCAATTTGATCAAGATAACCCAAAGGGCTTGAGGATTGTTTCCCAAGGAAACTCTAATTCAACTGTGCATTGATTGTGCCTTGCTTATGAAGAAACATCAACCTATGATCAAATTTAATCAAGGGAAGTTCTTTCATTCATTATTTTATGTATATATGAGCTTATGTGAGTATCCTCAATTATTCATTCATCAATATTTGAAGTTTGGCCTTGAGAAGTTGACCAGTCAAGTCATCTGACTAAACTGAGGATCATTGAGATATAACTTTTGATGTGTTTGTCAAATGAAGATGACCCCAAGAGAAGAAATTTTATTAATAACCATATGAACAACTTTCATGTTCGTAAAAACTTGGAAGGTCATCATTCATTTCAAAACATTATAGGTTGTTTTCACTGAAACCCTAATTTTGGGTCAACTTCCCAAGGATCTAACTTCCTCATTTTTTATGATTTTAAGGTGAGACCAAATGCATTGGAAAGATTAAGATGTCTACTTCAAATGTTATGCTGGTTAAATTTCATAATCCTAAAATAAAAACATGTGATAATACAAACCATTATAGATCACTTTGGACATAAGCCATTGAATTTGAAAAAAGTCCAACTTCAAGTGCCCATAACTTTCTCATTAAAAATCCAAATGATGCAAAATTTAAGTCTAAATTGATCATATTGAAAAGATATACAACTTTTATGTTGGAGTTTTTTCCATTTGAGTCTTGAATCATTGAAAAAGAAGGGCTTGAAGTTGCTTGCTTTTGGCAAAAAAATTCAAAGGGAACCTAGACATGTTTTGTACCCTAAACTTCACAGCCAGTGTTCATAAATTTCCAAACTCCAAATGGATTTTTTCTCAACATAACTTTTGTTCCTTATTCCAAGAGCTTTCCAACCATTACTCACATGACCATTTTTGGAATTTTCATGTGGGAGTTTCGAAGAGCTCAATGTTTAGGTTCAATTATGCATATCACATGCACAAGTCAATGCAGCTCCAATTACACGTCCAAATCACTTGCATTTGATCTCAGCATGCACTTCCATCCACTTTTGGGCTTTGCACGCGCCTGTACAGGCCCATGCATGAAGAGTCCAAGTTCCATGCACACGAGCAAAACACCACATTGCATCAAGTTCAGCTATAAATAGGAGTGCATACTCATTCAAATTTCAACCTGAAGGAGATCTGAAACACTGCTGGATTGAAACCACACCCTCACTCAAAGGAATTTCAGTTTTCATTTTCAATTTCAAGCTTGAATTTCAACATCATTATTTGATCTTCAAGTCTTAACTCCTTAGCCCTGCATCATCACTACACTTCTAGGACAAGATTGGATCAAAAGCTTGGTGAATTTGTGTTGTTTGAGGCTGCATTTCAGAGGTAGAACCTCAATTTTTCTTGATCTAGATCTTGCTATATGATGTGAATTTCTCTGGTTTGAACTGTTTTCTGAAGTCCTCAAGCAAGAGACAGGCCAGTGGTGGTCTTAATTTCCTGAATCGTGCCATTTCAGATCAAGCACCATGATCTTCAAGCTCATGTTTCTCTTTAAATAGGAACATTAAGGAGAATCCATGGTTACAGGGGTGATGTACATCACCCCAACTTCATTTTGATAACCTACTTTTTCATTTTCATTAACTTTTGAATCCCTGCGCGTGGTGGCCGGAAACTGTTAGCTGGCCGGAGAAGATGGTGGTTTCCACCACCATCCCCACGTGGATTCTTCAGGTCCCTTGGATCTCTTTCAAATGTTATAATCTTGGCCTTCCATTTGTTTGACTTGTTTTAATTCCAAATGATGTGCGCTTGAATTGAGCATATGGTATGACTGTGCCTCTGGACCGTCTGATCATGGCCACGTCATCTAATGAATCCATCCAAGCGCTCTGGATTTTTGCTTTTTTCTTATTTTCTGATTAATTCCATTTGATTCATTTTATTTTCAAAAATTCATAAATATTTTATTTGAAGTCACAAAAATATGAGACCAATGCCAAAAAAAATCTTGAAAAATCTAGTTTCATATTTTGATTTTTTAATTATTTTTGTGACTTCATTTAATATTTTTTGTGAATTATTTGTTTTTTAATAGTTTTAATTCATTTTAAAATAATTTTTGATATTTGAAAATCCAAAAATATTTTCTTAACACATATGGATCATGATAAGTCAATGAAAAATAGTCTCATCGATTTCTTAATTGATTTGAGATTTATTTGAGATTTTAATTCATCTTGTGTTATTTTATTTGTTTTTAAAAATTGTTGAAATTTTTTGTCAAACCTTGTTTGACCATGTTAGACCTATGAGAATTTAATTGGACTTGTTGAAATTGATTTGAATTGAATTTGAGGTTTGACCATATTTTGTTCATTTTTATTTTGCATTTATTTTAATTCCAAAAATACCAAAAAAATAGGTTTGACTTGTTGACTTTTGATCTTCATTTCTCTTCTGTTTACCTTTGGTTGATGATGATTTGGTTCACTTTTGACCAATTGTGTTTGACACTTTATTTCTCCTTTCATTCATTTTCATCTTCATCTCATTTCTTTTTTTATTTTGGCCAATGAGTTAATATCTTATGGTTGGTCTTGACATATTTCAGCTTCTGCAGCAGCAGCAGCGTCAGCTAGAGCTTTGGCCTCAGCTTCCTTGGCCCTTTGGATTTCTGCTAGTCTTGCTCTTTCTTCTTCTTGCCTTCTGGCTTCTTCTTCAGCTTCTCTTGCCAGGCGCTTCTGTAGTCTTGCCTCAGCGTCTCTGATGAAGTCGTTTCTGACTTGCTCAGAGATGTGCTTCAGCTTGAAGGCCTCAGAGGTCATCCAGCCAATGACTCTGTTCCAGTGTGTCCTCACAGAGGATGGATCATCACTGATGCCAGAGTTTATGGTCAGAGACTTGACCTTTTCCACTGAAGCCCCTACAAACAGCAAAATGGCTTCCTCTAGGGTTGGCAGGGAATGGTCAGGTTTAGATGGTTGAGGTGGAGAGTTTGGAGGGCTTAGGTTGAGAGTTAGAGGTTCAGCGGAAGTGTTTGGAGGGGTGATGTCAGAGGGTTGAGCTTTAGAAGGGGTGTTGGTTGGTTGTTCTAGGGGTGGTGAAGTTACTTCAGGTTCAGGTGGAGGTTGTTGTGGTTGTTGTGAGTTACGGTTTAGAGATGAGAGTTGGGATAGAGTGGGAGAAGCGGGGTCAGAAGGTTCTGGGTCGGAGGAGAGGATAAGGTAGGGAGGTGATTCTGGGGCTGAAGATGAGGAAGTGGTTTGATTAAATTCTTCAGCTTCGGATAGTGGTAAGGATGTATTGGCAAGATTGAATTTAGGTAGAGGTTGTTGTGTTCTGGTTGTGGAAGGAGGGGTTTCAGATGTGGTGTAGATGGGGGTCGGTAGAGGAGTAGAAGAAGCCAATGGCTGTACAGAGGGAGCGGTAGAGGCAAACTTACCAGAAGATTCTTGCAGAGGCGCTGAAGGTCTTGGTCCAGATGCTTCGCCTAGTTTTGCTCTCTTCGCTTTTGAGGACTTCTCAGATAGACCTCTTTTGAACTTCACGAAGTCTGGTTCTGCGTCTGGCAGATCGCTTAATTTGAAGTCTGAGATGTCCACTCCTTCATCCTTCAGACGTTGGAGATAGTGGAGAATGGCCTCTTTGGGTTCACTCTTGTAGAACCTACATAGACCGTTGGGCATTTCCCTTTGATCTTTTAAAGCTTCCCAAGAGGTGTCCAGAGTAGGTTTAACTTGAATCTTCTTCAGAATCCCCATGCTCTTCAGACTGGAGTTCAGAGGCCTTCCAGTTTCTATTGCCATATCTTCCATGAGTTTGTGTTTCTCCAGATGGTCTACGAGCCCATTTTCTATCAGTACATCTGATAGAAGTCTTCTCAGAGGGATGTAGGTTCTGGGTTTCATGTTGTTCCTGGTCTCCCGTACGGAGTCTCTGAGATATTTGAAGAGGAGTGCCGGGAGGCAGAGTTTCAGACCCTTGTGAATACAGTACAAAATGCACTTCTGATCTGTATTGATGTAATCTGATGAGTTTGATGCTGGGCGATGATGAATAGTTCCCAGAATGATTTTGAGCCACACCCGGAGGTTCTGATGAAGTTCCTTGTTCTTTGAGGGATTTCCTTCTGTGTTGAGTTTGAAGATTGTGGGGTTGATTTCATGAGCAATGTACTTTGACCTAGGATTGATGTCGTAAATCCTTCTTCCTCCAGCTTTCTCCATGTTTAGCAGGGCAGCTATAGACTTTTCAGTGATCACAATTTTTACCCCCAAGACATAGGAGACAATGAAGTGATCGTCAGCGTCAGCAAATCTCCAGAATTCCTTAATGAGGTTTGGGTAAACAGGGCCATAGAGGCGTTGAAAATAGTTTTCCCAACCTTGTTGATGGAGTTCTTCAGTTAAGTCTACTCTATTTCTCTTCATGTTGTTGAAATCCACCAGTGATTCACACAAAACATCCAGTTTCTCGAAAGGAGTTGCAAGATTGATATGAGGCTCACGGTCAAGAATATGCGGTTCCTTGTATACTGGTGTTATGGTTACGCCTGTAATTGTTGGAGTAGGAGTGCTTGTGCGTTGAGCTGCGTTGTTGGAGTCCATTTGTTAAGAGTAGTTGAACACTGATTGTTGTTGAGAATCCATTGGGGATGAAGAACGAGATGAAGATGAACTGCTTGCAGAAATGCCTGAGAGAGCTAGGTTTGAAAGAGTGAGTGAGAGTGAAGTGTGTGTGAAGTGTGAGAGGAGTTATTTATATACCTAAAAGAAACGCATGCAAAACAACACATAAATCAGAGTTAGCACAAAAACCAAGATAGCACGCTTAGAGGGAGAAATGATTATGGCTCATTAATGAATGTCTAATCCCAACAGTATGCACACTGCTCGAGGAGATCTCAAGCGTCTGTCCTTTGAATTTCTTCTGGACAGCTGTCTAGAAGTTCCAGGGTTAGACGCAATTCACTCCACGTGTTTGCTTTATCTGATCTTCAGGAATACCAAACGAATGGTTCCTGGAGATTTCTAACTCAGATATCTTCTTAACTTGGTAGAAGTATCAGAGTCAGAGGCAGAAGCCTATTTGTTTATGTTAGAGTCTCATTTTACATCTTCAGAGGCACAATTTATTCAGGGCAATTTTGAATGTTCAGATTTTCTAAGATAAAAAGAAATCTATCTTCAGCTAAAGGCTTAGTAAAGATATCTGCCCATTGATGATTTGTATCAATGAACTTCAATGTTACTATCCCTTTCTGAACATAGTCTCTGATAAAATGATGTTTTATTTCAATGTGCTTAGCTCTGGAGTGTAAAATGGGATTCTTACTTAGACAAATGGCGGCAGTATTATCACAGAAGATAGGAATGTTACTCTCGAAGATTTGCAGATCTTCTAACTGATTCTTCATCCAGAGCATCTGAGTTGTGCACAGTGATGCTGAGATGTATTCTGCTTCTGCAGTTGATAGAGCGATAGTTGACTGTCTTTTGCTGGCCCAGGATATCAAATTATTTCCTAGGAGCTGACAATTTCCAGATGTGCTTTTTCGTTCCAATCTATCTCTTGCATAATCTGCATCACAGTAACCCGAAAGTCTATACTCTAATGTTTTCTCATACATCAGGCCCAGGTTAGGAGTTCCTTTCAGATATTTGAAAATTCTCTTAACTGCTGTTAAGTGAGTTTCTCTAGGATCTGATTGGAATCTGGCACATAGACAGACACTAAAGAGAATATCAGGTCGAGCAGCAGTCAGATAGAGAAGGGAGCCTATCATACCACGATAGAGCTTCTGACAAACCTTTTTACTTACTTCTTCCTTTTCAAGAATGCATGTTGGATGCATGGGAGTTTTTGCAGAGTTGCATTCAGCCATGTCAAATTTCTTCAGAACATCTTTAATGTATTTGCTTTGATGAACGTACGTGACTTCTGAAGTTTCGTTAATTTGAATTCCTAGAAAGAACTTTAGTTCTTGCATTAAGCTCATTTCAAATTCTGCCTGCATTAACTCAGAGAATTATTGACAAACAGAGGCGTTAGCAGAACCAAAAATAATATCATCAACATATATCTGACATATCATGAGATCATTGTTAAGGTTCTTACAGAAGAGTGTGGAGTCAACTTTCCCTCTGATAAAATTGTGTTCCAGAAGAAAGTTACTTAAACGTTCATACCAAGCTCTGGGAGCTTGTTTAAGTCCATATAAAGATTTTTTAAGTTTAAAAACATGTTCTGGAAAATTTGGATTTTCAAAACCTTGAGGTTGGTTGACATACACTTCTTCTGATATATAACCATTAAGGAATGCGCTCTTGACATCCATTTGATATAATTTAATAGAATGATTAATGGCAAAAGATACAAGAAGACGAATAGATTCTAACCTTGCGACTGGAGCAAAGGTTTCATTGTAGTCAATACCTTCTTGTTGACTGTAACCTTGAGCTACTAGTCGAGCTTTGTTTCTGACGACTTCTCCTTTCTCATTCAGCTTGTTTCTGAATACCCATCTGGTTCCAATAACGTGAGTGCCTCTGGGCTTGGGAACAAGATCCCAGACATCATTCTTTGTGAATTGATCTAATTCTTCTTGCATGGCTAGAACCCAGTCGTTGTCTTGGAGTGCTTCATCACAGGACGTAGGTTCGATCAGAGACACTAGTCCCAGAGGAGTCTCTTCAGAAGTCCTGAAGGTTGATCTGGTTCTGACTGGTTCGTCCTTGTTGCCCAGAATCAATTCTTCAGATACGTTGAGGCGTCTTTTAGCTTTCTTTAACGGAAGATTAATTTCCTCAGAGTTCTGAGTGGTAGTTGCTTCTGGAGCTTTGTTAGATCCTGCAAAAGTGATTTTCAAATCTGCAAAATTTTCAACTAGCTTTGACTTTTCACGGTCAAGCTTATCGTCAAATCTGACATGAATTGATTCTTCCGCAATTTTGGTTTCTGTATTGTATACTCTGTAGCCTTTAGAGCGTTATGAGTATCCTAACATAATACCTTTATGTGCTTTGGAATCAAACTTGTTCAGATGTTCTTTAGTGTTTAAAATAAAGCAAGAACATCCAAAAGGATGAAAATATGAAATGTTTGGTTTCCTTCCTTTACACAGTTCATAGGGAGTCTTTTCCAGAATAGGTCTTATGGAGATTCTATTCTGAATGTAACACGCTGTATTTACAGCTTCTGCCCAAAAGTGCTTAGCCATATTTGTTTCGTTGATCATAGTTCTGGCCATCTCTTGGAGTGTCCTATTCTTCCTCTCTACAACTCCATTTTGTTGTGGAGTTCTAGGGCAGGAGAAATCATGGGATATTCCATTAGAGTCAAATAATTCCTCAAAGGATTTATTTTCGAATTCCCCACCATGATCACTTCTGACTCTGATAATTTTAGAGTCAAATTCTTTTTGCACTTTGGAGCAGAAACTAGTGAATACAGAGTGAGACTCACTCTTGTGTTTAAGGAATTTCACCCATGTCCAGCGACTGAAATCATCAACAATGACTAGTCCGTACTTCTTTCCATTGACTGATGTTGTTTTCACAGGACCAAATAGATCAATGTGAAGAAGTTCCAGAGGCTTAGAGGTAGTAACAATAGTTTTCTTTTTGAAAGATGTTTTTGAAAATTTTCCTTTCTGACATGCTTCACATAGAGCATCTGAAGAAAACTTCAGTTTAGGTAGGCCTCTGAATAACTCGAGTTTATTTAGCTGAGATAGTTTTCTCATGCTAATGTGGCCCAAGCGTCTATGCCATGCCCATTGCTCTTCGTGAACAGACATCAGACATTTCACATTTTGTTCTTTTAAATCAGAGAGATTAATTTTATAAATATTGTTTTCCTCTTGCCTGTGAATAGGACAGAACCATTGTTTTGATTTATGGCTTTACATGTTTTTTGATTAAAGATCACATCATAACCGTTATCACTTAATTGACTTATGGATAACAAATTATGCATTAATCCTTCTACGTAAAGAACATCAGATATGGAGGGAAGAGTACCATTACCAATAGTTCCGGAGCCTCTGATCCTTCCTTTCTGATCTCCTCTGAAACCTACGAATCCAACGTCTTTAAGTTCCAGGCTTTGGAACATAGACTTTCTTCCCGTCATGTGTCGCAAGCATCCAGAGTCCAGGTACCATGACTGGTGTCTGAACTTTGCTGCATAAGATATCTGCAACATAAACAATCTTATCTTTTGGTACCCAGAGTATCTTGGGCCCTTTCTGATTAGTTCTCCCAGAGTTTCTTATAACTTTGAGTTTTCTAGCATTTTCAAATTTTTGTTCTTGTGTGTGTGTATAGTGATATGAAAATGGAGATTTAAGTTGGTCACTAGTAGAAGTGTTATCTTCCTTAGGATCATACCCAATTCCTTTTCTATTGTTCTGACTGACTCCATAAATCATGGATGCCATTACACTCCTTCCTATCCCATTTTTTAGAAACGTTTGAAAAGCTTTTTTGTATTTATAAATTATCGTATTTGAAGTTTGTGGAGCTTGAGATAACGCTTCTTCCAGTTTTAAACAATTTTTCTTTGTTGCATCTCTTTGTAATGTTAAAGATCTGTTTTCATCCTCTAGTTTTAGAATTGTCATCTCAAGTTTGCCACATTCTTTAAATTTTTCTTCAAGACAGCCTTTTATGGCTTTAAACTTTTGTTTTAGTTTCTGATATGAGCTAAGAGTTTCAGACAGGCATGATTCTAGATCAGATCGAGAGAGTTCAGAAAATACCTCTTCAGATTCTTCATCTGAACTGTTCCTGGATGTGGTAGCCATGAATGCCACGTTGGCCTGTTCATCAGAGTCAGATTCTGATGAGTCTGATTCACTGTCATCCCAGGTAGCCATTAGTCCCTTCTTGGTTCTGAGGGGATTTTTCTTGAAGCTCTCTTTTCTGGAATTTCTTTCTTTAACTTGGGACATTCATTCCTGTAGTGACCTGTTTCTTTACATTCATAACAAGTAACATCTTTGTTAGTTTTACCTTTTGAGGTTGATTCTGATCGATCCCCTCTGGGTCTTGGTCTTCTGAAGTTGTTGTTCCTCTTTTTCCAGAGTTGTTTAACTCTTCTGGTCAGGAGGGACAATTCTTCTTCATCATCAGAATCTTCCTGTTCAGAGTCATCAACATCTTCTGTTTCGGCCTGGAATGCTTTGGTTCTGTCAGATTTGCGTCTTTCAGATATGGACTTTAATGCTACAGACTTGTTCTTCTTCTGAGGCTCATCTTCCTCTAGTTCTATCTCATGGCTTCTGAGGGAACTGAAAAGCTCTTCAAGACTGATGTTGTTCAGATCCTTTGACAGCTTCAGGGCAGTGACCATGGGTCTCCACTTCTTTGGCAAGCTTCTGACTATCTTTTTGACGTGGTCTGCAGTTGTGTATCCTTTGTTTAGAACTTTGAGACCTGCAATAAGAGTTTGGAATCTAGAGAACATTACCTCTATGGCTTCGTCATCCTCCATTTTGAAAGCTTCATATTTCTGGATAAGCACCAGAGCCTTTGTCTCTTTGACCTGAGAGTTTCCTTCATGAGTCATCCTCAGAGAGTCAAGTATGTCTTTGGCTGTTTCTCTGTTGGTGATATTTTCATACTCGTTGTAAGATATAGCATTGAGAAGTATGGTTCTGGCCTTGTGATGATTTTTGAAAACACGCTTCTGATCATCTGACATCTTACTTCTGGGAACTTCAACTCCATCCTCTATGACAGGAGGTTTGTATCCATCTGTGACAATGTCCCAGAGATCAGCATCATAGCCTAGAAAGAAGCTCTCAATCCTATCTTTCCAGTAGTCGAATTTTTCTCCATCAAAGACAGGAGGCTTAGCATTGTAACTGTCTCTTTCATTTGTGTGGGCCATGGTTTTTCTCATTCTGGATCTCTCTACACTGTTAAGTATTTGATTAGAAAATCAATAACATAGCCGAAGCTCTGATACCAATTAAAGGTGAGAAAAACAAGAAAGGGGGGTTTGAATTGTTTTGGAAAATAAGCGCTTTTTCAGAATAAGACCACACAAGGAATTTACACTGGTTCGCTTATAACACAAAGCTACTCCAGTCCACCCGGCCAAGGTGATTTCGCCTTCAACAAGGACTTAATCCACTAATCTTGAAAGATTGTTACAACCAACGTCTAAGAGAAAGATCTCTTAGTCCTCTCAAGTATACAGACTGCGCAGAGTCACTTGAGGAAATATAAAACAACTTAGATAAAAACAAGGTTTGTAATCTAGAGTGCTTCTAGGATAAGCAAGTATTACAATAGTAAGAGCCAATAGAATGTTTCATGTATTGAGCAAAAACTCGTGAAAGATTAAGAGAGAGAGAGAGAGAGAGAATATTTCAGTGTGTTCAGGTGTGTCTCTCAATGTTGTTTGCTGTCCTTTATATAGAGCTGAAGGGACTGTTGAAATTGATGGCAGATGATTTAGTTTTGGTGAGAGTTAAATGCCATAACTTCTGTTGTTTCTTGCCAAAACAACTTTGTCTCCCTGAATAATTTCTTTCCAATAATGTTTTCTTTCCATTTGAGATTGAAGTTGCCGTTACTCTTTCTGAATAAGGAGATCCAATATCAGAGTCTGTGTTACTCTGTTGGACTGAGATTCTGAGATGTTGCTTCAGAGCTTCTGATGGTTCTCATCTTCAGATGACTTTGAGACTTCTGGAATCTGGTATATGGTTGATCAGAGTCAGAACTTCTAGAGCGTGCTGCTTCTTCAGACGCTTCTGATATTCTGATCCGCTGCTTCGCTCAGAGTCAGAGCTTCTAGAACGCGTTTTTCTACTTGGAGGCTTCTGATCTTCTGGTACTTTGTATCTGATTAGATTCTGTATCTGATGACGTCATCATATTTCTTTCTTCTTGTCTTAGAATCCTGCACACTTAGAAACTTTTCGTTAGAGTGCCATTTCTGGTTTCATCTTTTGTTATCATCAAAATCCTGGAATCTGTTGTAGAACAATTTTTGTTCTTACATGATAGCTCTTCAGTAAAGAGATATGGGAGCTTTGCAAAGAAGAAGGAGGGAGAGGCACATGTTGTGTCCTCCCATATCAAAAGAAGGCCCTTTGTTAAGAGGAAGAACGTGCGTCCTGCTATTAACCAACACCAGGTGGCTCATATAGCACATGCTTTTCGAGAAGTTCATCATCAACAACAACAATAACAACATCAACAATATCAACAACATCGTCCACGACAGCAGGCCTACCAGCCTCGAAACAACAATAACACCAGCACCAACAACTACGAGAGGAAGATGGTGACTTTTGACCCGATTCCGATGTCATATGCTGAGCTATATCCTTCTCTAATCGATAGAAAATTGATCACTCCACGAGACCCTCCCGCTGTACCAACCAACCCTTAGTGGTGGTACAAGCCAGAACTACACTGTGTATATCATTCTGGTACTCCCGGTCATGATGTGGAGAATTATTATCCGTTGAAGACCAAGGTGCAAGACCTTGTGAGAAGCGGTATATTGTTTTTCGAGGACGTAGGTCCTTGTAGCGGTGTATTCGTCGCTATATGATTTATTGGTCAAACCATAAGCAAAGTATACAATGAATCGAGTCGCCACCGCACTTTTATTTATCCTAAGGACTGGTTAAAAAGCGAACAAAAACCTAAGAAGTTTTACACGTAGAAAACCAATAAAAGATCAGAGAATCTGGGTAAGGGGTAAATTACGCAATGGGAAGGTGTTAGGCACCCATGACGTCCTAGGTACTCCTAGGGAGCCCTTTTCACACTTGTTGTATAAAAATGTTTATTTGTTTATGACATATTGTGCAAACATGAATGGGATGATGAGAGAAGAATGTACAAGTTAGTTATTTTTGTGTTTGAACGGATGAACCCGTTGCCTACGTACCTTCCATCAAAGGTAAGCATCAAAACGCCGTAGTTCGGCTAAAAGATTTCCAAAAATTAGTGAGTTCATTTTTAAACACAAGCACTAAGGCTTTTCATTACCAATGGGAGAAAACTCAACCTGAATCAACAATCCACCATGCGAGGACGGCTTCGACGTACTAGAGGGGTTAACCCTGTTTTCAGTACGGAAGTCTTACAATCGACTCACTAAGGATAAGGTAAGATTTACATCAACCACTATGGTAATTAAAACCTATGGCTAATGTATGAAAACATATTAACAATGGACAAAACCACAAAACAATTGAATGTGTGAGGTTAATTGATTATGAGTATTCACAAAATGTGGTTAAGGTATGATTAGAGTTCAATTCAAAGAAGTATTATGAAAAGTGGAGTTTGAAAAATCAAGGACTTATGGTCCAGGTTTCTAACTTGAAAAGACATGAAGATGTTTGCACAACAAGTCAAAAGTTTTTGAAAGCAAAGTGTGAAAAGGTTTAGGACAAAGAGGGTATGGATGATGGAATGTAAAACTTCTTAAAAAGGTTCACCTCTTGAAATCATATAGAAGATGATTCAAGTGTGTCCTTAGGAATGAGGCAACAAAGCAAGTAAAGAAAGCAAGATGATACCGGATGCCATCAATGGACTTATACCAATCTCACAAACAAAAGAGGATACCGGATACCAATAAATGGGTTTACACCAATCTCCTAAAACAAAACAATGATATCGGATGCCACCAATGGACTTATACCAATCTCACAAAGCAAAAGCGGATATCGGATACCAATAAATGGATTTACACCAATCTCCTAAAGTAAAACAAAACTTGGATGTCGGATGCCAATCTGTCTGGACTTATACCAACCTCCAAAGGATGATCATGGGAATAACAAACACCAACAACATGGTCTTACAATTGCATCCTCACATACAACAAACAAACAATGCACTAAGCAATGGACATGAGTGACCAAGTGAAATGGTCTTGCACTCTATCCCTTCCAGATCATAGGAACAATGGCCAATGAGTGGACTTACAGTTGTCCTCAATGGGTAAACCAAGCATGGATCACAAAGATATGCAATGATGATCATGCAATAATGAACAATCAATGATGATAAATGCACAAAGGCAAGTAAGCATGTACAAATGCAACAAGCAATCAATCAAACAAAGTCATTTAGCACTCACTATAACCAAACAATTAGGCTCAATCAAAGGGTTCGACTTAAAAGTCAACTGGAATAGGGTAAATGACGCTCTTAACCTTGACATTGAGAGCCAAGGTGAAGCGGATGAAAGGATATGAGGGGTGTGCCTCATCACTCTTATCCCTGGTCAGGGAGAGCATTGAATATCAGAAGGTGTGGGAGTTCAGAAAGATGGAACTCTCTCCACAAGTTAAGGACTCGATAGATCTTGGGTTTTTTACTCACTATGCATCAACACATGTGGTGTGAGCAAGGTGAGTGACTCACAGAATAGTAGGAGATAGGCTACATATCTCTTTTGTCTACCAATTGCCTCATATGAGGTCTTTACCTGCTTGGGGACAAAGTTAAACAATCATAAACATTGCCTCTTAAGGAGGACTTCAGACAGTTGCCTGGCTAACTAACAAGCCAGGTCTTCCAGACTACATGGAGACAAGAGAGTCTACCTCAATGCTTAAGAAAAGCAAAGCAATAGCAAGTTCTCAAAAGAACTAAAGCAACTATGGTACCTGAAATCAATCAAATATAATCAGTACACCAATCACAAAGTCAAAACAGACAAGTTATGAACCAACAGTCAACACAATCAATCACATGTGCCAAGCACAAACTCAAAGCAAATGAGTTAGCATCCTACAAAACAAACCAAGTTAGTTCATGATAATCAAATAAACCAAAATCAATCAATTTGAATTAAACTCCTTAAAGCAATTGCTTCTTTAACCTGAAAAAACAACTCAAATGTGAGAAGTAAGACCACTAGGACAAGCCTAGGGTCAAAAGGAGGTGAAAAATTCAAAACAGCAAGTGAAAATTGATCAAAATCAAGATTTATCAAATAAGAACTACTTCCAGTTGGTCCCATATCAAAAGCATTCATCAATTGCATTTCATAGGCAAATCATGTCAAACTAGGCAAATTGAGAACTCAATGATGTAAACAGAATGAACACAAGCATATCAATACCAAAAAGGCTCAATACATTCCAGGAAAAATCATGCTTAAACAGAACACATTGAATAAGCAACACACCAAATTTCATTGCAATTGGATAAGAGGAAGTATAGAAATTAAGTTCATGAAGTCATGGTATGCAAGTTCAAGCTCAAACAAGACCACAAATCAATTATCAACTTTAGGCAAGTGTAAAACAGAAATGGCATAAGATAAATGAACCACACCAAAGCCAAAATGAAGTTAAACATGTTAAGAATCAATCCACAAAGTTTCAGCTTCATATGATACGGCATGAGAATTTCACAAAGCATGGAAGTTCCACACTAAAAAAAGAGTTCATAAATGACCAAACAGCAAAGAAAATCCCAATCAAATAGGAAATGAATCTAAAAAATCTACAAAAAATCATGCTCAAACTAGACATACATAAGTAATCACATGCAAAAATCCAGAGCAATTGGCATAGCATAAGCATGGAAACAAAATTCAAGAAGTTGGACAAAACCTAGTGTGACATACATTGTCACACTCATGAAGATCACATCATATCTCTCAATCCAGAAATGCAAAATTAGCAAACCATATACCAAAATCACCAGGAATGAGTCTAGATCATGCACATAAAATTTCAAGCATTTTGGAGCAAGCATCAAGATTTCATGAATGAAATGGCAAAACATATGCAAGAAACATACATGAACAAAGATATTAGGCCAAAATAAAACACAGTCGTGCACAACTTGTGTTATCATACCTATAAAAAACTAGATGAAAAATGAAGATGGATGCAAAAATCCCCACACAATTTGGATCATCCAAGAATTATTTATGAATTTTTGAAGTTTATGATGAAAAATGAAATAAACATTTAACAATTAAAATGAATATAAAGTTGCGAATGACAATTTTGTAAATATGTTGCGTTATGATGAAACGCAACGTTTCATTTAACCACATGGCGCCTCCTGATTGGCTGCCTGGCACGGGAAACAGAAATTTGAACGCAAGGCAAGGTATACAAGATCTACGAAATTCTGGGAAAGAAAAAATGAAGAACTCAACGTGTTCTTCAGCATTCATCATCATCAAGAACACATTCACACAGAAATTGGCAAATCATACATGGATCGATTCGCCTTTCAACATAGATCATCAATCTAACATTTATTTGACTTAAATCTAATCATGTTCAACGAATCGAGCAAAAACAAATTCAATCCTCAATCTTCGAATCAACCTAACTTCATCAATACTGCATGGTTTTAAGAGATCTAAATTGCATGATACTCTACGTTTCAAGATCTACAAAAGCCATATCACAATTTCAAGAATCATGTCAATCGAGTTCTGACCTTATGAAGATGCAGGTCCTGATTCAGCTTGTTTCGAGGCTCCAATGGCAGAAACAGATACTCTATGATGATGTAGAAGATGTGTGAAGGTGAGAATTCAGCTCAACAATGCTCCAGCTTCGCGAAATTGCCAACTGCTATCAACACGAGCTTGCATCAACAGTCCAAATTCAGCATGAGTTTTCCACGATCTTGCTTCAACAGGTCTTCATCATGCTTGCAAATGTTGATTAACACAAGGATCGAGCAAAAGGAATGGTGAATTCTTGATGAACAAGTGAAAAAAGTGTGAAGAGAATTTGAGAGAATTGAGAAATTTTTAGTTTGGATCTGAGAAAATGATTGTGGATCTCGATTTTCTGTTACAATTAAGCTCTTATACCCTCTGTTAATCCAGCTACTAAACATGATTAGCACAAACCAAATGGATTAGTAAAAATGAGCTTGTTATGTAATTTGGCAAAATTGCCCTTTTGAAGATGCAGCCAATGGAACAGTGAAATATCTGTTGAAGCAAGTCACAAATCATGTTTAGAAGCTATTCAAATTGGTTTGGCATGAAAATTCCATGTACTTTTGAAAATCACTATTTTTCCCACTAAAAATTAATTGGTTCACTTGAAATATGACCTTTTTATGTGAAGGTTTCTGATGAAATGTGATGATGCATTATGATAGCTCATGTTAAATGGGATTTGCTCAAAAAAGAATCACCCAAATTGGCCAAATGGTTTGAAAGTTATGCCTTCTTGAAGTTCCAAAATTCTTGAAAATGATTTGATCATAACTTGCCAACCATAAATGAGAAATGAGTGTTCTTGGACTTTTTGGAAAGGCAAGAGCAAGATCTTCAACTTTCATGTTGGACAAATTTTGATTTGAAGCTTGCTTGGACATGTAATTTTGAGGAGAATGACTTTCCATTTTGGGCAGTTGAAAATTACAGGTCATTACTATTTTGGGAAACTTTTTGTCTGACCTCAAATCCTTCACTGTGGATGTTTGAAATTCCAATTGAGGCTTGTATGGACATGAATGAGACCTTTCCAACCATCTCACACCTTCCAATCCCTGATTAAATGCACAGTTGACCACAGTTGACTTTGCTAGGGTTTTGGTTGACTGAGCCATGTTCTGATGAATTTCAAGCCTCTTTCTCTTGAGATCTTGATTCCAAATGATGTCACAACTCATATGAACTCTTGATGAATAATCATGGTGCCCAAATTCTTCAAGAATGGCCACCATCTATTGCTCAATGACTGATTTGACTGTTTTGACCTAGTTTGCTTCAGCTGCAAGAAACAGGGTTAGATGACAATATTTTTGTACTTTTGGTTAGTAAACAAATGAAAAGCAATGATATACAAGTGCTAAACATGCTTGGTGATCAAGAACCACACTCACAAGATACCCATCCACTAGGAGGCAAGCAAAGGTGCACAATGATCCTTCAGGCCATGAATGATATGATATGATATAATGCCATGAGGGATCTTAGGGCAAAAATTGGGGTCTTACAGTCCTAATGTGAAGAAGAACCCATTGCCCGAGCATGGGAAGGCTGCTGTTAATATGGTCCAGGGATGCCTGGCAAATATAGAGTCTTGTATGTTAATGATATCAGGCAATCTTTGGTCGAGATGCATAAGCTGTTGTGTGAACACAGCCACTACGAGCATGACCATGATAGGTGCCATGTGTGCACTATCAATGAAAGAGGATGCCGACAAGTTAGAAAGGACATCCAAGAGATGCTGGATCAGGGAATGATCGAAATACTTCAGAATCATAATGAGGACGAAGTTGATGTTATTTCCCCTGTATTTAGAATTCCTGAGCCTATTGTCGTCAAGTATGATGGCAGCAAGAAGAAAGTGTCACCATCTCTTGTGATCAAGCCAGCGGGCCCTGTCCCATATGTATCTGACAAAGATGTTCCCTACAGATACAAAGTTGTTATGCTAGAAGATGGAAAGGAGGTGTCGTTTCCTTCAACTTCCGTAGTAAGCATTTCTGATGTCAGTGGTGTGACCCGTAGTGGTCGTGTTTTCTCGGCACCGCCGAAACCCCATGAAGATGTCGTGAAGAAGGATGTTGTTAATCCTGCCAGTCCGATGGGGAATTCTTCTTCCAATCCTGCTGTGAAGGGTGTTGACCCTGTTGTTGTTCAAAATAAAAGTACTCCTATCCTGGTTGGCCAGTATGGCATGTTAAAAGAGGATGGTGATGAGATGTTGAGGCTCATCAAAAGGAGTGAATATAATGTTGTTGATCAGCTGCTACAAACTCCATCAAAGATATCAGTATTATCTTTGTTGATGAATTCTGAGCCACACCGAGAAGCTTTGAAGAGGGTGTTGGACATGGCATACGTGGATCACGATGTCACAATAGAGCAGTTTGATAACATTATTGCAAATATATCTGCTTGCAACAATTTGAGCTTATATGGTGTTGATCTTCCCGAGGAGGGAAAAGACCACAATTTGGCTCTACACATTTACATGAACTACAAGGATGATGCCTTATCCAATGTGTTGGTAGACACAGAGTCATCACTTAATGTGTTTCCATAATCCACTCTGGCCAAACTTTCATACCAGGGGCCTCCCATGAGACAGAGTGGAGTGGTTGTGAAAGCTTTCGATGGATCGCGCAAGACTGTGATCGGTGAAGTAGACCTCCCGATCAAGATTGGACCTAGTGATTTCCATATCACTTTTCAGGTCATGGATATTCATCCATCTTACAGCTGTTTTCTTGGCAGACCATGGATTCACGAGGCAGGCGTCGTGACATCCATCCTACACCAGAAGTTAAAGTTTGTGAAAAACAAAAAGTTGGTGGTGATAGGGGGAGAGAAGGCTCTCTTGGTTAGCCATTTATCTTCCTTTTCCTGTATTGATGCTGAGGATGAGGTTGTAACTCCGTTCCAAGCCTTGTATATTGCTGAGCCTTCAAGGAAATGACTTTCTTCATTTGTCTCCTACAACGATGCAAAGTTGGCCATTGAGCATGGTGCAACTACTGGTTTGGGGCAAATGATCAAGTTGGAAGATAATAAATCCTGAGCTGGCATAGGGTATTCTTCAGGTATTTCTAATGAGCGTGGGTTGTTCCAGAGTGGTGGTTTTATCCACACAGTTGAAGATCAAGAAGTTGCTGCCATTGTTGAAGACGATGAAGAGGAAGACCTTGGCAACTTTGTCATACCAGGCGGAATCTGCAATAACTGGGTCATTGTTGATGTTCTAACAGTTATCCATAAGTCCACGTAATGTGTTCATTTTCTTTGCAAACCCTTCTCCCATTCCAAAAGGAGAAGTGATGACATTGTTGGCATATTTGATTAATACAATGATATTCATTCAATAATCACATGTTAAATGTTTGTTTTCCAAATTATTTTTCCTTTTTGATTTTTGCATGAAATTGGTGATCACCATAAAACCCTAAAAAGAGAATAAAATCAATCTTTTCATCTGCATAATGATTTTCCTTGTTTGAATTCTAAAATCTCTTTTATACTCAAAATCATTATGCAGGTTGATCAAACCCATTGAACATAATGATCCAACACCATCTCCCAACTTTGAGTTCCCTGTATTTGAGGCGGAAGAAGATGATGTTGAAGAGATTCCTGATGAGATTACCCGTCTGCTTGAGCACGAGGAGAAGATCATTCAGCCGCATCTTGAGAATCTGGAAACAGTCAACTTGGGGTCTGAAGACTGCATTCGTGAAGTGAAGATTGGGGCACTCCTGGAAGAATCTGTTAAGAAGGGGTTGATTGAGTTGCTATGAGAATATGTCGACATCTTCACCTGGTCGTATGAAGACATGCCTGGTCTAGATACTAATATCGTGCAACATTTCTTGCCGTTGAAGCCTGAGTGTGTGCCTGTGAAGCAAAAGCTCAGAAGAACTCATCTTGATATGGTAGTGAATATTAAAGAAGAAGTTCATAAGCAAATTGATGTGGAGTTTCTGGTGACTTCTACATATTCTCAATGGGTGGCCAATATTGTGCCTGTGCCTAAGAAAGATGGAAAAGTCCGGATGTGTGTGGACTATCGAGACTTGAATAAAGTTAGTCCGAAAGATGATTTTCCTCTACCACACATTGATATGTTGGTAGACAATACATCTAAATTTAATGTCCTCTCATTTATTGATGGATTTTTCGGTTATAATCAGATTAAAATGGCACCCGAGGATATGGAGAAGACAACATTCATCACACCTTGGGGAACATTCTATTATCGAGTGATGCCTTTCGATTTGAAGAATGCCGGAGCCACGTATCAAAGCGCTATGACTACTTTGTTTCATGATATGATGCACAAGGAGACCGAGGTATATGTTGATGATATGATTGCAAAGTCGAAAACAGAAGTTGAACATGTAGAGCACTTGTTGAAGCTTTTTCAGCGTTTGAGGAAGTACAAACTCCGCCTGAACCCGAACAAGTGTACATTTGGAGTCCGTTCCGACAAGTTATTGGGCTTTATTGTCAATGAAAGAGGTATTGAAGTTGATCCTGCCAAGGTCAAAGCAACATAAGAGATGTCTGCGCCCAAAACAGATAAGCAAGTCCGAGGTTTTCTTGGCCACTTGAATTACATTTCGGGATTTATATCCCACATGACTGCCACATGTGTGCCTATATTCAAGCTCCTCCAGAAAGATCAGCGTCATGATTGGACCGAGGATTGCCAGAAGGCCTTTGACAGTATCAAAGAATATATGTCTGAGCCTCCGATTTTGTCTCCGCCTGTTGAAGGAAGACAATTGATTATGTACTTAACCGTGCTTGATGACTCCATGGGTTATTTATTAGGTCAGCAAGATGAGTCAGGGAAGAAAGAATATGCAATATACTACTTGAGTAAGAAGTTCACTGATTGTGAGTCTCGGTACTCAATACTTGAGAAGACATGTTGTGATTTGGCTTGGGCCGCTAAGCGTTTACGCCAATATATGTGGAATCATACAACTTGGTTGATATCCAAAATGGATCCAATCAAGTATATCTTTGAGAAGCCTGCTCTAACTGGAAGGATTGCCCGTTGGGAGATGCTGTTATCTGAGTATGATATTGAGTATCAAGCTCAAAAAGCTATTAAAGGTAGTATCTTGGCAGACCACTTGGCACATCAACCAATTGAGGATTATCAGTTTGTTCAGTATGATTTCCCGGATGAGGAGATTCTGTATTTGAAGATGAAAGATTGTGATGAGCCTACGCTCGATGAAGGGCCAGAGCCTGGTTCCCGATGGGGTATGGTGTTCGATGGCATTGTTAATCATGTATTTGTAGTTGAAGAAGTGAAAGATGATAAGCCATGGTATTATGATGTCAAATGCTTTCTCCAAAGTAAGATTTACCCGCTTGGGGCATCTGTTAAAGATAAGAAGACTTTCAGGAGACTGTCTGGCAGTTTCTACCTTAATGGCGATGTGCTTTATAAGGGGAATTTTGACATGGTCTTGCTCAGATGCGTGGATAGACATGAAGAAGACCTGTTGATGACTAAAGTCCATGAAGGTTCATTTGGTACTCATTCCAATGGACATGCCATGGCAAAGAAGATGTTGAGAGCAGACTACTATTGGCTGACAATGGAGTCTGACTGCTGCAAATATGTGAAGAAATGCCACAAGTGTCAGATTTATGAGGATAAAATCCATATTCCCCTGACACTTCTAAATGTTATTTCCTCACCATGGCCTTTCTCCATGTGGGGAATTGACATGATTGACATGATTAAACCAAAGGCGTCAAACGGTCACTGTTTTATTCTCGTAGCAATTGATTACTTCACCAAGTGGGTTGAAGCGGCATCGTATGCGAATGTGACCAGGAAGGTGGTTGTGAAGTTCATCAAGAATCAACTCATATGCCGATATAGTGTGCCAGACAAGATCATTACTGATAATGGATCTAACTTGAACAACAAGATGATGAAAGAGTTGTGTAGCGAGTTCAAGATTACACATCATAATTCTTCTCCCTATAGACCCAAGATGAATGGGGTTGTTGAAGCTGCTAACAAGAACATCAAGAAGATTATCTAGAAGATGGTTGTTACGTACAAAGATTGGCATGAGATGTTGCCATCTGCTTTGCATGGCTATCGTACATCTGTCCGCACTTCAACAGGGGAAACCCCTTTCTCTCTTGTATATGGCATGGAGGTTGTGCTCCCCGTGGAGGTTGAGATCCCATCAATGAGAGTCTTGATGGAAGCCAAGTTGACTGAGGCTGAATGGGTTCAGAGTCGTTATGACCAACTGAATTTGATTGAAGAGAAGAGATTAACTTCCATGTGTCATGGTCAGTTGTATCAGCAAAGGATGAAGAAAGCCTTTGATAAGAAGGTCAAGCCTCGTGTGTTCCGAGAAGGTGACCTCGTGCTCAAGAAAGTCTTGTCTTTCGCGCCCGATTCCAGGGGCAAGTGGACTCCAAACTATGAAGGTCCATATGTTGTTAAGAGAGCCTTTTTAGGTGGTGCTTTGTTGCCTACAACTATGGATGGGGAGGATTTCACTCGTCCTGTGAATTCATATGCAGTCAAGAAATAATTCGCCTAAAAAATAAAAACAGAATAGCTAGCTAAGTTGAAAACCCGAAAGGGCGACTTAGGCAAAAATGAGCGTCTCGGTGGATTGAAAACCCGAAAGGGCGATCCAGGCAAAAGTTAGGGACATGAAAAAAATGAATATATATATATATATATATATATATATATATATATATATATATATTAATATATATATATAATATATATATATATATCTCCCTCTAGATTGAGTACCTCACCCTGGGGCAATCTAGGCAAAAATTAGGGATTTGGCAAGTAACTACATCCTGACAAGACTTTGTTCTACAGTGTCTTTTGTCAAAGATTCTCGCTCAATCATTGTCAACTGAAGCTACGAATACATTGGATTCAGAGTTGGTGGAGAAATGGTCATTATGTTCAATGTGGTCATTTTTCCAATATATATCACCAATTTTAAATTTGTAAAGATCCATGGAGTCTCGCCATTTGCGGACTACCATTCTATTAAATAAATTTGAGTCTTTTATCCAAAAAAAAATTGCACTCTTATTTGTTTCTGTTTAACAAATGTTTGCATGTTTTAATTGATAAATATCATTGTTTTAAACAAATAAAGTTTTTATAAATTGTTTTTAAACAAAGTGAACATTCACAAAGACTAAAAAGGATAGTTGGAATGTCTTCAGTGCTCTCCCAAGGATAGTACGATTTCCAAGAGGTAAGACATTTGTTCATATTCTGGCATGTTGATTTCCTCTTCATCAGCTTTCAAGATGTCTCCCAGAGAGTCTGGCACTAGCATTTGTGTTTATCAATTATATGGTTGTCATCCCTTGTGTGGACTGGCCTAAAATCCCTTATAGATTGATAAAAGTTGATATGCTATCTATTCACGAGGAAGTTTGTCTTTCCTCAGCGTGAGTAAGTATCTCCAGAAGAGTAGGCATTTGTTCCCTGCAAAGCTATCTTTCAGTTATTTCCTCAGCAGTAGTTGCCTAGAGCAGTGGGTGAAGGGTTTGTTCCCCTTTTCATCCCCAACATGTCACATGTTGACAAATGATTCGTTTTCGATCCCTTTAGCAGAGTTAGCTTCCTTTGAGAATGTTGGCAGGTTATCCCCAGTATGGTCGCCTACAGTCCATCCCCAGTGGAGTTGCCTGATCCAAACATGATAATTTGTTTCCCCTCCGTGTTGGAAGATTTTTTCCGAGTATGAAGCTGGTGGTCAAGACATTTATTTCTTCCCCCAGCGGAGCAAATTGTTCTCTCTCCCCTTAGCATAGATATCTCTCCAACAAATGAGAGGGAGTGTTTTGATTGTTGAAGTTTCTGTTTGGCGGTTGTTCCCCACAAAGCTTCATATCATTCCTTGATAAGCTCCCCAGTAGAGTTTCTTCTACGACGGATCTTATCCGTATTAAGCTCCCCAGTAGAGTTTCTTCTACAACGGATCTTATGTCTGTTCAACAGCAAATCCCCGGCGGTAACTCTGCATGTTCCCTAGCTGAGACTTTGCCTATCCCCAGCGGTGGTTTGTATCTCTTGGTATTAGATTATCCCCGCCAGAGTTGATTTCTCATGTGGCCTTTCTCTTTTGAGATGTTATATCGAGTGTCAGTTCGTGGCTTTTCAACCTGTTTGTGTTAGATGTGTCTGTCTGTCAGCATTAATCATACACAAATCACGCATATACACGCATAATCATAGCATTCAGATATTCATGATGCATCCTTTACCATATATCTTTGCTTGTTATCTCCTGCTATGGGTGAAATATTCTTCCCTAAGCAGATGTTTGTGTCTGATCTCTCCATATAGAGTCAGCCCCATAGGTAGAAATGATCTATCTTCCCTTCATTATTCCCCACTGAGTTATGTCCTCGTGGATGATTATTGTTTCAGTTTCCTCCCCAGTTGTGTATCTGGATGGAATTACTCCCCTGAGTTATATCCTCAACGGGTTGAGTCTTGTTTGATTGTGTCTTTCTAGATTTTTCATAGATCAACTCCTTTCTTGTTATTCCCCTGCAGTTTCCATGTGGTTTAGTTGTTCAATTGCTCAAAAACCAGTCATTGTTCATCCCTTTCCCCAACGGATTTCTGTGGCCTTCTACCCAGTAACTGATAGTTGTTAGTCCTATTTCTCTGGTTTTCTACCCAGTAACCTGTAGATGTAATCTCCTCTTTATTGGTTATCCTTACCCAGTAACCGGTATCGATATTCCTTCGTTTTGAGTATACCACCCAGTAACCGGTGATATATCTCTTGGATAATTGCTTTTGTCAAGCGATTTATCCCCCGCGGGTCATCTTTTATTTACCCTTTGTTTGGTGATGATTGTTTCTCCTTTTGATTGGTCATCATTTTATACCCAGTATTCGGTATCCCGATTGTAGCGGGGTATTCGTTACCATTAGAGATATTGACTAAATCCAAGGTAAACCATACAAGTCGAGTCGCCACCACACTTCTATTTATCCGAAGGAATGGTTAGAAAGCGAACAAAAACCTAAAAAAAGTTTTATCGAATCAAAAACTAGTAAAAATGTTAGAGATCTGGGTAAGGGGGTTGGTTATGCAATGGGAAGGTTTTAACACCCAAAACATCCTAGGTACTCCTAGGGAGCCCTTTTCACATTTGTTGTAAGGTTGGTATTTTGTGAAAATTTGTTTGTGCAAACATGATTGAAGAGATGAGAAGAGAATATACAAGTTATTTACATTTTGTGTTTGGATGGATAAACCCATTGCCTACGTACCATCTTAAAAAAAGATTAGGATCAAAACCTCGTAGTTCGGGGTAAAAATCTCAAAAATGAGTTAGTGAATTGATTGGTCCAAAAGCCTTAAGGTCTTTTGTTATCCAAGGGAGAAAACTCAACCTAAAAACCACAAATCCACCATGTGAGGATAGCTTCAACATGCTAGTGAGGGGTTAACCCTATAATAAGCATGGAAGACTCATTGTCCATCACTAAGGATATAGGTGAGTATTACATCTACCTCAAGGATAACTCAAACCTAATAGCTAAGAGTTATGAAAATTTTGATTAAGAAGGTGGCCATTAAAACCACAATAAGGCATTTGAATGGGTTATATTTACCAACGAAAAGTATGTACAAAATATGGTCAAAGTTGATTTAAGGATTCAATTCAAAATAAGTGTTATGAAAAGAGTTTGAAAATCAAAAGCATAAGGCTTAGGTTTCTAATGTTTGAAAACAAATCTTAAATGTTTGCACAAAAGTTTTGGCTTGGGTTAGAGTGGAGAGAAGAAGAAGAATGGCTAAAGTCCTAGACATACAAGAGATAAGGGATAAGAGAACAAGACCATAAATGGAGTTCCTCTCTTGAGATCATATTGATGATCCAAGTAGCTCCCATCCTTTGAAATATGCAAGCAAAATAATAGTAAGCTCAAGCAATCAACAATCAATATAGCTCTTGGAAAGTTCCTCAATGGCTCCTAAATCTCTCTCTCTCTCTTGGAAGCTCATGGCAATGGTTCCTCACTTAGGCTCAATGTTGGAATCCCTAGAACAAGAACACACACATTAAAAAGTTCCATCAAACAATCATGAATGAACAAGAAGGAGTTTTAGAGATTGGTTCTTCAAAGTTCTCTTCAACATTTATAGCATTCTAAAGGCCCAATACCTAGTTGCTCTTTGACTTTTATAGCACTCTTAAGGCTCAATGCCTAGTTTCTCTTTGACTCCACATTTGCATAGGGAAAGTCCTAAAGCCTAAGTCCATTTTGTCCATTTCTTTGCATTTGGTCCACAACCATCAACACAAAACACAAGCACAATAGTATATACACAATTATATGCTCAAGTGAGCAAAAGGCAAATTGCATTAACATAAACATGTGCTCAAGTGAGCAAAGGGGGAAAAGCAAATGAATAATATGTGCAAGAATGGTAAATTTCATAAATGTAAAGAGCAAGAATTAAATGTTAATAGTCAATGGTTAGTGTTAGTAGTTAGTGTGCCATAAGGCAAATTTAGCGCTATGTTAAGCAATCGTAATTGGACTTATGTAGAAGTCACAACTATCTGAGGCCGGTCAATAATAATGTAGGCAACAACACAAGTTAGCAGTCTTGATTAGTGAACCAAGTTCCAACAACTTGCCATGCCAAAAAGAAGATGAGAAATGATCTTGTATTGGTTTAAGTCCTTTGCATGATTTAAGAAGCAATTTATCCTTAATGCAAAGCCAGTCACTTGATCATTTGATCAAGATGAATTAGATTTGAATCAAGGAAGATTAAACCTCCCTAATCAATGCTAACTTATCAACCTTTAACTCATTGATCAACAAGAAAAGAAGAAGATAGAGAATATGGATAAGGGAAATGAAAAACATAGGGTGCATTAAGTAAAGTGGAATGTACCAATCCATAAATGTTGACCAAAGGTAAGGAGAATCAAGGTCAAACTCAAAAAAATCAAAAATGAGAAAAAGATTGGAAGTCAAGAAATAAACAAAATATTTTTGGCATTTTTAATATTTGAAAATAAACTTGAATTAAAATATTAAAGAAAGGTCAAACTTCAAAATCACTTCAAATCAACTTTGAAAAGTCCAAGTGAATTATCCCAAGTTTAACAAGGTCAAACAAAGTTTGACAAAAAAATTCAGCATTTTTAAAAGTCAGAAATTATTTTTAATCAATTAAAAATGAGGAAAAATAACCTAATTGAACTAAAATCTCAAATAAATCTCAAATCAATTAATAAATTGATGAGAATATTTTTCATAGATCCATCATCATTCAAATAGGTTAAAAAAATATTTTTGTATTTTTTGAATATCAAAAACTATTTAAAATGAATTAAAAATGACCAGAAAAGAGAAAATTACTAAAAAATAGCAAATGATAAAATAAAAAATATTAAAAATCATTTTTAGAAACTAGAAATTAAAAGAGAAATAATGCAATTGGTCCCATATTTTTTGGACCAATAATAAAAGAGATATGAATTTTTGAAATAAAAGGAAATAAAGAAAATAAAATCAGAAATAAGAAAATACGAAAAAAGGAGAGGCGTTGGATGAATCCTCATTAATTGACATGGAGGATCTAATGGTCATGAGCTACACACACACCATAGTCCAAGGTCAATGAGAAACACAATGCATTAAATAAAGTCATAACATCCAAGCGCTAGGATTCAAACTGGAAAAAAGATCCAAGGGCTCACATTCAATCTGGCAATGAGACGGTGGCCAGCGCCACCGTCTTCTCCGGTGAGCTTGCATTTTCCGGCCAAAGTTGCAGGTCATAAAACCTCAACCAAAAGGGACGATCCTCATATCATTGGAAAGCTGGGGTGATGTACATCACCCCTGTACCATTGGATTCTCTTCTAGATCCTCATAGAGAGAGAAATCAGAGAGAGAAAATCATGGTGTTCATACTGAACTTCATGGATTTGCAAAATTAAGGTCACAAACAAGTTGCCTCTGTTGAGAGGACTTCAGTCAAGCATAGAGACACAAGGAATAAGCAATAATTAGGGAGTTTCGATAGAAAAAAGTTTGAACACCAACCTTCAAAATGCAGATCTATGGAGCACGATCCTTCAATACTCTTGCTTGCAGCTTGCTCTAGAAGTGGAGAGGAGATGAGGCCAAGGAATTATAGGTCTGAAAATCAACCAAGGTAGTTGAAATTCAGATCTGAATTTTTAAGAAGAAAGTGAAAATTCCTTTTAAGTATTGTAATACCTCAAAATTTGCCCCCCTCATGCATGCATTTCATCATGTCAATCGGAATTAGATCCAAGAAACTTGAATATCATCCAAGACACTTTGTGGGTCCTATCTGGTTGATCAGTCAACACAAGGGAATGGATTGAGATACTTCCAACATGTTCAAATGGGGTCTATTCATCAGTCAAAACGTTAATTTTGAAGGAGCAAAAGTTTGTTCATGAACTGTCATGCTCGCTAGGCGAAGCCCACGCTTTTCGGAAAAAAAAAAACGAAAAAAAAACGAAATAAATATATAAATAAATAAATAAAATATATAACAGAAAAATCTTGGACTTGGACCTCTCTCTTTTGATCCCACAAAGTCACAAAAATCAGGTTATAAATTCTAGACTTTCATCTCCCAAAAAACCCTGGGGAAAAAGATAGTGAGAGAAGAGCTAACAGAGTTCAGAGCAGCCTCCGGACACTGAAAGGAACTCATCTGCAAAGAACCTACTCTACCTCATATAAACCCTCAGATTGCTTTGCAAACCCAACCGGGCAATTCAATTTTATTCGATCTCTCCAATCAGGTTTGCCCTATTTCCATTACTCTATGCTTTCAATTTGAATGCTCTGAATGTATGAGGTATTATCGTTAGGTTTTGCATGTGGGCACATGTTTTAGTATGTATGTCATGTCTTGATGTATGGATCCTTGCCCCTGACTTTGAATTTTGATACCCTTTTGATGCATGTGTTTAACAAGAGGTTTAGGCCTCCTACACTTGGTTGCTTTTTGTGAGCTCTTTTTGTGAATTTTAATGGCATGATTCATGTGGTTACATTTTGATTTGGGGCAACTCTTGATTGCGCCCCATCTTGTCACTCTAACCTGTTTGTTGAGTTTTTTGTGAGGGCTCACACGACTCCTGAAAGGATAGCTTGCTTGGCATTCCACTTTATTTGAGGGATACCATTTGGAGATTTATTCCGATTACCTGTATTGACTTGCTTTCTTTGATGGTGCCAGCTCGAGAGATCTCTGGGTTTCTTATTTCTTTAGTTGCTGTTACTTCGGATCTTTATCCGTGTGGTACTTTTACATCTTTCCTGCATTTTACCGCTTTCTTAGCTGGAAGACCTCAATAGGAGGCAATGTTTTCTTTTGTTTGTTTACTTTTGTGCCCAAAGACCTCCAAGAAGAGGCATCAGTGCTAAAGACCTCCCCGAATAGGCAATTGACGGATAAAAGGGATTAGTAGTCAATCCCCCGTTATTCAGTGCGTCGTTCTTTAAGATCACACTACGTGTCGATGTTTCAGAACCAAAAGCCCAAAATCTTTTTTCCGGTCAGTCAGTGGAGAGGGTTCCACCTTCCTGAATCCCCACTTTTTGTCATGAGCTCACCCTGTCCAGGGTTAAGAGCTATGAGGTCTTATCCTCATTACCCGCTTGATCTGCTCACCCTGACGTTCAGTGTCAGTGGTTCAGAGCCCATTTGATTACCTTTCCATGACTTGTTTGTCGAGGTCGATATGACCCCTCTTGACTAAAGCCCTACCCATGTATGTTTGAGCCCCCTTGGTGGCATTTTACTTTATGCATGTTTGTTTTGTATGGTGTGATCGTCTCCCCATAGGATTGTTAGGCTTCGTATAGTCTCTCGTTTGCATGTCAATTAAGGTAGCACTGTTCCTTCGTCTAGGACTTCCTTTTTTGCATGAGCATTCCTAAAACTCACACAAACTCATTGATTTTTCTTCTCCTAAGAACACGTTAACTCCTTCTACTACAGGCGAGTAAGTCTCCAAAGGTCGAGCATCCGGTAGATTGCGTAGTAACGTCGTTCATCTAAAAAACACAACCCTTAACCCGTAGGTAGCCGAACTACGGCTTGCTTTGATTCTCATTCCAGATGAGATACGTAGGCATAAGACGCGATGTCTTAGCGAGCACACTCCTCTTTAACCCCTAGGTAGCCGATCTACGAAGACTCTGATTCTCATATTCAGATGAGATAAGTATGCAGTGGATGCGACATCCGTGCGAGTCATTTTCTTTTGACCCCCCTTTTAGTAAGTAGTACATTAGATATACGCGCACCCTTTAGACAATAACAACAAAAGTGGATCCCGTAGAGTACTACGGATGCGTAGGGGTGCTAATACCTTCCCTTCGCATAATCGGCTCCCAAACCCAAGATTTGGTTGCGAGACCTTGTCTTTTCCTTTCCTTTCTCCCAGGTTTACTTCGAGCATTTCCTTTCCCTCCTTTGGGATAAATAACGCACGGTTGCGACTCTTCTGTCATTTCTTTCTCGCCGGGTGTTTTTTCGCATACTATATTTTTTAGGTTGCGACAGCTGGCGACTCTGCTGGGGACTCTGCTGGGGATTTATTTTCCCTAGTGGGCATTTGTTTATTGTCTATTGTGTGTTATTTATTTATTGCTTTGCATACTTATCTGCTTGCATTGCATCCTATGTGCGCTTTACTGTCTCATGCATACTGTGCTGGTTTGTATCTGTTTCACTGTCGGGTGGGAGTCACAAGAGGTAAAAGGCCCAATACACAGGCTATGAGTGAACTTTAGGACACCTAGGAATATAGTGATTCATGGGAAGCGGGTGGTATGACGCCACTTAGCGAAACATGGTATCGCGAGCAGTTCAGATTCTGATGGGGTATTATCGTTGCATACACCTGGTATGCATATGATGATATTCTTGAAAGGATTGTTTATCCCGCGTTTCTCTTGACCTTACCCTGGCCTAGATTACACCCGTGAGAGGGGCGGGAATGAATCATTTACAGGTACTGATGGTGACTCGTTCTGTTGGTGACCGTGTCCTATTGGTGACATTTGTTTGGTTCTTGTTGGTGACCGTTGGTTCTGAAGTATGGGTTCTAAGTCGATAACTGTGTTCTATGGTTCCCGGTTCTGAATTCATGCTGAAGTTCTGATCTTGTGCCTCGTGATATACAACCAACCTGGTTTTCTGGAGCTGAGTTTTGATCTCGTAGTACATTCTTCAGTGGGTTTCTCTTCAGACAGTGCAACCCAACAAATATTCAAGCAGATACAGCAACCTTGATTTGCATGTCACTGCATTGCATCACATCATTCGCATTCATATCATTCACACATGTTTATCCATTTCTGTGGGGTTTATATCTTCTTCTTGATTCTAGTCGGGGTTTTTATGGTACTTTTTAAAAGGGATATTTTATCTGATGAGAGACTGGAATCAAGGGGGTAGAATACAGTTGGAATTGATAAACATGTCATTGCATTTGCATATTCATTAGCATGTCTTGCATAACAGGTACTGCCGCAGTGTTCTCAGTTGTTTGGTGTTCCAATCAGGATAGCTGACTCAGGCATTCACCGGTACGGTACCCGCAGAAACCACCAGAGAGCAATGGAAAGCCTACAAGCAGAGTTCTCCGAGATGAAGATCCGCATGAACCAATTCATGGATGTGGTTCAAGGGGTGGCTCAGGGACAGCAAGAGCTCAGGCAGATGATGCAGAGGAATCTCGCCACTACTCAACCAGAGATGTTGACCGATCCTCCAGCTGGAGAGGTTAACGGACCCAGTGGACCGGGGCCTACCCCGATCCTACATGTCACCTCCAGTCAACAACCTGTCCATGATGACCAGGAGGATCAGTTCCCCTTGCTTCAGGAAGACTTTGGTATGGGTCATGGTATGGACCCTATGTTTCGGAGACTGGAAAAGAGGTTGAAGGTAGTGGAAGGACAGAATCCTCTAGGAGTAGACGTTGCTGACTTGGGATTGGTCTCAAGCGTGAGGTTGCCACTAAAATTCAAGGTCCCGATATTTGACAAATACAGTGGCAACTCTTGCCCGAAGACCCATGTGCAAGCCTATTTCCGTAAAATGGTTGCATACTCCGATGACGAAAAGTTGCTTATGTACTTTTTCCAGGATAGCCTATCTGGGGCATCCCTGGAATGGTATATGAGGATGGACATAGCCCACATCCGCTGCTGGAGGGATTTGGCTGAGGCTTTCGTGAAGCAGTATCAGTATAATGCAGACATGGCTCCGGACAGAACTCAACTTCAGAATCTGTCTCTTAAAAGCAATGAGTGCTTCAGGGAATACGCTCAACGTTGGAGGAAGACAGCTTCCCGTGTTCAACCTTCTATGTTGGAGAAGGAAATGGCTAACATGTTCATGAACACTATGCTAGGACCTTACTTGGAGCGCCTGGTGGGTTGCAATGCCTCCAACTTTGCTTATGTAGTCTCTACCGGAGAGAGGGTGGAGAATTACCTGAAGACATACAAGACCCAAAGTGGAGGTGGATTTTCATCAGGGGTGAAGAAGCCATTCATTCAGGGACAGAAGGGGAGAGAAGGGGATGCAAGTGCCATATCTTCTTATCAGAACAGGGGTAACCGGAGGAATGACTTTCAGAGCTATCATCAACAACCGTACGTTGCGACCGTGACCATTCCAGCTGCAACACCACTACAACCACAACAACCGGGTAACAGACCCGCTTATCAACAGAGGCCAAGGACGATGGACCGGCGTTTCGACACTCTTCCAATGTCGTACGCTCAGTTGCTTTCTAGTCTTCAATAACTACAACTTATGCAGTTACGCACTCTGGCTCCTCCCGTTGGCAGACTTCCGGCGGGTTACGACACCAACGCTAGGTGTAGCTTCCACTCTGGGGCACCTGGCCACAATATTGAGAACTGCAAAGCTTTTAAGCACGTAGTTCACGACCTCATAGATTCATCGACCTTGCACCGGCTCCGAATGTCGTCAACAATCCCATGCCCCAGCATGATGGTGCAAATGTTAATATGATGGAAGGGGAAGCCAGATCCGTCAAAGATACGTCGAAGCTGAAGACTCCGTTGTCGGATATCAAGGGATACTTGTTGAAGGCCAATGTTTTCCCCGATTGTGGGAAGGGTTGTTTGGATTGTGCTACTCAGAGTGGAGGTTGTTTGAAGCTACAGCAGGGTATCCAGGCCTTGCTCGACAAAGGTATCCTCCAGGTTGAAGATTTGTCTATCCAAGAGTCTGTGGAAGAGGTTGAGGAAGAAGTGTTTGAAGATGCTACTAATGAATTCGCAGATGTTGTTCCTACTGATTCTGTAATCCATGATGATGTATTTAATTTTTCCAATATGGTTGATTCTGATGTAATTGAACTTGATTCCGATGTTTCGAATGTTTATGCTTCAATGAATGAGATTTCAGAGTATGACTATGATGTTGCTACTATCACCATTTTCTACCCAACTAATCAGATCAATGTACCAGAAGCGCAGCCGGTGCCACCAGCGCGACCGTCCACTATGACTATCACAACCCCTGGTCCTTTACCTTTCACCAGTGAAAGGGCCATTCCTTGGCATTATGGGGGGAGTGTGTATGCGCACGATCATGGGGTAGAACGACCACTGAAGGTAGAAGAGGGTTAGAAGTCTGAGCTTGAGGTTGAAGGTCCCGCAGTGGACAATGTTGGTGGAATCGGGCGATTCATCAGGAGTGGTAGATTGTTCTCACCACCCGTTACCCAAACTGATAGTGCTGATGCTGCGGCAAAAGCCAAGGGCAAGCAGGTCATGAACGAGGGTGCCTCTGCACCACAGGCTGGTTCTGAGCCTACTTTTGCGAAGGATGTGGACGAGCTTTTGAGAATTATAAAGAGAAGTGACTACAAGGTAGTCGATCAGTTGATTCAGACTCCGTCCAAGATATCCATCCTCTCACTCCTATTGTGTTCAGAGGCGCACAGGGAGGCACTGCTGAAAGTCCTAAATGCTGCATATGTGCCTCAGGAGATCTCAGTGAACCAACTAGAAGGGATCGTCGCAAATGTTCATGCAAGCAACGGGTTAGGTTTTACTGATTCTGACTTAATACCAGCTGGACGCAATCATAACAAGGCTCTGCACATCTCGATGGAATGCAGAGACACCGTGTTATCTCATGTTCTAGTGGATACAGGTTCCTCTCTCAATGTGCTACCCAAGAGAGCCCTGTCAAGATTAGAAGTGGAGGGTTTGGTCCTGAAGCCCTCAGACCTTATTGTGAGAGCCTTTGATGGTTCTAAGAGGTCGGTGTTCGGAGAGGTAGAATTGTCAATTCTGATTGGATCATAAACTTTCAACACTATCTTCTATGTGATGGATATCAGTCCTTTCTATAGTTGCCTGCTGGGTCATCCTTGGATCCACAATGCTGGGGCAGTCTCTTCAACTCTACATCAGAAGATTGAATTCCAAGTCAATGGAAGGATTATCACTGTCTGTGGTGAGGAGGACATTCTTGTCAGTAACCTGTCTACATTCAAGTATGTAGAGGTAGAAGGTGAATTTCATGAGACCCTATGTCAGGCCTTTGAGGCAGTTCAGATCAAGGACGCATCTCCGGTGGAAGAAGTTACAGCGGGTGCCTCTATCTCATCCTTCAAGCAGGCACAGGCCTTGGTAGATTTAGGTGTTGCTCCCGGTTGGGGACGTCTGTTGGTGTTACCAATGAAAGAAGACAAGTTCGGGATTCGGTATCAGCCGACTCTGACTTCTACAACGCCAACACTTCAGACTCGTTAGGGGCCGATCACTTTCTCCAGCGCTGGCGTCATTCAATATGGCCAGGTCTCTGCGGTCAACGATGAAGACGGGGATAGTGTTTGCGACATCGATAACTGGGTGCGTCCGAGGATCCCGGGTGAAGTCATCAACAACTGGTCTTCTGAGGAGATTGTCCAAGTCACTTTTCTGGAGGAGTAATTTTTCTTTGTTTATTCATGCATGTCCAAGTCTTACGTTCCGCCCAGGGCGTAATGACTCATTGTAGGGCTCATCTATATGATACTTGCATTTTTTATCATAAATAAAGGACGTCTTTTTGCATTCAAATATTTTGCTCACTGTCTTTCTATTTTTGCAGTTTTCAAAAAAAAATCAAAAAAATATTTTGGCAATGTTTTGTTTAGTTTTCACTTCTTGTTCACACTCATAAGCACATACCATCACTCATGCAAATGCACATCACCGGATCCTATTGATAACGGTTCTGCTATGGCTCGCTTCGACTTTGAAAATCCAATCTTTCAAGCTGAAGAAGAGGGTGATGAAGACTGCGAACTCCCTGAAGAACTCACCAGGTTATTAAAACGGGAGGAAAGGGTCATTCAACCGTATCAAGAGTCTGTTGAAGTAATTAATCTTGGCACCGAGGACGTCAAGAGAGAAATCAAGATAGGGGCTGCTTTGGAAGATAATGTGAAGAAGGGGCTGATTGAATTGCTGCAAGAGTATGTTGACATCTTGGCTTGGTCTTATCAGGACATGCCCGGGCTTGACACAGACATTGTGGTACACCGTTTTCCTCTCAAAGAAGGTTGTCCTCCGGTCAAGCAGAAGCTTAGAAGAACAAGACCAGAGATGGCTGTCAAGATAAAGGAAGAAGTGCAAAAACAGTTGGATGCAGGGTTTCTAGCGGTTACAAATTATCTTCCATGGGTTGCAAATATCGTTCCAGTACCTAAGAAGGATGGAAAGGTACGGATGCGTGTTGACTACCGAGATCTGAACAGAGCTAGTCCTAAAGATGATTTCCCATTACCTCACATTGACGTTTTGGTGGATAACACAGCTCAGTTCTCGGTATTCTCCTTCATGGATGGCTTTTCTGGCTATAACCAAATTAAGATGGCGCCAGAAGACATGGAGAAGACAACATTCATAACCCCATGGGGCACCTTCAGCTACAAGGTGATGCTGTTTGGTCTGAAAAATGCCGGAGCAACATATCAACGAGCGATGGTGACTCTTTTCCATGATATGATTCATCATGAAATCGAGGTTTATGTTGATGATATGATTGCCAAATCTCAGACATAAGAAGAACATTTGGTGAATTTGCAGAAACTGTTTGAGCGTTTGAGAAAATTCAAGTTGAGGCTTAATCCGAACAAGTGTACTTTCGGGGTGAGATCGGGAAAACTGTTGGGTTTCATTGTTAGCGGAAAAGGGATTGAGGTGGATCCAGCCAAAGTGAAAGCGATACAGGAAATGCCTGAGCCAAGAATAGAGAAACAAGTCCGTGGTTTCTTAGGGAGGTTGAACTACATTGCAAGGTTCATCTCTCACCTAACAGCCACGTGCGAGCCAATATTCAAATTGCTGAGAAAAGATCAGGCTATCAGGTGGAATGATGATTGCCAAAGGGCTTTCGAGAAGATAAAAGAGTATTTGAAGAATCCTCCTATCCTTATGCCTCCGGTCCCAGGGAGACCGCTGATTATGTATTTGACAGTACTAGACAATTCCATGGGTTGTGTTCTCGGTCAACACGACGAGACAGGTAGGAAAGAGCATGCCATCTACTACCTGAGTAAGAAATTCACAGATTGCAAGTCGAGATACTCGATGCTTGAAAAGACATGCTGTGCACTTGCATGGGCTGCTAAGCGTTTGAGACATTACATGCTGACTCACACAACCTTATTGATCTCCAAAATGGATCCAGTCAAGTATATATTCGAGAAGCCAGCTCTCACCGGAAGGGTTGCTCGTTGGCAAATGGTTCTGACAGAGTATGACATCCAGTATACATCCCAGAAAGCCATCAAGGGAAGTATTCTGTCAGACTATCTTGCTCGGCAACCGATTGATGATTATGAGCCGATGAAATTTGATTTTCCAGATGAAGACATCATGTTCCTCAAGATGAAAGACTGTGAAGAGCCAGTTGTTGAGGAGGGACCTGATCCAGATGAAAAGTGGACTTTGTTGTTTGATGGGGCCGTCAATGCCAGAGGAAGTGGAATTGGCGCTATCATTACTACTCCGAAAGGTGCCCACATGCCTTTCACCGCTCGTCTGACTTTTGAGTGCACAAATAATGAAGTTGAGTATGAAGCTTGTATCTTGGGCATTGAGCAAGCCATTGATATGAGAATCAAGACTCTGGACATCTTCGGAGATTCAGCTCTAGTGATCAATCAAGTGAATGGTGATTGGAATACTCTCCAGCCTAATCTGGTCCCCTACAGAGACTACACGAGAAGACTGTTGACTTTCTTCACAACAGTAAGGATGTATCATATACCTCGTGATGAGAACCAGATGGCAGATGCTCTTGCCACTCTATCCTCCATGATCAACGTGATTCGGTGGAACCACGCTCCCAGGATCGATGTGATGCGCCTCGACAGGGCCGCGTATGTGTTTGCTGCTGAACTGGTAGTTGACGACAAGCCCTGGTATCACGACATCAAGCGCTTTCTGAAGAATCAAGAGTACCCTGTAGGGGCATCCAACAATGATAGAAAGACTTTGAGAAGATTGGCAGGCAGTTTCTTCTTGAACAAAGACGATGTGCTGTATAAGAGGAACTTCGACATGGTTTTGCTCAGATGCGTGGATAGACACGAAACAGACATGTTAATGCAGGAAGTTCATGAAGGCTCCTTCGGTACTCATGCCGGCGGACATGCAATGGCTAAGAAATTGTTGAGAGCAGGTTATTACTGGATGACCATGGAATTTGATTGTTTCAAATATGCTCGGAAGTGTCATAAATGCCAGATTTATGCTGATAAGGTACATGTGCCGCCAAATCCTTTGAATGTGATGTCTTCACCGTGGCCTTTTACTATGTGGGGCATCGATATGATTGGAAAGATTGAGCCGACCGCCTCCAATGGGCATCGCTTCATCCTTGTTGCCATCGACTATTTCACCAAGTGGGTCGAAGCAACGTCGTTTGCGAATGTCACCAGACATGTGGTTGCCCGATTCATAAAGAAAGAAATCATTTGTCGCTATGGGATTCCCGAAAGAATCATTACAGATAATGGTTCTAATCTCAACAACAAAATGATGAAGGAGTTGTGCCAGAACTTCAACATTCAGCATCACAATTCTTCCCCTTATCGTCCTAAAATGAACGGCACTGTTGAGGCAGCAAATAAGAACATAAAGAAGATTGTGCAGAAGATGGTCGTTACGTACAGAGATTGGCATGAGATGCCACCCTTCGCCTTGCATGGGTACCGTACTTCAGTACGTACATCGATCGGGGCAACCCCTTACTCCCTTGTGTATGGTATGGAAGCAGTCCTACCTGTTGAAGTGGAGATTCCTTCTCTAAGAGTCCTGTTGGATGTCAAGTTAGACGAAGCTGAATGGATTCGGACAAGGTTCAATGAGTTGAGTCTTATCGAAGAGAAGTGAATGGCATCCATTTGTCATGGTCAGTTGTACCAGAGTCGGATGAAGAGAGCCTTTGATCAGAAAGTGCTGCCTCGATGCTTCCAGGTCGGAGATTTGGTGTTGAAAAGGATCCTTCCTCCTCAGACAGATCACAGGGGCAAGTGGACTCCTAACTATGATGGACCGTATATTGTCACCAAGGTTTTTGATGGTGGGGCCTTAATGCTTGCAACTATGGATGGTGAAAACTTCACTTCCCCTGTGAACTCAGACGTAGTTAAAAAATACTTCTCATAAAATAGACCCGCTGGACAGTAAAAAGAATAGTCCAGGCAAAAAATTGGGCATCCCGACGAACCAAAAAAATGAAAAGGTTCGGGCAAAAATTGGGGATTAAAAAATGAAAAGATCGTACACCCGGTAAGTTGAAAACCTGAAAAGGCAACTTAGGCACAAATGGGTATCCCGGTGGATTGAAAACCCGAAAAGGGCGATCCAGGCAAAAGTTAGGGATTAAACGAATGACTACGTTCTGAGTAGTTCTGAATCTCATCTCGTGTCAATGACTGGAAACTTTTGAAGGATAGGAAACAGTCCAATCACTCTTTTCAGAAAGCTGATCATCTGGAGGATCTTGAAGACGAGCAAGTCATAGCATAATTGGAACCCAATAGAAATCCATTTCACATTGCCATTAGATTAATTTATGTTTTTATCTTTTGTGCGATTACCTCTTTCCAAGGATTGCTTCTTGATGAAAATGCCTATTCAGAGGCCATTCAATCAATAAAATCATGTTATTCAATATATCTCTGTTTTTATTTTCATTTTACTGTTTTGCTTGCAAAAATGACGTCCGAATTTTTGATAAACATTGCATCATGAAACATAAGAGCTTTACAAGTACATGCTTAATAAACATTTAAAATTGATGTAAATGTTAAGTGCTTTAGATCGTCTATTCAGAACAGGTACCCTCGGGGCATTTCCTTAAGGTACCCAGCAGATGATCGCATATGTTTCCCCCAGCAGTCGGAGTTGGTATCTTATCCCTGCAGAGTTGATCAGAGCATTGGATTCTTCGATCCCCAACAGGCTCTCACTGTTGTACCTCCCCCAAGCGGTTGTTTTAGAATATACACTCCCCAGTAGAGTTGACAGTGCCAGACTATATATCCCCAGCGGAGTTGACAGTGTCAGACTGTATCTTCCCAGCAGAAGCGGCTGCTCCTCAAGGTTCGATGCCAGATCGATGATCTCGACGCCAGATCCATTGTCTCTTTCCTTGAAGCAGAATCTCGGTACCGTATCGGTGTTTGCTTCCCCTGCTAAGTCGTCTCTCTCGCAGGTTATGGTTTCCAGAACCACTATCGCTTTCCCCAACAGCAGGTTTTCAGTGTCGTTCTCTCCCCAGTCAGAGTCTCGGTATTTCGTCATTGCTAGAACACCGTGTGGCGGGTCATTTCCCCATAGAGTTCTTTGCGCTGTGCATCTCCAACAGCCTTGCCAGGGTCTAGAAGATGGTGATCATTTCCCCAGCAGATTCCCTTGCCTCGGCTTGGCATTCTACCCAGCATTTCGCATCCCTACATGTAGAATCATATTGCATTGCATCCTCCCAAATCGCGTAGCATTTCCATTTTCATGGAGCATTACGCCATTGAAAAATTCAAACATACGCATGTAAGCATAAAACATTCTCGGTATCCCAAGTGATAAGCCAGAAGTTGTTTCCAGTACTCAGACTAAAGATTGTTCATGACTTACCTTTATTATCCCCAGCAAGTGTCATTGGCCCATGCGCCGCCTCTATTATCTTTCCCTATTTTTGCCGATGCTGACAGGCATGAAGTTTCCGGTATTCAGACCGAAGTGGCATTCAGGCCAAGTTTCCGGTATTCAGACCGAAGTGGCGTTCAGGCCAGTTTTCCGATGTTCAGATCGAAGAAGTTTCCGACATTCAGGTTGATGCAACTTGTGGCATTCGGGCCAATTTTCCGATGTTCAGATCGAAGAAGTTTCCGACGTTCAGGTCGATGCAACTTGTGGCATTCAGGCCAATTTTCCGATATTCAGATCGAAGTGGCATTCAGGCCAGTTTTCCGATGTTCAGATCGAAGAAGTTTCCGACATTCAGGTCGATGCAACTTGTGGCATTCAGGCCAGTTTTCGGTATTCAGACCGAAGTGGCATTCAGGCCAGTTTCCGGTATCCAGACCGAAGTGGCGTTCAGGCCAGTTTTCCGATGTTCAGATCGAAGAAGTTTCCGACATTCAGGTCGATGCAACTTGTGGCATTCAGGCCAGTTTCCGGTATTTAGACCGAAGTGACATTCAGGCCAGTTTCCGGTATTCAGACCGAAGTGGCGTTCAGGCCAGTTTTCCGATGTTCAGATCGAATAAGTTTCCGACGTTCAGGTCGATGCAACTTGTGGCATTCAGGCCAATTTTCCGATATTCAGATCGAAGTGGCATTCAGGCCAATTTTCCGATATTTAGACCGAAGTGGCATTCAGGCCAATTTTCTGATGTTCAGATCAAAGAAGTTTCCGACATTCAGGTCGACGCAACTTGTGGCATTCAGGCCAGCCTCTCGGTGTTCAAACCGATATTAATAATCTCATATCTTTCGATGTTCAGATCGAAGTCATTTCCAGTATTCAGACTGATGAGTGGCATTCAGGCCATGGTTATTTCTGTGTTACCATTTATTTTGGTATCCTGGTTAACATTCTTTTTCGGTATTCAGACTGACTCTCACCGTACCAGACGGATTCTTCTTTCAAGACCACCTCTTTGCCAATTCTGACAGGCATTGTTACTTCACTCCACTTCAGTGCAAATTTTCGGGCTTTTATTGTATTCAATCCCTTGATACCTCGAAAGTGTGAAAGTCGTTGCTATCTTCTTTTCGGGTCTCCAGTTGATTGAATAGGGGCAGCTGTAATACCTCAAAATTTGCCCCCCTCATGCATGCATTTCATCATGTAAATCGGAATTAGATCCAAGAAACTTGAATATCATCCAAGACACTTTGTGGGTCCTATCTGGGTGATCAGTCAACACAAGGGAATGTCTTGAGATACTTCCACCATGTTCAAATGGGGTCTATTCATCAGTCAAAACGTTAATCTTGAAGGAGCAAAAGTTTGTTCATGAACTGTCATGCTCGCTAGGTGAAGCCCACGCGTTTAGAAAAAAATAAAAATAAATAAATAAATAAAATATAACATAAAAATCTTGGACTTGGACCTCTCTCTTTTGAGTCCACAAAGTCACAAAAATCAGGTTATAAATTCTAGACTTCCATCTCCTAAAAAACCCTGGGGAAAAAGATAGTGAGAGAAGAGCTAACAGAGTTCAGAGCAGCCTCCGGACACTGAAAGGAACTCATCTGCAAAGAACCTACTCTACCTCATATAAACCCTCAGATTGCTTTGCAAACCCAACCGGGCAATTCAATTTTATTCGATCTCTCCAATCAGATTTGCCCTATTTCCATTACTCTATGCTTTCAATTTGAATTCTCTGAATGTATGAGGTATTATCGTTAGGTTTTGCATGTGGGCACATGTTTTAGTATGTATGTCATGTCTTGATGTGTGGATCCTTTCCCCTGACTTTGAATTTTGATACCCTTTTGATGCATGTGTTTAACAAGAGGTTTAGGCCTCCTACACTTGGTTGCTTTTTGTGAGCTCTTTTTGTGAATTTTAATGGCATGATTCATGTGGTTACATTTTGATTTGGGGCAACTCTTGATTGCGCCCCATCTTGTCACTCTAACCTGTTTGTTGAGTTTTTTGTGAGGGCTCACACGACTCCTGAAAGGATAGCTTGCTTGGCATTCCACTTTATTTGTGTGATACCATTTGGAGATTTATTCCGATTACCTGTATTGACTTGCTTTCTTTGATGGTGCCAGCTCGAGAGATCTCTGGGTTTCTTATTTCTTTAGTTGCTGTTACTTCGGATCTTTATCCGTGTGGTACTTTTACATCTTTCCCGCATTTTACCGCTTTCTTAGCTGGAAGACCTCAATAGGAGGCATTGTTTTCTTTTGTTTGTTTACTTTTGTGCCCAAAGACCTCCAAGAAGAGGCATCAGTGCTAAAGACCTCCCTGAAGAGGCAATTGACGGATAAAAGGGATTAGTAGTCAATCCCCCGTTATTCAGTGCGTCGTTCTTTAAGATCACACTACGTGTCGATGCTTCAGAACCAAAAGCCCAAAATATTTTGTCCGGTCAGTCAGTGGAGAGGGTTCCACCTTCCTGAATCCCCACTTTTTGTCATGAGCTCACCCTGTCCAGGGTTAAGAGCTATGAGGTCTTATCCCCATTACCCGCTTGATCTACTCACCCTGACGTTCAGTGTTAGTGGTTCAGAGCCCATTTGATTACCTTTCCATGGCTTGTTTGTCGAGGTCGATATGACCCCTCTTGACTAAAGCCCTGCCCATGTATGTTTGAGCCCCCTTGGTGGCATTTTACTTTATGCATGTTTGTTTTGTATGGTGTGATCGTCTCCCCATAGGATTGCTAGGCTTTGTATAGTCTCTCGTTTGCATGTCAATTAAGGTAGCACTGTTCTTTCGTCTAGGACTTCCTTTTTTGCATGAGCATTCCTAAAACTCACACAAACTCATTGATTTTTCTTCTTCTAAGAACAAGTTAACTCCTTCTACTACAGGCGAGTAAGTCTCCAAAGGTCGAGCATCGGTAGATTGCGTAGTAACGTCGTTCATTTAAAAAACACAACCCTTAACCCGTAGGTAGCCGAACTACGGCTTGCTCTGATTCTCATTCCAGATGAGATACGTAGGCATAAGACGCGATGTCTTAGCGAGGACACTCCTCTTTTAACCCCTAGGTAGCCGAGCTACGAAGACTATGATTCTCATATTCAGATGAGATACGTATGCAGTGGATGCAACATCTGTGCGAGTCATTTTCTTTTAACCCCCCTTTTAGTAAGTAGTACATTAGATATACATGCACCCTTTAGACAAGAACAACAAAAGTGGATCCCGTAGAGTACTACGGATGCGTAGGGGTGCTAATACCTTCCCTTCGCATAATCGGCTCCCGAACCCAAGATTTGGTTGTGAGACCTTGTCTTTTCCTTTCCTTTCTCCCAGGTTTACTTCGAGCGTTTCATTTCCCTCCTTTGGGATAAATAACGCACGGTGGCGACTCTTCTGTCATTTCTTTCTCGCCGGGTGTTTTTTTGCATACTATATTTTTTAGGTTGCGACAAGTATGGCTTGGAATGATTTCTGCAGAGTTTCAGGTTGATTCAAGGATTCCATTTGAATGAGGCAAGGCATGTATTTATAGCTGAAATGGATGCAAGCAAGTGAGGAGCTCGTGTGTGCATGAAGTTGGGTCCTCCATGCATGGGCCTGTACAGGCGCATGTAAGGCCCAAAATCAAGTGCAAATGCAAGCTAATATCATACTAAATTGAAGTGGACGTGCATTCTGAGTTGCAATGGCTTGTGCATGGAGATTTAACATGAAATGCATAATTGGTCACAAAGCTTTAAGTCTTCGAAAGTCCCCTTTGCAAAATCCAAACATAGGCGTGTGGGTAATGGTTGGAAAGGTCTTGACATAAGGAACAAATGTTATGTTGAGAAAAAACTCATTTGGAGTGTGGAAATTTATGAAAATAGGCCATGAAGTTCAATGCACAAAATATGCCTTTGAGAATTTTGTCAAAATGAACCAACTTCAAGCCCTTCTGTTTTGATGATGAAAGCTTCAAATTGAAAAACCTCCAACACCAAAGTTGTATATATTTTCAATACAATCAATTTGGGCTTAAAGTTTGCATCATTTGGATTTTTAATAAAGAAGTTATGGGCACTTGAAGTTGGACTTTTTTCCATTTCAATGCATTTGGCCCAAAGTGACCTATAATGTTTTGCATTATCACATGTATTTATTTTGAGATTTTGATCAACATAAAATTTGAAGTAGACACAATAATCTTTTAAATTCATTTGGTCCCAACTAAAAATCATGAAAAATGAGTGAGTTATGTTCTTGGGAAGTTGACCCAAAATTAGGGTTTTAGTCAAAATGGCCTATAATGTCTTGGAATGGATGATGATCTTCCAAGATTCAAATCAATTTTTGATGAACATGAAAGTTGTTCATATTGTACTTAAGAACATTTTTTATCTTGGGATCATCTCCATTTTACCAACACATAAAAAGTTAGGTTTCAGTGCATTTCAAAATAGACAGATGAATTGACTGATCAACTTCTCAAATCCACAACTCATATCTTGATGAATTGATGATTGAGGACACTCAAATAAGTTCAAATATGCATGGAATAATGAATTTAAGAACTTCCCTTGATGGTATTTGACCATGGGCTGAGGTTGCTTTATGAGCAAGGCATTGTTGATGATCAGATGAATTAGGGTTTCCTTGAGAAACAAACCTCAAATCCTTTGACTTGCTTTGATCAAAAATGATGAATTGAGATACTAGGGAGGCATATTTGATGGATGAGAGCTTTGGGAACCATTTCCATGCTTGCTTTCATCTTCTCTTGACCTTATCATTACACAAAGGATCTCCTAGAAGCTTTTAGACCTTGTGATTGCTCAAGCTACAAACAAGAAATGTTAGTGACATATTTTTGTGCTTTTGGTTAGTGAATAAAATGAGAAAAAGCAATGATATACAATTCAAGCATGCTTGGTGATCTCAAACCACTCACAAGGGGTCCCACCTAAAGGCAAAAGGGAACCCATATGCTCATGATCCTTGAGGCTTTGCAAATGCAATGCTATGATGCCATGAGGGATCTTAGGGCCAAAATTGGGGTCTTACAGATGCCCCTATTTAAGGTCATTCTAGCCGTAGATATGAAGGTTAAAATCTTCGTCTCGACGAGATAGAATGGGCTTAAATAATAACAAAGAGACGAATTTTGGTCATAAGAGACCTCATAATGCAGATGTATGTATGCAAAAAAGGGTAATACTTCATGGGGATATGTGTCCACAAAGAAGAAAAGAAATCTGGGGAAACTGACAATCCATATGAGTAATACACTCAATGGGACAGAGACTTTGGGACTTTTATGGGGATAGAAAATAGGGGATAAATTGCATGAGCAGGACACGACTCAAAGCTTGGTGAAAGACACGAGCAGAATTCCAAAGAATAAATCAATGGAAGGACTCGAGCTGACTCAAAGATGCATGTATTGGGGAATATGCCAATACAGCGGAACTACCCACAAAGGGTACTTCGGATGAAAATCCGGACTCAGATGGGGAGAATCCACTAAAGGATCTCGCTGGGGAACATCCAAACAGGACTTCTCTGAGAAACACCAGGGTGAGGTATTACCGGTTACTGGGTAATAAGCTCAAGAGACATATGATCAAAACACCGGTATGAGGGTGAAAGAACAACATGCTCGGGGAGAATGAATATCTAAGACCGGTATAAGGGTGAGAGATATCAAACATCCGAAATCCTCTGAGGGACACCTAAAAGGGTATATTTCAACTCAAGAAACATCTGACTCCATAGGGGACAAAGGTCATAATAGGGAGCAGAGAGGAAGGAACACCAGGGATACCGGTTACTGGGTATATAATAGGTGGCCGACCAAGGCGTGAATTGGGGAATATTCCCAAGACACTCATCATCCAAAAGAGGGCCTGAAAGCAAACTCGACTACAGGATGGGCAATCGATTCCGCAAAGGGGATACGAATCTTACTCGACTGGGGAAGATCAAAGACTTCGACCGAAGAGTGCATGAGATATATCATCTATTACCGTCAGAACGTAGATAACATACTCGCATGGAAGATTATCCACAACCGGTTACTGGGTTAATAAAGGATAAATCGACCGAAAAGAAAGGACATTGGGATACCGACACCAGGTATAAAATAATGACCGATTATTACCGTTAAACGGCAAATGAAAGATGACTTGTTGGGGATACATTGACAAAGGCAATGATCTGAAAGACAAACTCAAAAGGGGGTGAAGGACTATCAATACCGAATATTGGATAATGATAACCGTCAAGGAGGGGATTACATCTACCAAATACTGGGTAGAAAACCACGGAAAAGTAACTGTCATCGGTTAGGACGAATAAAAGGCTAACCCTGCCAAGGGGATAAAAATAGGGTTTACAACTACTGGTATGAGGGTAGAAAACCAAAGAAATGGGACTTATAACTACCGGTATGAGGGTAGAAGGCCACAGACTCCGCCGGGGAAAGGATGGATAATTACTGGTTAATGAGCAACTATTCATCTAAACTATGGGGAAGCGCGGGAAGCGGACACAAGAAGCCAATCTGGGATCAAACCAGAGAGGCGTGATGAAACAAGACTTGTCCCTATGAGAATATAACTCAATGGGAAGTTCCATCCCAATATATGTGTTGGGAGGAAGACAGAAACAAACATCATCCATGAGGACATAACTCGGTGGGGAATATGGAAGAAAGGATAAACATTTTTTGCTTATGGGGCTGACTCTACATGGGGAGATCAGACACAAACATCTGCTTGGGAATATATTTCCAACTAGCAGAAGATAACAGACAAAGACATATGGCAAAGGATGCAACATGAATATCTGAATGTTAAAATTATGCATGTATGTATGGTTTATGTATAAAGAATGCTGACAGAACAGACATATCTAACACAAATAGGTCCACTGATCGGTTGAGTAAACATCTGGTACTACATCCCAGGAGAGAAAGACAGGCTCAAAGGAGAACATCCTATCTGCCGGGGATCAGGAACAAAGATTTCTGCAAGGGAATGAACAACAACCACTCCAACTGGGAACCGGATCACGACACAGATAAATTCCGCTGGGGAAGCCGCTCCACCGGGAAAATTATCAAAGGGGTGATGGATCTTCGTGGGTATACAACCACCAATCAGGAGCTGGGAAAGGAAACCACAAAAGGCTTCGGAGGGAGAGGATACCAAACACTCCAGGAATATGAACGAATGTCTTACCCTGTTGAGACTCATGCCATCTTTGAGAGAGCACTGCAGACATCCCCAGTATCCTTTTTGTCATTGCGAATGTTCACTTTGCTTAAAAACAAGTTATGAAAAATTTATTTATTTAAAATAATGATATCTCTCAATTAAAACATGCAAAAAATTTGTTGAATAGAAACAAATAAGAGTGTAAATAATTGGATAAAGGCTCAAACTTTTTTTGATGGAATGGTAGTCTGTAAATGGAAAGACTCCATGGATCTTTACAATTTTGAAATTGGTGATATATATTGGAAAAGGGGCTACATTGAACATAATGACCATTTCTCCACCAATTCTGAATCCAATGTATTTGAAGCTTCAGTTGATGATGACTGAGCGAGAATCTCTGACGGATGACAGTTTGTAGAACAATGTCTTGTCAGGATGCAGTTACTTGCCAAATCCTTAATTTTTGCCTAGATTGCCCCAGGATGAGGTACTCAATCTAGCGGGATACATATTTTTTTTTGTCTCTAACTTTTGCCTGGATCTCCCTTTCGGGTTTTCAATCCACCGAGACGCTCATTTTTTGCCTAAGCCGCCCTTTCGGGTTTTCAACTTAGCGAGCTATTCTGTTTTTTTATTTTTAGGCGAAGTATTTCTTGATTGCATCTGAATTCACAGGACGAGTGAAATCCTCCCCATCCATAGTTGTAAGTATCAATGCACCGCCTAAAAGGCTCTCTTGACAACATATGGACCTTCATAGTTTGGAGTCCACTTGCCCCTGGAATCGGGCGCGAAAGACAAGACTTTCTTGAGCACAAGGTCACCTTCTCGGAACACACGAGGCTTGACCTTCTTATCAAAGGCTTTCTTCATCCTCTACTGATATAACTGACCATGGCACATGGCAGTCAATCTCTTCTCTTCAATCAAATTCAGCTGGTCATAACGACTCTGAATCCATTCAGCATCAGTCTACTTGGCTTCCATCAAGACTCTCATTGATGGGATCTCCACCTCCACTGGGAGTACAGCCTCCATGCCGTAAACAAGAGAAAAAGGGGTTGCTCCTGTTGAAGTGCGAATAGATGTACGATATCCATGCAAAGCAAATGGAAGCATCTCATGTCAATCTTTGTACGTAACAACCATCTTCTGGATAATCTTCTTGATATTCTTATTAGCAGCTTCAACAGCCCCATTCATCTTGGGTCTGTAAGGAGAAGAATTATGATGCGCAATCTTGAACTCACTACACAGCTCTTTCATCATCTTGTTGTTCAAGTTAGATCCATTATCAGTAATGATCTTATGTGGCACACCGTACCGGCATATGAGTTGATTCTTGATAAACTTTACGACCACCTGCCTGGTCACGTTTGCATACTGTAGCACCTCAAATTTGCACCTATCATTGTACATACATTCTCATATTAGGTCATAACATAACATGGTCCACTGCATAGCATTGCATTGTCCCCTTTGCCTCAAGTGCAAGCCAGTCAAGAGAATTAGGTCAAACTGATCAGGAGGTCAGTCAATCAAGCAAGCAAGCACAATTCTCATTGAGCCAAGGCCCTAGGGTTGGTCCAACATGTTCACATGACTTGGGGATCCATTTGAAGTGTTTTGGTCAAGGGTTGGATGTTCAGAAGTCATCAGTCAATGCACAGTCAGTCAGAAACCCTAAAAAGTCAAACTTGGTCAACTGGGCCTGATTTTATGGTTTTGATGGTTGGATTTGGTTTGAGAGAGCTTATTCATGTCCAAATAGGCCTCATATAACATGTCAAACATCATCATGGAAGAATTTGAAGCCAAACCAGAAATTTCCAAAAATAGAAACTGGACCTGTAATTGAAACTTGCCAAAAATGGAAACTTCTTGGTCCCAAACTTACATCATGATACAAGCTTCAAATGAATTTTTGCCCAACATGAAAGTTGAAGATCTTGTTCTCCCATTTCCAAAAAGTCTAAGAACTCTCAATTCCCATGTATGGTTGGCAAGTTATGATCAATTCATTTTCAAAAATTCTTGAACTTCAAAAGGCCATATCTCTCAAACCATTTGGCCAATTTGGGTGGGGTTTTTTGCAACAAGTCACATTTGACCTCCTCTTTCCAAATATGTAACCCTCATGCACCAAAACATTACAAATCAAAATGGCCTTTTTGCACTTACATGTTTTATTTTCAAGTAAGGGTGAAAAGTGAAATTTCCAATTAACCAATTCCAAACCATTTGGCCATTCAAATATGGTCTGAAATGATATTTGAGACTTGTTACAAGCCCAATTTCGTGGCTTTTGCTCATGCACCATCCATTTAGGCCAAATTGTCCAAATTAGCAATTTACTTCATTTAAGTTAATTATGTTTAGCATCCACTTATGCAACCTTAAACAGACATATATTAGCTGATTTTCTGCCATTTTGCAACCCTAGCAGCCAACATCACAAACAGAAAAAAACATTCTTCTCTCAAAACACATTTTTGCATTTGGAACTTTTCTTGAAAAATTGTCAAAGAACTCGACCTGGCCTTACTTGCTTCATCATTTCTCTTCATTGTGAGCACATTTCCATCATCCTAAACCAACTGTAATCAAGAATCACGACTGTTTCTTCAAGAACACCATCAATGGCAGATCTCGAGCTGGACCAAACCAAGCTTTCTTGAGCCAAGCATACATCACCAGTCATCTTTTGGAAGCTGTTGGAGCAACTGTTTCAGCAAGACACATCCAAAACAACACTGTTTCACTAATTTCTTCAAAATCAAGTAAGATTTCAAACCTCACCATTTGCTAAATCTTAACATGTTTTGGAAAGGCCTTTGCATGCTGATTTCATTGGTAGTCTTAGTTTTGAAAATGGTTGGATGATGATTGAGTTATGCTGTTTTAAAGTTTGTTGTTCATATTTATTTTTACTCGATTCATGATGCTGGGCCTGTTTTAATGAAAATGAGTGATGGATTCATGTTGTTTGATGCTTGCTGAATCGATTGATGTAGTCAATTTGTATTTCTGGGCATTTTAATTTTCCACGATTTTGGAAGGGATGAAGATATGTTACTGTTCAACATAAACCCTATTTGTTCATGAGTTGCCCAGAATTGGTCCCCTGTTCACGTTGCATGCTACTGTACGCTCATGCTGGCCAATCAGCTTATTTCATTTTCTTGCCCAAAACGCAGCGCTTTAGTTAAGTTGCCATTTATTTACAAAAGTGCCACTGCCGTGGCACATGTCCCATTAAACTCATGTTGTTCTTCAATATTATTTCATTTGATTACATCATTTTACAAAATTCATAACATCATCATTTTTAATCCAATTTTAATGGGATTTTTTGCATTTGATTCATCATGATCTCTACTTATTTGTCATATTTTTTCCTGATTTTTTTGATAAATGGATTTTATTTGGTATTAGGGTTTTGCTCATGTGACAATATTTTGTACTTTTTGCCAAATCATTTGTGAAATAGTGACACTTTATCCATTGGCCTTGAAATTTTTTGTGCATAAACTAGACACATCCATGGTGATTTTAGTATAGAGTTCATGAATTTATCATCTCTGGTCATTGAGTTATGATTTTTTGAAGTAGGGTGTGACAATTTGTGTCACACCATTGATGTGCAACTTGATGATTTTCATAGCCATGCTTATTGACCTCCAAATGCTTTGATTGTTTGCATGAATTCACTTGAGTATGTCTAGTTTACATATGATTTTTTGTGGATTTGTTTATGGCATTTTCCAATTGATTGAGATTTTTGTCCCCTGTTTGGTCTTATGTTGACTTTTTGAGACACTTGTTCCCATTTGTTTTGTGAAATGCTCATACTTTATTAGATGGACATGAAATTTTACATGTGATTACTAGACATCTTAAGCTTTGCCATGGTTTTAGTCCCATTCATTTATCATATGCCATCCCTGATTTATGATTTTTTCAAGTTGATGTATGTTTGGTTGACTTCTTTGAGCATGTTCAAAAATTGCCTTCCCTTTCTGATTTTCATTGACTGCCTTCTACTTGTCCAAATGAGTTGAAATTTGACATGCTTACCATGCTATGGGTTATGATTGATCATGATTTATTTGGTGATTTTTGGAAATGTTTGAGATTGCTTTTGATTCAAGTCTTGCTGTTGACTTCTATGAGCTTCTAAGTGCCATGCCATGACCTAACTTGTTCATGAAATGATGATGATGATTGATATGAATGTGAAACCAATTGGTATTGTTTCTTGATTGTTTGAACATGATTTTGGATGCTTGCCACTTGCTGTTTTGACTTTCTCATTCCCTGTTGACCCTAGGCTTGTCCTAGTGGTCCTGTTACTCACATTTGAGTTCATTTTTTTCAGGTTGACCAACAATTGTCCAATGAGACCAATACAAATTGGTTTTGTTTGCTTGTTTATCATGACTAACACATTTGTTTTGTAGGTGCTTGGCTCACATGCCTTGAGCTTTGTGCATTGCACATTCACTTGCTTGTGTTGACTGTTGACTTCTGTTTCCTTTTGCTTTAATTTTGAAGTTGTATACTAATGTCTGTTTGACTATTTCAGGTACTTTTAGTTGCTCAGTTTCTTGTGAACTTTTGCTTTGCTTTGCTTGATAAGCAATTTGAATTGAGGTATACCTTTCTATCTTCATGTAGTCTGGAAGACCTGGCCTGTTACTTGGCCAGGCAATTGTCTGAAGTCCTCCTTAAGAGGCAATGCTTGTGTATGTTTAATTTTGTCCCTGTACATATTCAAAGACCTCCTAAGTGAAGAGGCAATTGGCAGAACCCAAGGGATAAGCAATCTATCCCCTGCTAGTCTGTGTGTCACTCACCTTGCTCACACTACCTGTGTTGATGCATAGTGAGTAAAAACCCAAGATCTATAGAGTCCAACTTGTGGAAAGAGTTCCAACTTTCTGAACTCCCACACCTTCTGATATTCAAATGCTCTCCCTGACCAGGGATAAGAGCAATGAGGCGCACCCCTCATCTCCTTTCATCTGCTTCACCTTGGCTCTCAATGTCAAGGTTAAGAGCAACATCTACCCAGTTCCAGAGGTTTGTTTGTTGAGGTTGATATGACCCCTCGACTAAAACCTAACCCTTGTGTGAGCCCCTTGTTTGTGTATAGTGTGTGCTACTTGTGCTTGTATGCTTGTTTAGACTTGCTTCCTGTGCAAGTTAGGTTTAGTTTAGACTTGCTTCCTGTGCAAGTTAAGTGTGTGTGTGGCTTGCTTCTTGTGCAAATCATGATTAGGATAGGCTGGCTCCCTGTGCCAGTTAGCTAGAAACCTTAACTTAGGGATGATTTGCATGATAACATCTAGGCTCGAGTCGTAGTCTCCCTAGTTGTGTCTCCCTCTGTTATCTGGTTAGGCTAGTCCTGTGTCCCTGCATAGGGGAACTACATCGCCCTGATCTTCATACCAGATGAAGTATGTAGGCAGGAGATTGAGCTGATCTCTCCGGGCGCCCTTTTTCTTTTTTGTGTGTGTTGTTTGACAGTTGCTAGGCTCGAGTGCCTGACTCCTTAGCAATTTGTTGTCTGTTTGTTTGAGTGTGTGCTTGACAGTTATAGGCTCGAGTCCCCGACTCCCTATTAACTTGTTGTGTTGTTGAGTGCTTGGAAGCTGATGTAAGTCCATCGAGTGGCATTCAGGTTCCAGTGTGGGTGTGTTTTGGTTCGGATGTCGATGTAAGTCCAGTGATTGGCATTCGGGCTCCACGTTTGCCTGTGTTTGTGTTTGTTTGTGTGCGTGTCAGCCGAGCTACGAATGCTCTGATTCTTCTTCGTCCAAGAAGATACGTATGCATAGGATGCGACATCCTAGCGAGCATGTGTCGTCTCCCCAGTCCGAACTACTTTGACTCTGATGTCTATGCCTGATAGACTAAGTAGGCCCAGGATGCGATATCCTGCCGAGTCAGTTTCTTGTCTGTTTTCCTGTGTCTCTTTCAGCCAGTGTGTGTGTGAGCAGTGTTTTAGCAACCAATTTCTTTCCTTTTGTGCGTGGATCCCGTCGAGTACGACGGATGCGTAGGGGTGCTAATACCTTCCCTTCGCATAACCGACTCCCGAACCCATTCTCTTTGGTCGCGAGACCATGTTCTTTCCTAGGTTTACTCTGAGCGTTTCCTTTCCCTCTTTTGGGATAAATAACGCACGGTGGCGGCTCTGTTGTTTCTTCTTTTCCCGCCGGTTTTTCGCGTAATGCGACAGCTGGCGACTCTGCTGGGGACTAAGAGAAGTTGACCTGTGCTGGTCCATCTTCCCTGAGCGAGTCTCTCCTAGCGCTCTCTAGGTTAGGGTTTTGGTTGCTTTGTGCTGTGTTTATTTATTGCATTCATTATTTACTGTTTGCATTCATTGTCTATTGTTTGCATTTATGTTTGTAATTATGTTTGCATTCATTCATTATTCATTCTGCCTGGCTGGTTGTCTGTTTTTCTTTGTGGGGTGGGAGTCAGTTGAGGTAAAAGGTCCAATACCCAGACCATGAGTGAAATCTAGGATGATTAGGAATAGAGTGATTCATGGGAAGCGGGTGGTATTGCGCCACTTAGCGGAACATTGATATCACGAGCAGTTCAGACCCTGGTGGGGTATCGTCGTTACATACTTCGGGTGTGTATATGATGGTATTCTGCGAAAGGTTATTTATGCTGCGTTTCTCTCGACCTTACCCTGGCCTAGACTACACCCGTGAGTGGGGAAGGGTTCATTATTACAGGTACCGTTGGTGACTTATGGTTCTGTTGGTGACTTTGAGTTCAGACAACAGTGTGTTCAGTTGACCTCGGGTCTTTAAGTTGGATTTGGGTTCTGATTTTGGCTGAAGATTCGACCTAGTGATCAGAGATTGCACAACCAGCCAGTCCAGTCTGCATCATTTGCATCATAGCATATTTATTTTTCAAAAGAAACGCAATAAAAAAAAAGATGAAAAAAAGAAAGAAAGAAAAAAAAAGAACTAATCTCTGCAGGCATATCATTTCTCAGGTACATTCCAGAGCTTGGTCTACTAATATAGATGGCAACAGTCCCAGAGCCGAAGCGGAAGACCTGTTCCTACAGCTTTCATCGTGAGCTGTTGACTTCATTGATCGAGTTGGGTAGTCTTGAGACTGATGATCGTCTGAAGGGTTTTGTTGGACAGTATGGAGATATTTTGACAGTACTGAAGACAGTAGTTGATCCGGTGCCGCTGCAGACACTTCTTCAGTTCTATGACCCGGAGCTCAGATGTTTTACCTTCCAAGACTATCAGTTGGCGCCTACTCTCGAGGAGTACTCTATTCTGATGAGCGTCCCGGTTCAGCATCAGATTCCCTTCTTGGACGTCCCAAAGGAGGTTGACTTCAGTGTTGTTGCCAGAGCTCTCCGGTTGAGTGTCAAGGAAGTCTGTGATAATTGGAAGCCCAGTGGGGAAGTTGTGGGTCTGCCATTGAAGTTTCTTGTGAGAGTGGCTAGAGATGAAGCAGAGAAGGGGAATTGGGAAGTTTTTCACGCACAGCTAGCTGCCATGATCTATGGGATCATCTTATTCCCAAGCATGCCCAATTTCATTGACCATGCTGCTATCAGTATCTTCATCAGAGGAAATCCGATCCCCACTCTTTTAGCTGATACTTACTATGCCATCCACAGTAGGCATGGTAAGGGTGGAGCCATCAGGTGCTGTCTACCTCTCCTGTTCAGATGGTTTATGTCACTCCTTCCTGTCAGTGGACCCTTTGTGGATACCCAGAGCACTCTTAAGTGGACTCAGAGGGTCATGTCGCTCACCTCCTACGACATCAGATGGCAGTCATACCGGATGGATGTGAAGAATGTTATCATGAGCTGTGGAGAATTCTGGAACGTGCCACTCGTAGGGACCAAGGGCTGTATAAACTATAATCCAGTTCTTTCTCTTCGCCAGTTAGGGTTCGTTATGAGTAGAAGACCGCTTGAAGCTGAAGTAGCTGAGAGTGTGTATTTTGAGAAGCAAGATGACCCGACTAGATTGGAGCAGATAGGAAGAGCCTGGAAATCTGTTGGGGTGAAGGATGGATCCGTCTTAGGGAAGAAGTTTGCCATTGCAATTCCCGATTACACCGATTGGGTAAAGAAGAGAGTGGAAACTTTGTTGCTACCCTATGATAGGATGGAGCCGTTGCAAGAGCAACCACCTTTGATCCTTGCTGATAGTGTGCCTGCTGAGCACTATAAGCAAACTCTGATGGAAAGTCGCCGTTTGAGGGAGAAGGAGCAGGACACTCAGATGGAGTTGTACAAAGCTAAAGCTGATAGGTTGCACTTGGCCCATCAACTCAAGGAAGTGCAAGGAGAGGATGCTAGCAGAGCAAGGAGCAAGAAGAGATCATATGAAGAGATGGAATCCATGTTGGATGAAGAACATAGGGAGTGTTTGAGACTGCAGAGAGCAGAAGTCAACTATCAGAAGAAGATCAGAGACCTAGAGAAGCAACTCAAAGACAAAGACATTCAGTTGAAGAGAGAGGTAGACTTGAGACAGAAATCAGAAGACTATCTTGGAGGTGAAGTCTTAGAGCTTAGAAGACAACTGAAGGAGAAAATCACCCCTCTACCAGAATGTTCAGAATGCACACTGTTGATAGACCAGTGTCATTACCTGAAGACCCTCATTCCGGAAGACCGTCTGTCTTAGGTTGTGTCTTTGATGTATTTGTTAAGAATCACCTCCAGGCTTGTTGGATGGGATTCATTTGCTTGTACTCCGTCTTTTGGATCTTTGTTATTGAGAATCACCTCCAGGCTTGTTGGATGGGATTCATTTCTTTGTACTCTGTTTATTCGAATACTCTGTTGACTCGGTTGTATTGATCTTATTTATAGATAAGGTTGTCAGTATTTCCCTGTTGTTCTCATTTTCCTTGTATCCTGTATTGTTCTCTTGTTGCTGCAGGTTGCCATCTTTTGAGGATGGATCAGGCTCTTTGAATGCCTGAGAAATGAGCATATCATGTGCATCATACACATCATTTAACATCATATTCATATCATTTGCATAACAGGTGTTCTTGTGCCGACTTCTCACTTTGGTTCCTGTGTTCAGGCAGGATAGCTGATCAAAGACCGCACCGCTACTCAACGCGACTCAACCATCAGAGGAATATGGATCAAGTACAAGTCGAGTTAGCTGAGATGAGGGCTAACATGGCCCAATTTATTCACATGATGCAAGGGGTTGCACAAGGTCAAGAAGAACTCCGAGCACTGGTTCAGAGGCAAGAAGCTACATTGCCACCGGTCAATCCACCTATACAAGAAGGAAATCCAGTTCCTGACACTCCTGCTGCTGCTATTCCCGTCAACAACTATGCTGAAGGTGGAGAATTGAGGGGTATTCGAATTGATGGTCAACCGATTGCTCCAGATGCTGCTAATGCCAGAGTCATTCATGCTCTGGCCCGTAACAGAATTCCGATTGTTGACAGACAAGAGGATATGTTTACCTTACTCAGTGAAGACGAAGATATTTTGGGCAGAAATGATGCGAGAGATCGTAAAGTTGAGGCCCTTGCTGAGAAGATCCGGGCTATGGAATGTCAAAACTCCCTCGGTTTTGATGTTACAAACATGGGATTAGTTGAAGGCTTGAGAATCCCTCACAAGTTCAAGGCACCGTCATTTGACAAATACAACGGTACTTCCTGCCCTCGCACCCATGTGCAGGCATACTACAGAAAAATCTCTGCATACACTGATGATGAGAAGATGTGGATGTATTTTTTCCAAGACAGCCTATCTGGGGCGTCTTTGGACTGGTATATGGAGTTGAAGCGGGATTCAATCAGATGCTGGAGGGACTTGGGTGAAGCGTTCCTCGGACAGTAAAAGCATAATATGGACATGGCTCCGACCCGGACTCAGCTGCAGAGTCTGTGTCAGAAAAACAACGAGAGCTTTAAAGAGTACGCCCAGAGGTGGCGTGATCTTGCTGCGAGAGTTCAACCCCCTATGCTGGAAAGGGAGTTGACCGACATGTTCATCAGCACTCTTCAAGGCGTGTATATGGACCGGATGGGAAGCTGCCCATTCGGAAGTTTTTCTGATGTCGTCATCTGTGGCGAGAGAACCGAAAGTCTGATCAAGGCCGGTAGGATTCATGATGTGGGTTCTTCTTCTTCATCGAAGAAACCCTTCTCTGGGGAACCTCGCCGTAGAGAAGGAGAGACCAATGCTGTACAACACAGAGGGGGTGTGTACAGAGAAAATGTAAACAGAGATCAATATCGCCCGGTTGCTGCAGTGACTATTCCTGCACCTCAACCTCGTCCACAACAACAAAGGGTTCAACAACAACAACAACAACAACAGCAGCAACGTCCTTTTCAGCCCAGACAAAGGTTGCAGGCTGACAGAAGGTTTGACCCGTTGCCCATGACGTACGCCGAATTACTGCCCGAACTACTCCGGTTAGGGTTTGTTGAATTGCGTACCATGGCTACTTCAACAGTGTTGCCTCCTGGTTATGATGCGAACGTCCGTTGTGACTTTCATTCTGGGGCACCAGGTCACCATACTGAGAGATGTCGGGCTCTGCAACATAAGGTACAAGACTTGATCGATGCCAAGGCGATCAACTTTGCTCCGGTACCGAATGTGGTGAACAATCCTATGCCTCAGCATGGTGGGCATAGGGTAAACAATGTTGAAGGGGGAGGAGCTGAAGATTTGATTGACAATGTTGAAGACGTTCAGACTTCTCTGTTGGTAATCAAGGACCGTTTGTTGAAGGGGGTGTCTACCCGGGTTGTGTTGAAGATTGTTTGGGTTGTTCTGAAGCTAATAATGGGTGTGACCAGTTGAAGACTAGTATTCAAAGATTAATTGACGAAGGCTGTCTCCAGTTCAGTCGGGCTGTCAAAGACAATGGGTCGGTGTCTACTGTCACCATCTACTTTAAGCCGTCTGAAGGACGAGGGCGAGGAGTTGTTGGTACATCAGCAGCAAGCAGTGCTCCAGTTACCATTCCTGCTCCGGTAACCATCAGCGCTCCAACTACTATCAGTGCGTCTGGCAGAAGACCGGTTGAAAATAGTAGGGTTGTTCCCTGGAGGTATGACAATGCCTATCGCAGTAATAGGAGGGCTGATAATCAGACTAGGCCGGCAGTTCAAACGCCTGTGACGATCAGTGCGTCGGTAAAAACTCCTGTGGTTGCAAGTCCTGTGGTGGACAACGTTGGAGGACCAGGAGGTTTTACCCGGAGTGGACGACTGTTTGCTCCTCAGCCATTGAGAGATGCTAATGCTGAGGCATCTGCTAGGGCTAAAGGCAAACAAGTTGTGGTTGACGAGGAACCGGCTCAGAAGGAGGCTGAGGGTTCTTTTGAAAAGGACGTCGAGGAATTCATGAAGATCATCAAGAAGAGTGACTACAAGATAGTAGATCAGCTCAACCAAACTCCGTCCAAGATTTCAATACTCTCTTTGCTGTTGTGCTCAGAAGCACATCGTGATGCCTTGCTGAAGATGTTGAACATGGCATACGTACCGCAAGAGATCTCCGTCAACCAACTGGAGGGTGTGCTAGCCAACGTGAGCACCAGGCATGGTGTAGGTTTCACTGACCTGGACCTAACGCCTGAAGGTCGTAATCATAATAAAGCCTTGCACATCACTATGGAGTGCAAGGGTGCTGTTTTGTCTCACGTGTTGGTAGACACTGGGTCGTCCCTGAATGTCCTGCCAAAGCAGATTCTGAAGAAAATAGCTGTTGAAGGAGTTGTGCTCACTCCCAGTGACCTTATCGTGCGCGCTTTCGACGGATCCAAACGGTCTGTGTTTGGTGAAGTTACCTTGCCGGTGAAGATAGGTCCGGAGGTATTTGATATAATCTTCTAAGTTATGGACATTCAGCCAGCCTATAGCTGTTTGTTGGGGCGTCCATGGATACACGCAGCTGGGGCAGTCTCGTCGACTCTCCACCAAAAGCTTAAGTATGTCTGGAACGGTCAGATTGTGACTGTATGTGGCGAAGAAGAGATTCTGGTGAGCCGCCTGTCCTCGTTCAAGTATGTCGAGGTAGATGGCGAGATCCATGAGACCTTGTGCCAGGCATTTGAGACCGTGGTGCTTGAGAGGGTAGCTTGTGCTGAGCAGAGGAAGCCAGGTGCTTCGATTGCATCCTACAAGCAAGCCAAGGAGGTGGTTGACTCCGGTAGAGCCGAGGGCTGGGGCAAGATGGTTGACTTGCCAGTCAAGGAAGACAAGTTCGGCATCGGTTATGAGCCTCTTCAAGCAGAGCAAAATGTGGGTCCGAGCACCTCTACCAGCGTTGGGCTGATGAACCATGGAGATGTCTTTGCTACTGATGGTGAAGACTGTGACATTGACTGCAATGTAGACGTCTGGGTCCGCCCGAGTGCACCTGGGGAGTCTATCAACAATTGGACAACTGAAGAAGTGGTCCAAGTTACTCTTCTGACAGAGTAATTTTCCTTTGTTTTTTCATTTTGCATGAAAACCCTACGTTCTGCCCAAGGCGTAGTGGTTCATTGTAGGGCCTCATCATGTTTAAATGATTATCATAAATAAAGGACGTTTTGCAATCAAATTTTGAGATCTTTGTCTTTCTATTTTTGTTTTCACTTTTTCAAAATAATAAAAATGGCAATGTTTTTGTTTTTTTTGTGACTTTATTGAAATCTTTTTCTAAAAATAAAACATTAAACATGCAGAAGTGATATTTTGGCATCCACTGTGAGCGACTCTGTTATGGCTCCATATGATTTTGATAATCCCATCTACCAAGCTGAAGAGGAGAGTGAGGAAGACTGTGAACTCCCTGCAGAATTGGTCAGATTGCTGAAGCAAGAGGAAAGGGTCATCCAACCTCATCAGGAGGAGTTGGAAATTGTTAATCTGGGTACTGAGGACGCCAGAAGAGAGATCAAGATTGGGGCTGCTTTAGAAGACTCTGTCAAGAGGAGGTTAATTGAGATGCTAAGAGAATATGTGGAAATATTCGCCTGGACATATCAAGACATGCCTGGGTTGGATACAGACATCGTGGTGCATCGATTGCCTCTTAGAGAAGAGTGTCCGTCGGTCAAGCAGAAGCTTCGTAGAACTAGTCCTGATATGGCTGTCAAGATCAAGGAAGAGGTTCAGAAGCAGTGGGATGCAGGTTTCCTGGCTGTTACCAGGTATCCACCGTGGGTGGCCAACATTGTTCCTGTGCCAAAGAAGGATGGCAAAGTCAGGATGTGTGTCGATTACCGGGATTTGAACAGGGCGAGTCCGAAAGATGATTTCCCATTACCTCACATTGATGTATTGGTGGATAATACGGCTCAATCCTCGGTATTCTCTTTCATGGACGGTTTCTCAGGCTATAATCAGATCAAGATGGCGCCAGAGGACATGGAAAAGACGACATTCATTACACCTTGGGGCACGTTCTGCTACAAAGTGATGCCATTTGGGCTGAAGAATGCCGGTGCTACCTATCAGAGGGCAATGACGACTCTCTTTCATGACATGATGCACAAAGAAATTGAAGTGTACGTGGATGATATGATTGCGAAGTCGCAGATAGAAGAGGAGCACTTGGTAAATTTGCAGAAGTTGTTTGACAGATTGGTCAAGTTCAAACTGAGGCTGAATCCGAACAAGTGTACGTTTGGGGTGAGATCAGGGAAGCTTTTAGGCTTCATTGTCAGTGAGAAAGGGATTGAGGTTGATCCAGCAAAGGTCAAAGCTATTCAAGAGATGCCTTAACCGAAGACGGAAAAGCAAGTCCGTGGGTTTTTAGGGAGGTTGAACTACATTGCAAGGTTCATATCTCATCTAACTGCCACATGTGAACCAATTTTCAAACTGCTCAGAAAGAATCAGGCGATCAAATGGAATGATGATTGTCAGAAAGCTTTTGACAAGATCAAGGAGTATTTACAGAACCCTCCAATCCTGATTCCTCCAGTTCCAGGGAGACCATTGATAATGTACCTATCAGTTACCGAGACTTCAATGGGGTGTGTATTGGGACAGCATGACGAGTCTGGTCGAAAAGAGCATGCCATATACTACCTAAGCAAAAAGTTTACCGACTGTGAAACAAGATCTTCACTGCTCGAGAAAACTTGTTGTGCTTTGGCCTGGGCTGCTCGCCGACTAAGGCAGTATATGTTGAACCATACTACCTTGTTGATTTCTAAGATGGATCCAGTGAAGTACATCTTTGAGAAGCCGGCTCTCACCGGGCGTGTTGCTCGTTGGCAGATGATCTTAACAGAGTATGACATTCAGTACACGTCACAGAAGGCCATCAAAGGTAGTATCCTGTCCGACTACCTTTCCGAGCAACCGATCGACGACTATCAGCCGATGATGTTTGAATTCCCTGATGAAGACATCATGTATCTTAAGATGAAAGATTGTGAAGAGCCGCTTGTTGAGGAAGGACCGGATCCTGATGACAAGTGGACACTGATGTTTGATGGGGCTGTGAATATGAACGGTAATGGTGTTGGGGCAGTGTTGATCAATCCCAAAGGTGCTCATATACCTTTCTCTGCCAGATTGACATTCGACGTCACCAACAATGAAGCTGAGTATGAGGCTTGTATCATGGGGATAGAAGAAGCCATTGATCTGAGGATCAAAACTCTTGACATATTTGGAGATTCAGCTCTAGTGATCAATCAGGTCAATGGAGATTGGAATACAAACCAGCCGCATTTGATTCCGTATAGAGATTACACCAGAAGAATACTGACGTTCTTCAAGAAGGTGAAGTTGTATCATGTCCCCCGGGATGAGAATCAGATGGCTGATGCCTTGGCTACTTTATCGTCCATGATAAAGGTTCATTGGTGGAACCATGTGCCACATGTTGCGGTGAATCGACTCGAGAGGCCTGCGTATGTGTTTGCAGCCGAGTCTGTTGTGGTGATTGATGAGAAACCGTGGTATTATGACATCAAGAACTTCCTCAAGACTCAAGAATATCCTGAAGGTGCGTCGAAGAATGATAAGAAGACCCTGAGAAGGCTAGCTGGAAGCTTTTATCTGAATCAGGATGACGTGTTGTACAAGAGGAACTTTGACATGGTCTTGCTCAGATGCGTGGATAGACACGAAGCAGACATGTTAATGCAAGAAGTGCACGAGGGTTCGTTTGGTACCCATGCTGGTGGTCATGCAATGTCCAAGAAACTGTTGAGAGCCGGTTATTACTGGATGACTATGGAATCCGATTGTTTCAAATATGTTCGGAAATGCCATAAGTGTCAAATCTATGCTGATAAGGTGCATGTACCACCAAGCCCGTTGAATGTCATGAACTCACCTTGGCCGTTTGCTATGTGGGGCATCGATATGATTGGGAAGATCGAGCCTACTGCTTCTAATGGACATCGTTTCATCTTGGTCACGATTGATTACTTCACCAAGTGGGTAGAAGCAGCTTCCTATGCCAACGTCACCAAACAAGTGGTTGCCCGGTTCATCAAGAAAGAAATCATCTGTCGTTATGGAGTCCCTGAGAGAATCATCACTGACAATGGTTCGAATCTCAATAACAAGATGATGAAAGACTTGTGCAGAGATTTCAAGATCGAACATCACAATTCTTCTCCTTACAGACCTAAGATGAATGGTGCTGTAGAGGCAGCTAACAAGAATATCAAGAAGATTGTGCAAAAGATGGTTGTTACGTACAAAGATTGGCATGAGATGCTGCCTTTCGCTTTGCATGGATACCGTACTTCAGTGCGTACATCGACCGGGGCAACCCCCTACTCCCTTGTGTATGGTATGGAAGCAGTCCTACCAGTTGAAGTGGAGATCCCTTCTCTGAGGGTATTATTGGATGTCAAACTGGACGAAGCCGAGTGGATTCGTACAAGGTTTAATGAGTTAAGCCTTATCGAAGAAAGACGGTTAGCAGCTGTGTGCCATGGGCAGTTATATCAGAGAAGGATGAAGCGAGCCTTTGATCAGAAAGTGCGTCCTCGGACATTTCAAACTGGTGATCTAGTTTTGAAGAGGATCCTTCCTCCCGGTACAGATAACAGGGGCAAGTGGACTCCTAATTACGAAGGTCCATATGTTGTGAAGAAGGTCTTCTCCGGTGGAGCCTTAATGCTTACAACTATGGATGATGAAGATTTTCCTTCCCCTGTTAACTCAGGTGTAGTCAAAAAATACTTCGCATAAATTGACCCGCTGGACAAAAAAGAATAAAAGAGTCCAGGCAAAAAGGGGCATCCCGGCGAACCAAAAAACAGAAAGAAAAGGTTCGGGCAAAAGTTAGGGATAAAATTGAAAAAAAATTGTACACCCGGTAAGTCGAAAACCCGCAAGGGTGGCTTAGGCAAAAATGGGTATCCCGGTGGATTGAAAACCCGAAAGGGCGATCCAGCCAAAAGAGGGATTAAAGCGAAGACTACAGTCTGAGTTATCTGTACTTCATCACGCTTCGTCAGCTACCATCTCGAAAGATGTGATCGGTCCAGTCAGTCTTCTCAGAAAGCAAGGAGTTGGGAGGAACACTGATGATCTATGAGTTATAACAGAGTTGGGAAACAGTGGATGCCGTGTTCACATTGCCATTAGGACAGTTTATTTTCCTTTTGTGCGCAATTACCTCTTTCTAGGAATTGCTTCCCAATGTATTTTGCCTTTTCAGGCACATTTTCAATCAATAAAAGTCGTTATTCAGATAAATTGCTCTCTTGTTTTTACTTTTACTGTTTTGTTTGCAAAAACGTCCGAATTTTTGATAAACATTGCATATAAAAACATGAAGGCTAAACAATAATGTGCAGAAAGACTAAAACATTTGAAAATCATTTTGAATGTTGAGGACACTTGAGCGTATCTTGTCCATGTATCCCCTGGGGCATCTGTTATTCCGTTTTGCAGGTCGTCGCCTGTGAACATTCCCCAGCAGTCATTTCTCAGAACAAAGTTATTTCTCCTAGCTATGGTTTGGTTAAGTCTTCCCCAGCGGAGCAATCATTTCTCCAGCAGAATTCATCCTACCAGTGGATTGGACGAGTTTCAGTAGCAGGTCGATACCTGCATCCCCAGCTGAGTTGTTTCAACTTGTGAATTATGTGGGTCGTCCCCGGCGAAGTAACTGTTATTTCCCAAAGCAGAGTTTTTCGTATCTGAGGTTTGTTTGAGCCTTACCCCCAGAGAGTTGCCTGGTTTATTTCCCCCAGCGGAGCAGTTATTTCCCCAAGCGGAGTTTGTCTTTCTTGTGAATTGATTGGGATATCCCCAGCAATTTACTTTTTGTCTGTAACAAGTTGCTTCATTACTCCCCAGCGAGTTGCCTTGACTTCCCCTAGCGGAGTTGTATTGATGGTTCCCCGGCAGTTGCCTTGGTTTTCCCCCGGCGGAATTGTATTGAAGGTTTCTCGGCACAGTCGTCCTGTGTATTCCCCGGCGGAGTTCTCATCATTTTGCATTTTGCATGTAGTAATCATTGCATCCTCAAAACTGCGTAGCATTTCCATTCCATATGGAGCATTACGCCATGGAAAAATTCAAACATATGCATTCATGTGTGTCGCATTACGCGAAAAACCGGCGGGAAAAGAAGAAACAACAGAGCCGCCACCGTGCGTTATTTATCCCAAAAGAGGGAAAGGAAACACTCGAAGTAAACCTAGGAAAGAACATGGTCTCGCGACCAAAGAGAATGGGTTCGGGAGTCGGTTATGCGAAGGGAAGGTATTAGCACCCCTACGCATCCGTCGTACTCGACGGGATCCACGCACAATAGAAAGGAAAATGGTTGCTAAACACTGCTCACACACACACACACACACACACACTGGCTGAAAGAGACACAAGAAACAAACAAGAAACTGACTCGGCAGGATATCGTATCCTGGGCCTATTTAGTCTATCAGGCATAGACATCAGAGTCCAAGTAGTTCGGACTGGGGAGACGACACATGATCGCTAGGATATCGCATCCTATGCATACGTATCTTCTTGGACGAAAGAAGAATCAGAGCATTCGTAGCTCGGCTGACACGCACACAAACAAAACAAACACAGGCAAACGTGGAGCCTGAATGCCAATCACTGGACTTACATCAGCATCCGAACCAACAAACACACACACCCTGAAACCCGAATGCCACTCGATGGACTTACATCAGCTTCCAAGCACACAACAACACAACAAGTTAATAGGGAGTCGGGGACTCGAGCCTATAACTGTCAAACACACACAAAAAGAAAAAAAAGTGCCCGGAGAGATCAGCTCAATCTCCTGCCTACGTACTTCATCTGGTATGAAGATCAGGGCGACGTAGTTCCCCTACGCAGGGAAAAAGGACCTAGCCTAACCAGATAACAGAGGGAGACACAACTAGGGAGACTACGACTCGAGCCTAGATGTTATCATGCAAGATTATCCCTAAGTTAAGGTTTCTAGCTAATTGGCACAGGGAGCCAACCTATCCTAAACATGACTTGCACAGGAAGCAAGCCACACACACACTTAACTTGCACAGGAAGCAAGCCAAGCAAAACCTAACTTGCACAGGAAGCAAGTCTAAACTAACCCTAACTTGCACAGGAAGCAAGTCTAAACAAACATACAATCATAGGTAGCACACACTATACACAAGCAAGGGGCTCAAACAAGGCTAGGTTTTAGTCGAGGGGTCATATCAACCTCAACAAACAAACCTCTGGAACTGGGTAAATGATGCTCTTAACCTTGACATTGAGAGCCAAGGTGAAGCAGATGAAAGGAGATGAGGGGTATGCCTCATTGCTCTTATCCCTGGTCAGGGAGAGCATTTGAATATCAGAAGGTGTGGGAGTTCAGAAAGTTGGAACTCTTTCCACAAGTTAGACTCGATAGATCTTGGGTTTTTACTCACTATGCATCAACACAGGTAGTGTGAGCAAGGTGAGTGACACACAGACTAGCAGGGGATAGGTTGCATATCCCTTGGGTTCTGCCAATTGCCTCTTCACTTAGGAGGACTTTGAGTATGTACAAGGACAAATTGTAAACAAACAAAAACATTGCCTCTTAAGGAGGACTTCAGACAGTTGCCTGGCCAAGTAACAGGCCAGGTCTTCCAGACTACATGAAGATTAGAAGTATACCTCAATGCAAATTGCTTATACAAGCAAAGCAAAGCAAAAGTTCACAAGGAACTGAGCAACTAAAAGCACTTGATTTGTGGAACAGTTGAGATGCAATGATGATTTGGTTCCAGATGTTTGAAACAGATGCTCAAGAAGCTTCCTAAAGTTGAATGGTTGAAGATTTCGAGCTCAAGAATGCTTGGTTTGGTCCAGACTTTGAACTGCCATTGATGAGTTCATGGAGAAAACAGTCGCGTGCTGTGCTTACAGTTGGGATTTATGGCCAGAAAATGCTTCCAATATGTTGGTTAAGGATGGGATGAGCAAGCAAGTTCGTGCTTCTTTGAGGTTTTGCTCGAAAATTTAAGATGAAGGAAATGGTGATTTTTGAGAGAGATGAATTTCTGTTGATAATTGTGGCTGCTAGGGTTTCCAAAATGACAGAAAATGTGCTATATACCTGCTGTTTAACATGCTAAGCCTGATTAATTAACTTGGTAATTGGCAATTGGTCATTTTTGTGTTTTTGCTAAATTTCACACAAGTTGGTAATGGGGTGTAAGTCTGCACGAAATTGGGCTTGCAACAAGTCATAAACAACATTTCAGACCTTATTTGAATGGCTAAATAGACTGGAAATGGTTATCTCAAAAATTCACTTTTGTACCACACTTGAAATAATTCATGTAAGTGAAAAAAAGGTCATTTTGATCTATGAGGTTTTGGTGCATGATGGTTACATTTTGGAAAGAGGAGGTCAAATATGACTTGTTGCAAAAAACCCCACCAAATTTGGCCAAATGGTTTGAGAGATATGGCCTTTTGAAGTTCAAGAATTTTTGAAAATGAATTGATCATATCTTGCCAACCATACATGGGAATTGAGAGTTCTTGGACTTTTTGGAAATGGGAGAACAAGATCTTCAACTTTCATGTTGGGCAAAAATTCATTTGAAGCTTGTATCATGATGTAAGTTTAGGATCAAGAAGTTTCCATTTTTGGCAGTTAAAATTACAGGTCCAGTTTCTATTTTTGGAAATTTCTGATTTGGCTTCAAATTCTTCAATGATGATGTTTGCCATGATATATGAGGCCTATTGGACATGAATAAGCTCTCTCAAACCAAATCCCACCATCAAAACCATAAAATCAAGCCCAGTTGACCAAGTTTGACTTTTTAGGGTTTCTGACTGACTGTGCATTGACTGATGACCTCTGAGCATCCAATCCTTGACCAAAACACTTCAAATGGATCCCCAAGTCATGTGAACATGTTGGACCAACCCTAGGGCCTTGGCTCAATGAGAATTGTGCTTGCTTGCTTGGTTGGCTGATCTCCTGATCAGTTTGACCCAATTCTTCTGATGATCTTGCACTTGGGCAAAAGGGACAATGCAATGCTATGCAGTGGACCATGTTATGTTATGACCTAATATGAGTATGTATGTACAATGATAGGTGCAAATTTGAGGTGCTACAATGTGTTCGATACCCCATCAGTTCGTATCCCCGGCAGAGGCGGATCATTTTATCCAACATCAGCACAGCACGTCTACTACAGTTGCTTTGACAGCATTCAGAATTGGTACCCCACAGAGGTTTATTTCCTCACTCGATAGTGACAGAAAGTTTGTTTTCTCCCCAGTGAGATCCCCAGCAAGTGATCGACCTTGCCTTGATATATCTAAGATGTTGTTCTTGTAATACCAGTAAGTGTCATGTCAGCACCCGCGTGTGTTTTCATTTTTGGTGTCGGTAAACACCATTGTTTCGGTGTCGGTAAACATCGAGTCTCACCCCAGTCATCGGTAAATGTATGGTCATTTTTGGTGTCGGTAAACACCATTGTTTCGGTGTCGGTAAACATCGGGTCTCACCCCAGTCATCGGTAAATGTCTGGTCATTTTTTGATGTCGGTAAACATCATCTTTCGATGTCGGTAAACATCGAGTCTCATCTCAGTCATCGGTAAATGTCTGATAATTTCCCAGCTAGAAATCCCCAGTAGAGTCATCTGTAAATGTCCTATCTGGTTTCCGGTTGCGAATATTTGTTTTTCTCTCCCCAATAAATTCCTCACCCCCAGTCATCGGTAAATGTCTGGTCATTTTTGATGTCGGTAAACATCATCTTTCGATGTCGGTAAACATCGAGTCTCGCCCCAGTCATCGGTAAATATCTGGTCATTCTTTGGATGTCGGTAAACATCATCTTTCGATGTCGGTAAACATCGAGTCTCATCCCAGTCATCGGTAAATGTCTGGTCATTCTTTGTTCTCTTGTTAATAAAATCAAGATCCCCAGAAGTCGTCGGTAAACGTCTTGTCTGGTTCTACCACAAAGATTTTGTTCCTCCCCAAGCGGAGACGCCATCGGTAAATGGCCCAGTCTTCTTCGATATCGGTAAATATCGAATTCCCAGTTGCAGCAGCCATCGGTAAATGGCCTTGATATCGGTAAATATCAAGTTGCTCTGAAGCCACCATCGGTAAATGGTCTTGCTTCCTTTCTACATCAAATTTGTTTCCCAGCAGCCATTGGTAAATGGTCTCGCTGAAGTTGATATCGGTAAATATCAAGTTTTAACCATCGGTAAATGGTTTTCGCTTTTCAGAAGTTTGTTTTCCCAGCAGCCATCGGTAAATGGTCTCGCTGAAGTTGATATCGGTAAATATCAAGTTTCCAGTTTCCAACCATCGGTAAATGGTGTTGCTTTTCTGAAGTTGTTTTCCCAGCACCATCGGTAAATGGTCTCGCTGAAGTTGATATCGGTAAATATCAAGTTTCCAGTTTCTAACCATCGGTAAATGGTTTTGTTTTTCTGAAGTTGTCGTGCAGTCGTCATCGGTAAATGACGTGGTTCTTTTTGTATCATATCCAGTCGGTGCAAATTTCTACGGTTCTTTTGGTATTCAATCCCTGTTTACCCTGAAAGTCTGACAGCCATTGCTATCATCCGTTCGGGTTCCCAGCTGATTGAATAGGGGCAGCTGTAGCACCTCAAATTTGCACCTATCATTGTACATACATTCTCATATTAGGTCATAACATAACATGGTCCACTGCATAGCATTGCATTGTCCCCTTTGCCTCAAGTGCAAGCCAGTCAAGAGAATTAGGTCAAACTGATCAGGAGGTCAGTCAATCAAGCAAGCAAGCACAATTCTCATTGAGCCAAGGCCCTAGGGTTGGTCCAACATGTTCACATGACTTGGGGATCCATTTGAAGTGTTTTGGTCAAGGGTTGGATGTTCAGAAGTCATCAGTCAATGCACAGTCAGTCAGAAACCCTAAAAAGTCAAACTTGGTCAACTGGGCCTGATTTTATGGTTTTGATGGTTGGATTTGGTTTGAGAGAGCTTATTCATGTCCAAATAGGCCTCATATATCATGGCAAACATCATCATGGAAGAATTTGAAGCCAAACCAGAAATTTCCAAAAATAGAAACTGGACCTGTAATTGAAACTTGCCAAAAATGGAAACTTCTTGGTCCCAAACTTACATCATGATACAAGCTTCAAATGAATTTTTGCCCAACATGAAAGTTGAAGATCTTGTTCTCCCATTTCCAAAAAGTCCAAGAACTCTCAATTCCCATGTATGGTTGGCAAGTTATGATCAATTCATTTTCAAAAATTCTTGAACTTCAAAAGGCCATATCTCTCAAACCATTTGGCCAATTTGGGTGGGGTTTTTTGCAACAAGTCACATTTGACCTCCTCTTTCCAAATATGTAACCCTCATGCACCAAAACATTACAAATCAAAATGGCCTTTTTGCACTTACATGTTTTATTTTCAAGTAAGGGTGAAAAGTGAAATTTCCAATTAACCAATTCCAAACCATTTGGCCATTCAAATATGGTCTGAAATGATATTTGAGACTTGTTACAAGCCCAATTTCGTGGCTTTTGCTCATGCACCATCCATTTAGGCTAAATTGTCCAAATTAGCAATTTACTTCATTTAAGTTAATTATGTTTAGCATCCACTTATGCAACCTTAAACAGACATATATTAGCTGATTTTCTGCCATTTTGCAACCCTAGCAGCCAACATCACAAACAGAAAAAAACATCTTCTTCTCTCAAAACACATTTTTGCATTTGGAACTTTTCTTGAAAAATTGTCAAAGAACTCGACCTGGCCTTACTTGCTTCATCATTTCTCTTCATTGTGAGCACATTTCCATCATCCTAAACCAACTGTAATCAAGAATCACGACTGTTTCTTCAAGAACACCATCAATGGCAGATCTCGAGCTGGACCAAACCAAGCTTTCTTGAGCCAAGCATACATCACCAGTCATCTTTTGGAAGCTGTTGGAGCAACTGTTTCAGCAAGACACATCCAAAACAACACTGTTTCACTAATTTCTTCAAAATCAAGTAAGATTTCAAACCTCACCATTTGCTAAATCTTAACATGTTTTGGAAAGGCCTTTGCATGCTGATTTCATTGGTAGTCTTAGTTTTGAAAATGGTTGGATGATGATTGAGTTATGCTGTTTTAAAGTTTGTTGTTCATATTTATTTTTACTCGATTCATGATGCTGGGCCTGTTTTAATGAAAATGAGTGATGGATTCATGTTGTTTGATGCTTGCTGAATCGATTGATGTAGTCAATTTGTATTTCTGGGCATTTTAATTTTCCACGATTTTGGAAGGGATGAAGATATGTTACTGTTCAACATAAACCCTATTTGTTCATGAGTTGCCCAGAATTGGTCCCCTGTTCACGTTGCATGCTACTGTACGCTCATGCTGGCCAATCAGCTTATTTCATTTTCTTGCCCAAAACGCAGCGCTTTAGTTAAGTTGCCATTTATTTACAAAAGTGCCACTGCCGTGGCACATGTCCCATTAAACTCATGTTGTTCTTCAATATTATTTCATTTGATTACATCATTTTACAAAATTCATAACATCATCATTTTTAATCCAATTTTAATGGGATTTTTTGCATTTGATTCATCATGATCTCTACTTATTTGTCATATTTTTTCCTGATTTTTTTGATAAATGGATTTTATTTGGTATTAGGGTTTTGCTCATGTGACAATATTTTGTACTTTTTGCCAAATCATTTGTGAAATAGTGACACTTTATCCATTGGCCTTGAAATTTTTTGTGCATAAACTAGACACATCCATGGTGATTTTAGTATAGAGTTCATGAATTTATCATCTCTGGTCATTGAGTTATGATTTTTTGAAGTAGGGTGTGACAATTTGTGTCACACCATTGATGTGCAACTTGATGATTTTCATAGCCATGCTTATTGACCTCCAAATGCTTTGATTGTTTGCATGAATTCACTTGAGTATGTCTAGTTTACATATGATTTTTTGTGGATTTGTTTATGGCATTTTCCAATTGATTGAGATTTTTGTCCCCTGTTTGGTCTTATGTTGACTTTTTGAGACACTTGTTCCCATTTGTTTTGTGAAATGCTCATACTTTATTAGATGGACATGAAATTTTACATGTGATTACTAGACATCTTAAGCTTTGCCATGGTTTTAGTCCCATTCATTTATCATATGCCATCCCTGATTTATGATTTTTTCAAGTTGATGTATGTTTGGTTGACTTCTTTGAGCATGTTCAAAAATTGCCTTCCCTTTCTGATTTTCATTGACTGCCTTCTACTTGTCCAAATGAGTTGAAATTTGACATGCTTACCATGCTATGGGTTATGATTGATCATGATTTATTTGGTGATTTTTGGAAATGTTTGAGATTGCTTTTGATTCAAGTCTTGCTGTTGACTTCTATGAGCTTCTAAGTGCCATGCCATGACCTAACTTGTTCATGAAATGATGATGATGATTGATATGAATGTGAAACCAATTGGTATTGTTTCTTGATTGTTTGAACATGATTTTGGATGCTTGCCACTTGCTGTTTTGACTTTCTCATTCCCTGTTGACCCTAGGCTTGTCCTAGTGGTCCTGTTACTCACATTTGAGTTCATTTTTTTCAGGTTGACCAACAATTGTCCAATGAGACCAATACAAATTGGTTTTGTTTGCTTGTTTATCATGACTAACACATTTGTTTTGTAGGTGCTTGGCTCACATGCCTTGAGCTTTGTGCATTGCACATTCACTTGCTTGTGTTGACTGTTGACTTCTGTTTCCTTTTGCTTTAATTTTGAAGTTGTATACTAATGTCTGTTTGACTATTTCAGGTACTTTTAGTTGCTCAGTTTCTTGTGAACTTTTGCTTTGCTTTGCTTGATAAGCAATTTGAATTGAGGTATACCTTTCTATCTTCATGTAGTCTGGAAGACCTGGCCTGTTACTTGGCCAGGCAATTGTCTGAAGTCCTCCTTAAGAGGCAATGCTTGTGTATGTTTAATTTTGTCCCTGTACATATTCAAAGACCTCCTAAGTGAAGAGGCAATTGGCAGAACCCAAGGGATAAGCAATCTATCCCCTGCTAGTCTGTGTGTCACTCACCTTGCTCACACTACCTGTGTTGATGCATAGTGAGTAAAAACCCAAGATCTATAGAGTCCAACTTGTGGAAAGAGTTCCAACTTTCTGAACTCCCACACCTTCTGATATTCAAATGCTCTCCCTGACCAGGGATAAGAGCAATGAGGCGCACCCCTCATCTCCTTTCATCTGCTTCACCTTGGCTCTCAATGTCAAGGTTAAGAGCAACATCTACCCAGTTCCAGAGGTTTGTTTGTTGAGGTTGATATGACCCCTCGACTAAAACCTAACCCTTGTGTGAGCCCCTTGTTTGTGTATAGTGTGTGTTACTTGTGCTTGTATGCTTGTTTAGACTTGCTTCCTGTGCAAGTTAGGTTTAGTTTAGACTTGCTTCCTGTGCAAGTTAAGTGTGTGTGTGGCTTGCTTCTTGTGCAAATCATGATTAGGATAGGCTGGCTCCCTGTGCCAGTTAGCTAGAAACCTTAACTTAGGGATGATTTGCATGATAACATCTAGGCTCGAGTCGTAGTCTCCCTAGTTGTGTCTCCCTCTGTTATCTGGTTAGGCTAGTCCTGTGTCCCTGCATAGGGGAACTACATCGCCCTGATCTTCATACCAGATGAAGTATGTAGGCAGGAGATTGAGCTGATCTCTCTGGGCGCCCTTTTTCTTTTTTGTGTGTGTTGTTTGACAGTTGCTAGGCTCGAGTGCCTGACTCCTTAGCAATTTGTTGTCTGTTTGTTTGAGTGTGTGCTTGACAGTTATAGGCTCGAGTCCCCGACTCCCTATTAACTTGTTGTGTTGTTGAGTGCTTGGAAGCTGATGTAAGTCCATCGAGTGGCATTCAGGTTCCAGTGTGGGTGTGTTTTGGTTCGGATGTCGATGTAAGTCCAGTGATTGGCATTCGGGCTCCACGTTTGCCTGTGTTTGTGTTTTTTGTGTGCGTGTCAGCCGAGCTACGAATGCTCTGATTCTTCTTCGTCCAAGAAGATACGTATGCATAGGATGCGACATCCTAGCGAGCATGTGTCGTCTCCCCAGTCCGAACTACTTTGACTCTGATGTCTATGCCTGATAGACTAAGTAGGCCCAGGATGCGATATCCTGCCGAGTCAGTTTCTTGTCTGTTTTCCTGTGTCTCTTTCAGCCAGTGTGTGTGTGAGCAGTGTTTTAGCAACCAATTTCTTTCCTTTTGTGCGTGGATCCCGTCGAGTACGACGGATGCGTAGGGGTGCTAATACCTTCCCTTCGCATAACCGACTCCCGAACCCATTCTCTTTGGTCGCGAGACCATGTTCTTTCCTAGGTTTACTCTGAGCGTTTCCTTTCCCTCTTTTGGGATAAATAACGCACGGTGGCGGCTCTGTTGTTTCTTCTTTTCCCGCCGGTTTTTCGCGTAATGCGACAGCTGGCGACTCTGCTGGGGACTAAGAGAAGTTGACCTGTGCTGGTCCATCTTCCCTGAGCGAGTCTCTCCTAGCGCTCTCTAGGTTAGGGTTTTGGTTGCTTTGTGCTGTGTTTATTTATTGCATTCATTATTTACTGTTTGCATTCATTGTCTATTGTTTGCATTTATGTTTGTAATTATGTTTGCATTCATTCATTATTCATTCTGCCTGGCTGGTTGTCTGTTTTTCTTTGTGGGGTGGGAGTCAGTTGAGGTAAAAGGTCCAATACCCAGACCATGAGTGAAATCTAGGATGATTAGGAATAGAGTGATTCATGGGAAGCGGGTGGTATTGCGCCACTTAGCGGAACATTGATATCACGAGCAGTTCAGACCCTGGTGGGGTATCGTCGTTACATACTTCGGGTGTGTATATGATGGTATTCTGCGAAAGGTTATTTATGCTGCGTTTCTCTCGACCTTACCCTGGCCTAGACTACACCCGTGAGTGGGGAAGGGTTCATTATTACAGGTACCGTTGGTGACTTATGGTTCTGTTGGTGACTTTGAGTTCAGACAACAGTGTGTTCAGTTGACCTCGGGTCTTTAAGTTGGATTTGGGTTCTGATTTTGGCTGAAGATTCGACCTAGTGATCAGAGATTGCACAACCAGCCAGTCCAGTCTGCATCATTTGCATCATAGCATATTTATTTTTCAAAAGAAACGCAATAAAAAAAAAGATGAAAAAAAAGAAAGAAAGAAAAAAAAAAGAACTAATCTCTGCAGGCATATCATTTCTCAGGTACATTCCAGAGCTTGGTCTACTAATATAGATGGCAACAGTCCCAGAGCCGAAGCGGAAGACCTGTTCCTACAGCTTTCATCGTGAGCTGTTGACTTCATTGATCGAGTTGGGTAGTCTTGAGACTGATGATCGTCTGAAGGGTTTTGTTGGACAGTATGGAGATATTTTGACAGTACTGAAGACAGTAGTTGATCCGGTGCCGCTGCAGACACTTCTTCAGTTCTATGACCCGAAGCTCAGATGTTTTACCTTCCAAGACTATCAGTTGGCGCCTACTCTCGAGGAGTACTCTATTCTGATGAGCGTCCCGGTTCAGCATCAGATTCCCTTCTTGGACGTCCCAAAGGAGGTTGACTTCAGTGTTGTTGCCAGAGCTCTCCGGTTGAGTGTCAAGGAAGTCTGTGATAATTGGAAGCCCAGTGGGGAAGTTGTGGGTCTGCCATTGAAGTTTCTTGTGAGAGTGGCTAGAGATGAAGCAGAGAAGGGGAATTGGGAAGTTTTTCACGCACAGCTAGCTGCCATGATCTATGGGATCATCTTATTCCCAAGCATGCCCAATTTCATTGACCATGCTGCTATCAGTATCTTCATCAGAGGAAATCCGATCCCCACTCTTTTAGCTGATACTTACTATGCCATCCACAGTAGGCATGGTAAGGGTGGAGCCATCAGGTGCTGTCTACCTCTCCTGTTCAGATGGTTTATGTCACTCCTTCCTGTCAGTGGACCCTTTGTGGATACCCAGAGCACTCTTAAGTGGACTCAGAGGGTCATGTCGCTCACCTCCTACGACATCAGATGGCAGTCATACCGGCTGGATGTGAAGAATGTTATCATGAGCTGTGGAGAATTCTGGAACGTGCCACTCGTAGGGACCAAGGGCTGTATAAACTATAATCCAGTTCTTTCTCTTCGCCAGTTAGGGTTCGTTATGAGTAGAAGACCGCTTGAAGCTGAAGTAGCTGAGAGTGTGTATTTTGAGAAGCAAGATGACCCGACTAGATTGGAGCAGATAGGAAGAGCCTGGAAATCTGTTGGGGTGAAGGATGGATCCGTCTTAGGGAAGAAGTTTGCCATTGCAATGCCCGATTACACCGATTGGGTAAAGAAGAGAGTGGAAACTTTGTTGCTACCCTATGATAGGATGGAGCCGTTGCAAGAGCAACCACCTTTGATCCTTGCTGATAGTGTGCCTGCTGAGCACTATAAGCAAACTTTGATGGAAAGTCGCCGTTTGAGGGAGAAGGAGCAGGACACTCAGATGGAGTTGTACAAAGCTAAAGCTGATAGGTTGCACTTGGCCCATCAACTCAAGGAAGTGCAAGGAGAGGATGCTAGCAGAGCAAGGAGCAAGAAGAGATCATATGAAGAGATGGAATCCATGTTGGATGAAGAACATAGGGAGTGTTTGAGACTGCAGAGAGCAGAAGTCAACTATCAGAAGAAGATCAGAGACCTAGAGAAGCAACTCAAAGACAAAGACATTCAGTTGAAGAGAGAGGTAGACTTGAGACAGAAATCAGAAGACTATCTTGGAGGTGAAGTCTTAGAGCTTAGAAGACAACTGAAGGAGAAAATCACCCCTCTACCAGAATGTTCAGAATGCACATTGTTGATAGACCAGTGTCATTACCTGAAGACCCTCATTCCGGAAGACCGTCTGTCTTAGGTTGTGTCTTTGATGTATTTGTTAAGAATCACCTCCAGGCTTGTTGGATGGGATTCATTTGCTTGTACTCCGTCTTTTGGATCTTTGTTATTGAGAATCACCTCCAGGCTTGTTGGATGGGATTCATTTCTTTGTACTCTGTTTATTCGAATACTCTGTTGACTCGGTTGTATTGATCTTATTTATAGATAAGGTTGTCAGTATTTCCCTGTTGTTCTCATTTTCCTTGTATCCTGTATTGTTCTCTTGTTGCTGCAGGTTGCCATCTTTTGAGGATGGATCAGGCTCTTTGAATGCCTGAGAAATGAGCATATCATGTGCATCATACACATCATTTAACATCATATTCATATCATTTGCATAACAGGTGTTCTTGTGCCGACTTCTCACTTTGGTTCCTGTGTTCAGGCAGGATAGCTGATCAAAGACCGCACCGCTACTCAACGCGACTCAACCATCAGAGGAATATGGATCAAGTACAAGTCGAGTTAGCTGAGATGAGGGCTAACATGGCCCAATTTATTCACATGATGCAAGGGGTTGCACAAGGTCAAGAAGAACTCCGAGCACTGGTTCAGAGGCAAGAAGCTACATTGCCACCGGTCAATCCACCTATACAAGAAGGAAATCCAGTTCCTGACACTCCTGCTGCTGCTATTCCCGTCAACAACTATGCTGAAGGTGGAGAATTGAGGGGTATTCGAATTGATGGTCAACCGATTGCTCCAGATGCTGCTAATGCCAGAGTCATTCATGCTCTGGCCCGTAACAGAATTCCGATTGTTGACAGACAAGAGGATATGTTTACCTTACTCAGTGAAGACGAAGATATTTTGGGCAGAAATGATGCGAGAGATCGTAAAGTTGAGGCCCTTGCTGAGAAGATCCGGGCTATGGAATGTCAAAACTCCCTCGGTTTTGATGTTACAAACATGGGATTAGTTGAAGGCTTGAGAATCCCTCACAAGTTCAAGGCACCGTCATTTGACAAATACAACGGTACTTCCTGCCCTCGCACCCATGTGCAGGCATACTACAGAAAAATCTCTGCATACACTGATGATGAGAAGATGTGGATGTATTTTTTCCAAGACAGCCTATCTGGGGCGTCTTTGGACTGGTATATGGAGTTGAAGCGGGATTCAATCAGATGCTGGAGGGACTTGGGTGAAGCGTTCCTCGGACAGTAAAAGCATAATATGGACATGGCTCCGACCCGGACTCAGCTGCAGAGTCTGTGTCAGAAAAACAACGAGAGCTTTAAAGAGTACGCCCAGAGGTGGCGTGATCTTGCTGCGAGAGTTCAACCCCCTATGCTGGAAAGGGAGTTGACCGACATGTTCATCAGCACTCTTCAAGGCGTGTATATGGACCGGATGGGAAGCTGCCCATTCGGAAGTTTTTCTGATGTCGTCATCTGTGGCGAGAGAACCGAAAGTCTGATCAAGGCCGGTAGGATTCATGATGTGGGTTCTTCTTCTTCATCGAAGAAACCCTTCTCTGGGGAACCTCGCCGTAGAGAAGGAGAGACCAATGCTGTACAACACAGAGGGGGTGTGTACAGAGAAAATGTAAACAGAGATCAATATCGCCCGGTTGCTGCAGTGACTATTCCTGCACCTCAACCTCGTCCACAACAACAAAGGGTTCAACAACAACAACAACAACAACAGCAACGTCCTTTTCAGCCCAGACAAAGGTTGCAGGCTGACAGAAGGTTTGACCCGTTGCCCATGACGTACGCCGAATTACTGCCCGAACTACTCCGGTTAGGGTTTGTTGAATTGCGTACCATGGCTACTTCAACAGTGTTGCCTCCTGGTTATGATGCGAACGTCCGTTGTGACTTTCATTCTGGGGCACCAGGTCACCATACTGAGAGATGTCGGGCTCTGCAACATAAGGTACAAGACTTGATCGATGCCAAGGCGATCAACTTTGCTCCGGTACCGAATGTGGTGAACAATCCTATGCCTCAGCATGGTGGGCATAGGGTAAACAATGTTGAAGGGGGAGGAGCTGAAGATTTGATTGACAATGTTGAAGACGTTCAGACTTCTCTGTTGGTAATCAAGGACTGTTTGTTGAAGGGGGTGTCTACCCGGGTTGTGTTGAAGATTGTTTGGGTTGTTCTGAAGCTAATAATGGGTGTGACCAGTTGAAGACTAGTATTCAAAGATTAATTGACGAAGGCTGTCTCCAGTTCAGTCGGGCTGTCAAAGACAATGGGTCGGTGTCTACTGTCACCATCTACTTTAAGCCGTCTGAAGGACGAGGGCGAGGAGTTGTTGGTACATCAGCAGCAAGCAGTGCTCCAGTTACCATTCCTGCTCCGGTAACCATCAGCGCTCCAACTACTATCAGTGCGTCTGGCAGAAGACCGGTTGAAAATAGTAGGGTTGTTCCCTGGAGGTATGACAATGCCTATCGCAGTAATAGGAGGGCTGATAATCAGACTAGGCCGGCAGTTCAAACGCCTGTGACGATCAGTGCGTCGGTAAAAACTCCTGTGGTTGCAAGTCCTGTGGTGGACAACGTTGGAGGACCAGGAGGTTTTACCCGGAGTGGACGACTGTTTGCTCCTCAGCCATTGAGAGATGCTAATGCTGAGGCATCTGCTAGGGCTAAAGGCAAACAAGTTGTGGTTGACGAGGAACCGGCTCAGAAGGAGGCTGAGGGTTCTTTTGAAAAGGACGTCGAGGAATTCATGAAGATCATCAAGAAGAGTGACTACAAGATAGTAGATCAGCTCAACCAAACTCCGTCCAAGATTTCAATACTCTCTTTGCTGTTGTGCTCAGAAGCACATCGTGATGCCTTGCTGAAGATGTTGAACATGGCATACGTACCGCAAGAGATCTCCGTCAACCAACTGGAGGGTGTGCTAGCCAACGTGAGCACCAGGCATGGTGTAGGTTTCACTGACCTGGACCTAACGCCTGAAGGTCGTAATCATAATAAAGCCTTGCACATCACTATGGAGTGCAAGGGTGCTGTTTTGTCTCACGTGTTGGTAGACACTGGGTCGTCCCTGAATGTCCTGCCAAAGCATGATCAGGAGGTCAGTCAATCAAGCAAGCAAGCACAATTCTCATTGAGCCAAGGCCCTAGGGTTGGTCCAACATGTTCACATGACTTGGGGATCCATTTGAAGTGTTTTGGTCAAGGGTTGGATGTTCAGAAGTCATCAGTCAATGCACAGTCAGTCAGAAACCCTAAAAAGTCAAACTTGGTCAACTGGGCCTGATTTTATGGTTTTGATGGTTGGATTTGGTTTGAGAGAGCTTATTCATGTCCAAATAGGCCTCATATATCATGGCAAACATCATCATGGAAGAATTTGAAGCCAAACCAGAAATTTCCAAAAATAGAAACTGGACCTGTAATTGAAACTTGCCAAAATGGAAACTTCTTGGTCCCAAACTTACATCATGATACAAGCTTCAAATGAATTTTTGCCCAACATGAAAGTTGAAGATCTTGTTCTCCCATTTCCAAAAAGTCTAAGAACTCTCAATTCCCATGTATGGTTGGCAAGTTATGATCAATTCATTTTCAAAAATTCTTGAACTTCAAAAGGCCATATCTCTCAAACCATTTGGCCAATTTGGGTGGGGTTTTTTGCAACAAGTCACATTTGACCTCCTCTTTCCAAATATGTAACCCTCATGCACCAAAACATTACAAATCAAAATGGCCTTTTTGCACTTACATGTTTTATTTTCAAGTAAGGGTGAAAAGTGAAATTTCCAATTAACCAATTCCAAACCATTTGGCCATTCAAATATGGTCTGAAATGATATTTGAGACTTGTTACAAGCCCAATTTCGTGGCTTTTGCTCATGCACCATCCATTTAGGCTAAATTGTCCAAATTAGCAATTTACTTCATTTAAGTTAATTATGTTTAGCATCCACTTATGCAACCTTAAACAGACATATATTAGCTGATTTTCTGCCATTTTGCAACCCTAGCAGCCAACATCACAAACAGAAAAAAACATTCTTCTCTCAAAACACATTTTTGCATTTGGAACTTTTCTTGAAAAATTGTCAAAGAACTCGACCTGGCCTTACTTGCTTCATCATTTCTCTTCATTGTGAGCACATTTCCATCATCCTAAACCAACTGTAATCAAGAATCACGACTGTTTCTTCAAGAACACCATCAATGGCAGATCTCGAGCTGGACCAAACCAAGCTTTCTTGAGCCAAGCATACATCACCAGTCATCTTTTGGAAGCTGTTGGAGCAACTGTTTCAGCAAGACACATCCAAAACAACACTGTTTCACTAATTTCTTCAAAATCAAGTAAGATTTCAAACCTCACCATTTGCTAAATCTTAACATGTTTTGGAAAGGCCTTTGCATGCTGATTTCATTGGTAGTCTTAGTTTTGAAAATGGTTGGATGATGATTGAGTTATGCTGTTTTAAAGTTTGTTGTTCATATTTATTTTTACTCGATTCATGATGCTGGGCCTGTTTTAATGAAAATGAGTGATGGATTCATGTTGTTTGATGCTTGCTGAATCGATTGATGTAGTCAATTTGTATTTCTGGGCATTTTAATTTTCCACGATTTTGGAAGGGATGAAGATATGTTACTGTTCAACATAAACCCTATTTGTTCATGAGTTGCCCAGAATTGGTCCCCTGTTCACGTTGCATGCTACTGTACGCTCATGCTGGCCAATCAGCTTATTTCATTTTCTTGCCCAAAACGCAGCGCTTTAGTTAAGTTGCCATTTATTTACAAAAGTGCCACTGCCGTGGCACATGTCCCATTAAACTCATGTTGTTCTTCAATATTATTTCATTTGATTACATCATTTTACAAAATTCATAACATCATCATTTTTAATCCAATTTTAATGGGATTTTTTGCATTTGATTCATCATGATCTCTACTTATTTGTCATATTTTTTCCTGATTTTTTTGATAAATGGATTTTATTTGGTATTAGGGTTTTGCTCATGTGACAATATTTTGTACTTTTTGCCAAATCATTTGTGAAATAGTGACACTTTATCCATTGGCCTTGAAAATTTTTGTGCATAAACTAGACACATCCATGGTGATTTTGGTATAGAGTTCATGAATTTATCATCTCTGGTCATTGAGTTATGATTTTTTGAAGTAGGGTGTGACAATTTGTGTCACACCATTGATGTGCAACTTGATGATTTTCATAGCCATGCTTATTGACCTCCAAATGCTTTGATTGTTTGCATGAATTCACTTGAGTATGTATAGTTTACATATGATTTTTTGTGGATTTGTTTATGGCATTTTCCAATTGATTGAGATTTTTGTCCCCTGTTTGGTCTTATGTTGACTTTTTGAGACACTTGTTCCCATTTGTTTTGTGAAATGCTCATACTTTATTAGATGGACATGAAATTTTACATGTGATTACTAGACATCTTAAGCTTTGCCATGGTTTTAGTCCCATTCATTTATCATATGCCATCCCTGATTTATGATTTTTTCAAGTTGATGTATGTTTGGTTGACTTCTTTGAGCATGTTCAAAAATTGCCTTCCCTTTCTGATTTTCATTGACTGCCTTCTACTTGTCCAAATGAGTTGAAATTTGACATGCTTACCATGCTATGGGTTATGATTGATCATGATTTATTTGGTGATTTTTGGAAATGTTTGAGATTGCTTTTGATTCAAGTCTTGCTGTTGACTTCTATGAGCTTCTAAATGCCATGCCATGACCTAACTTGTTCATGAAATGATGATGATGATTGATATGAATGTGAAACCAATTGGTATTGTTTCTTGATTGTTTGAACATGATTTTGGATGCTTGCCACTTGCTGTTTTGACTTTCTCATTCCCTGTTGACCCTAGGCTTGTCCTAGTGGTCCTGTTACTCACATTTGAGTTCATTTTTTTCAGGTTGACCAACAATTGTCCAATGAGACCAATACAAATTGGTTTTGTTTGCTTGTTTATCATGACTAACACATTTGTTTTGTAGGTGCTTGGCTCACATGCCTTGAGCTTTGTGCATTGCACATTCACTTGCTTGTGTTGACTGTTGACTTCTGTTTCCTTTTGCTTTAATTTTGAAGTTGTATACTAATGTCTGTTTGACTATTTCAGGTACTTTTAGTTGCTCAGTTTCTTGTGAACTTTTGCTTTGCTTTGCTTGATAAGCAATTTGAATTGAGGTATACCTTTCTATCTTCATGTAGTCTGGAAGACCTGGCCTGTTACTTGGCCAGGCAATTGTCTGAAGTCCTCCTTAAGAGGCAATGCTTGTGTATGTTTAATTTTGTCCCTGTACATATTCAAAGACCTCCTAAGTGAAGAGGCAATTGGCAGAACCCAAGGGATAAGCAATCTATCCCCTGCTAGTCTGTGTGTCACTCACCTTGCTCACACTACCTGTGTTGATGCATAGTGAGTAAAAACCCAGATCTATAGAGTCCAACTTGTGGAAAGAGTTCCAACTTTCTGAACTCCCACACCTTCTGATATTCAAATGCTCTCCCTGACCAGGGATAAGAGCAATGAGGCACACCCCTCATCTCCTTTCATCTGCTTCACCTTGGCTCTCAATGTCAAGGTTAAGAGCAACATCTACCCAGTTCCAGAGGTTTGTTTGTTGAGGTTGATATGACCCCTCGACTAAAACCTAACCCTTGTGTGAGCCCCTTGTTTGTGTATAGTGTGTGCTACTTGTGCTTGTATGCTTGTTTAGACTTGCTTCCTGTGCAAGTTAGGTTTAGTTTAGACTTGCTTCCTATGCAAGTTAAGTGTGTGTGTGGCTTGCTTCTTGTGCAAGTCATGATTAGGATAGGCTGGCTCCCTGTGCCAGTTAGCTAGAAACCTTAACTTAGGGATGATTTGCATGATAACATCTAGGCTCGAGTCGTAGTCTCCCTAGTTGTGTCTCCCTCTGTTATCTGGTTAGGCTAGTCCTGTGTCCCTGCATAGGGGAACTACATCGCCCTGATCTTCATACCAGATGAAGTATGTAGGCAGGAGATTGAGCTGATCTCTCCGGGCGCCCTTTTTCTTTTTTGTGTGTGTTGTTTGACAGTTGCTAGGCTCGAGTGCCTGACTCCTTAGCAATTTGTTGTCTGTTTGTTTGAGTGTGTGCTTGACAGTTATAGGCTCGAGTCCCCGACTCCCTATTAACTTGTTGTGTTGTTGAGTGCTTGGAAGCTGATGTAAGTCCATCGAGTGGCATTCAGGTTCCAGTGTGGGTGTGTTTTGGTTCGGATGTCGATGTAAGTCCAGTGATTGGCATTCGGGCTCCACGTTTGCCTGTGTTTTGTTTGTGTGCGTGTCAGCCGAGCTACGAATGCTCTGATTCTTCTTCGTCCAAGAAGATACGTATGCATAGGATGCGACATCCTAGCGAGCATGTGTCGTCTCCCCAGTCCGAACTACTTTGACTCTGATGTCTATGCCTGATAGACTAAGTAGGCCCAGGATGCGATATCCTGCCGAGTCAGTTTCTTGTCTGTTTTCCTGTGTCTCTTTCAGCCAGTGTGTGTGTGAGCAGTGTTTTAGCAACCAATTTCTTTCCTTTTGTGCGTGGATCCCGTCGAGTACGACGGATGCGTAGGGGTGCTAATACCTTCCCTTCGCATAACCGACTCCCGAACCCATTCTCTTTGGTCGCGAGACCATGTTCTTTCCTAGGTTTACTCTGAGCGTTTCCTTTCCCTCTTTTGGGATAAATAACGCACGGTGGCGGCTCTGTTGTTTCTTCTTTTCCCGCCGGTTTTTCGCGTAATGCGACACATACGATGCTGCTTCAACCCATTTGGTGAAGTAATCAATTGCTACGAAAATGAATCTGTGACCGTTGGACGCTTTTGGCTCTATCATACCAATCATGTCAATCCCCCACATAAAGAAAGGCCATGGTGATGAAATCATATTCAGAAGTGTCGGAGGAATATGAATCTTTTCCGTATAGATCTGACACTTATGGCATTTCTTCACGTACTTGCAGTAGTCAGACTCCATTGTCAGCCATTAGTAGCCTGCTCTCAACATCTTTCTTGTCGTGGCATGTCCATTGGAATGAGTACCAAATGAACCCTCGTGGACCTCAGTCATTAACAGGTCTGCTTTGTGTCTATCCACGCATCTGAGCAGAACCATGTCAAAATTTCTCTTATAAAGCACATCGCCATTGAGGTAGAAACTGCCTGACAATCTCCTCAAAGTTTTCCTATCCTTCACCGATGCCCCAGGCGGGTAGATTTGGCTCTGAAGGAAACACTTGATATCATAATACCACGACTTATCATCTTGTACCTCCTCTGCTGCAAATACATGAGCTGGTCTGTCCAAGCGCATCACAGTGATATTGGGAACTTCATTCCAAAGTTTGACCACAACCATCGAAGCAAGTGTAGCGAGAGCGTCTGCCATCCGATTCTCATCTCGAGGAATATGATGGAAGTCAGCCTCAGTAAAGAACGTTGAAATCCTCCTCGCATAATCCCTATATGGGATGAGGCCAGGATGATTCGTTTCCCACTCACCCTTAATTTGATTAACAACGAGGGCCGAATTACCATAAACATCAAGATGTTTGATCCTAAGATCAATACATTCTTCCAATCCCATGATACAGGCCTCATATTCAGCCATATTATTCGTGCATTTGAAAGTTAGCCTTGCTGTGAATAGAAAATGTGTGCCCTGAGGAGTAATAATCACTGTCCCAATACCATTTCCATATTGATTTACAGCGCCATCAAACACCATACTCCATCTGGAACCAGGTTCTGGCCCTTCATCGAGCGTAGGCTCATCGCAATCTTTCATTTTTAAATACAGAATCTCCTCATCTGGGAAGTCATACTGAACTGACTGATAATCCTCGATCGGCTGATGTGCCAAGTGGTCAGCCAAGATACTACCTTTAATGGCCTTCTGCGCCCGATACTCAATATCATACTCAGATAACAACATCTGCCAACGGGCAATCCTCCCAGTTAAAGCAGGCTTCTCAAAGATATACTTGATTGGATCCATTTTGGATATCAACCAAGTTGTATGATTCAACATATACTGGCGTAAGCGCTTAGCAGCCCAAGCCAAAGCACAACATGTCTTCTCAAGCATTGAGTATCGAGACTCACAATCGGTGAACTTCTTAATCAGGTAGTAGATAGCATATTCTTTCTTTCCCGATTCATCTTGCTGACCAAGGACGCAACCCATTGAGTCTTCAAGAACTGTCAGATACATAATCAACGGTCTCCCTTCCACAGGCGGAGACAGAATCGGAGGTTCAGACAAATACTCTTTAATGCTATCAAAAGCTTTTTGGCAATCCTCGGTCCAATCATGAGACTGATCTTTCTGGAGGAGCTTGAATATTGGTGCACATGTGGAAATCATATGGGAAATAAATCTGGAAATATAATTCAAGCGGCCAAGAAAACCTCGGACTTGCTTCTCTGTTATGGGCGCAGGCATCTCTTTTATTGCTTTGACCTTTGCAGGATCAACCTCAATACCTCTTTCACTAACGATAAAACCCAATAACTTGCCGGAACGGACTCCAAATGTACACTTGTTAGGGTTCAGACGAAGCTTATACTTCCTCAAACGCTGAAAAAGCTTCAACAAGTGCTCTACATGTTCACCTTCCGTTCTCGACTTTGCAATCATATCATCAACATATACCTCGATCTCCTTGTGCATCATATCATGAAACAAGGTAGTCATAGCTTGTTGATACGTGGCTCCGGCGTTCTTCAAACCGAAGGGCATCACTCGATAACAGAATGTTCCCCAAGGTGTTATGAATGTTGTCTTCTCCATATCCTCGGGTGCCATTTTGATCTGGTTATATCCGGAAAATCCGTCCATAAAGGAGAAGACATTGAATTTAGTTGTATTGTCTACCAACATATCAATGTGTGGTAGAGGGAAATCATCTTTCAGACTAGCTTTATTCAAGTCTCAGTAGTCCACACACATTCGGACTTTTCCATCTTTCTTAGGCACGGGCACAATATTGGCCATCCATTGAGGATATGTAGAAGTCATCAGAAACCCAGCATCAATTTGCTTCTGAACTTCCTCCTTGATTTTTACTGCCATGTCGGGATGAGTTCTTTTGAGCTTCTGCTTCACCGGCACGCACTCGGGCTTCAAAGGCAAGAAATGTTGTACAATATCTGTATCTAGACCAGGCATGTCTTCATATGACCAGGAAAAGACGTCGACGTATTCTCGTAGCAACTCAATCAACCCCTTCTTAACAGACTCTTCCAGGAGTGCCCCAATCTTTACTTCTCGCACACAATCTTCAGACCCCAAGTTGACTGTTTCCAGATTCTCAAGATGCGGCTGAATGATCTTCTCTTCATGCTCAAGTAGACGAGTAATCTCGTCAGGAATCTCTTCAACATCATCTTCTTCCGCCTCAAATACAGGGAATTCAAAGTTGGGAGATGGTGTTGGATCATTATGTTCAATGGGTTTGATCAACCTGCATAATGATTTTGGATATGAAAGAAACTTTAGAATTCAAACAAAGCAAATCATTATGCAGATGAAAAGATTGATTTTATTTTTATTTTTAGGGTTTTATGTGATCGCCATTTTCATGCAAAAAGCAAAAAGGGAAAATAATTGGAAAAACAAACATTTAACATGAATTTATTGAATGAAAATATCATTGTATTTATGTGCCAACAATGTCATCACTTCTCCTTTTGGCATGGGAGAAAGGTTTTTTAAACACAATGAACATTACTTTGACTTATGGATAACTGTCGGAATATCCACAACGACCCAATTATTGCAGATCCCTCCAGGGATGATGAAATTGCCAGAATCCTCTTCGTCTTCTTCCAGAACGGCAGCAGCCTCCTCGTCTTGACTGGTGTGGATGAATCCACCACTCTTGAACAAACCTTGCTTGTTGAAGACCCCAGAAGAATAACCTATGCCAGCTCGGGACTTATTGTCTTCCAACTCAATCATTTTCCCCAAGCCAGCAGTCGCACCATGCTCAATGGCCAACTTTGCATCTTTATAGGAAGCAAATGAAGAAGTTCCCTTCTTAATAGGTTCAACAATAGATAAATCTTGGAAGGGAGTTCCAACTTCATCCTCAGCATCTATATAAGAGAAGGAAGACAAATGGCTAACCAGGAGAGACTTTTCTCCCCCTACCACCACCAGCTTCTTATTCTTTACAAATTTCAATTTTTGGTGTAGGGTGGATGTCACGGCGGCAGCCTCGTGAATCCATGGTATGCCTAAGAGACAGCTATACGATGGGTGAATGTCCATAACTTGGAAGGTAATCTGGAAATCATTTGGCCCGATTTTGACTAGGAGATCAACTTCACCAATCACAGTTTTGCGAGACCCGTCGAAAGCCTTCACAACTACCCCACTCTGCCTCATGGGAGGCCCCTGATATGATAACTTCGTAAGAGTGGACTTTGGCAAAACATTCAATGATGACCCAGTGTCCACCAGAACGTTGGACATGGCATCATCCTTGCAGCTCATAGATATGTGTAATGCCAAGTTGTGGTCTCTTCCCTCCTCAGGGAGATCAGCATCACAAAAACTTAGATTATTATAAGCGGTGATGTTTGCAACAATACTGTCAAATTGCTCTATTGTGAGGTCGTGATCCACATACGCCACATCCAACACCTCCTGCAGAGCTTCTCGATGTGGTTCTGAATTCATCAGCAATGATAATACAGAGATTTTGGATGGGGTTTGTAGAAGCTGATATACCACGTTGTACTCACTTCTCTTGATGAGCCTTAGCATCTCATCACAGTCTTCTTTCGCATTGCCACTCGGGCCATCAGAAGTAGGAGTTCTCAACGTAGAGGTGGGTTTAGCAACAAATGCCGGATTCGGAGCGTTCACAGCATTCCCAATTGGGCTTTCAGCATAATCAGCATTGTCATTCCTTCGAGCGTCAACTTGTGGTTTTGGCGGAGCCGAGAAAACACGACCGCTGCGGGTCAGGCCGCTGACGTCAGCAATATTAACAACAGATGAAGAGGGCAGGAGCACCTCTTTCCCATTTTCCACTACTACATCATTGTAGCGATATAGGACGACCTTCTCAAAAGAGTATGGTATAGGGTCAGCTGGCTTAATAGTCAGAGCATGAGAGACCTTCTGCTTGCTACCATCATACTTGATGACAACAGGCTTAGGTATCCAGAATATCGGAGAAATTACATTAACTTCAACGACATCTTCATCAACATTTCTGTTTTGAAGGATCTCAATGACTCCCTCATCCAGCATTTCCTGAACATCCTTGCGCATCTGGCGACAACCTCTCTGATTAACAGAACAGACTCGACATCTATCGTGGTCATGTTCATAATGGCTATAATCACACAGCAATCGGTGTATCTCAACCAGAGATTTACGAATATGACTAACGTACTTGACTTTATACTTGCCAGGACAACCTTGGACCATATTGACAGATTTCCCATGCTCGGGCAATGGGTTCTTCTTCACATTCGGACCTACGTCCTCGAAAAACAAAATCCCGCTTCTCACAAGGTCTTGCACCTTGGTCTTTAAGGGATAACAATTCTCCACGTCATGTCCAGGAGCACCGGAATGATATACACAGTGAAGCTCAGGCTTGTACCACCACTGGGGGTTAGCAGGTACAGCGGGAGGGTCTCGTGGAGTGATTAACTTTCTATCGATCAAAGATGGATAGAGTTTAGCGTAAGTCATTGGAATTGGATCAAAGGTGACCCTCTTCCTCTCGCAGTTGGTGCTGGTATTATTGTTGTTGTTTCAAGGTTGGTGGGCCTGTTGTTATGGACGTTGCTGTTGTTGCTGATATTGCTGAGATTGTTGTTGTTGATAATGTTGAGTTTCTCTAAAAACAGGTGCTATATGAGCCACCTGATGCTGGTTGTTAACGGGGCGGGTGATCTTCCTCTTCACGGAGGGTCTTCTCTTGATATGGGAAGACATAACATGTGCCTCTCCCTCCTTCTTCTTTGCAAAGCTTCCATATCTCTTTGCTGAAGAGACTTCATCTCGAGTTAAACGTCCTTCGCGGACCCCCTCTTCCAGTCTCATTCCCATATTCACCATCTTGGTGAAGTCCGAGGGAGCACTGGCTATCATTTTCTCGTAGTAGAACGAACTCAAGGTCTTCAAAAAGATCTCGGTCATCTCTTTCTCCTCAAGGGGTGGCACTATCTGAGCTACCAACTCGCGCCACCTCTGGGCGTATTCTTTGAAAGTCTCTTTCTCTTTCTGGGACATTGCCCTCAGCTGGTCCCTATCAGGAGCCATATCCATATTATATTTATATTTCTTGACAACGGCCTCGCCAAGATCGTTGAAAGAGCGGATGTTCGAACTTTCCAGACCCATGTACCACCGGAGAGCGGCACCGGACAGACTGTCCTGGAAATAGTGGATGAGCAATTGGTCATTATCAGTTTGCGTCGACATCTTGTGAGCATACATCACAAGATGGTTGAGAGGGCAAGTATTTCCCTTATACTTCTCAAAGTTAGGTACTTTGAATTTAATAGGGATCTTCACGTTGTGCACAAGGCACAACTCAGCAGCACTTTTACCAAAGAGGTCCTTCCCCCTCAGAGTTTTCAGTTCCTTGCGAAATTCAAGGAATTGGTCTTTCATATCGTCCATCTTCTCATAAACATCTGGACCTTCAGATGGTTCAGAATGGTAGATGGTATCTTCAACTCTTGGTAATGTGTGCACAACGGGAGGTGGCACTGAAAGGACTGGGCTAGATGCCGGTAAAGAAGCAAGAGTATGAGCGAAACCTTCTGGTATAAAATTGGTGGGCATTCCCCACGGGAACCTGGCCGACATACATGGCGCAAAGTGGGCTGTTGCAGCAGGCACAATAGAAGTCACGATCTCAGAAATGACCGTCCTCTAGGGAGGAGTTGCAGGTGTTGGGGAAGACTGGCTCTGGGCAGCCATGAATGACTCCATCAGGGCCGTCAGTCTGGCTACTTCCTCCTTCAGCTCGCGGTTCTCTTGTTCCAAATGATCCATCAGTCTCGATGAGTTGGCTCTGGTGTAGTATTGGTGAGTCAGCTTGTCTTCAAAATAAATGAAGAACACAGAGTTAGACCATAGAACGAGAAGCCTGGAGCAAAACCTGCTTATGCACATGATGCATGCTTGTGCATATGATTTTGTTTTTATTTGTCAAAGGAACTTTTAGAGTTCTATTTGCAAATGTTGGAAGTATTAAACATTTATCGCATATGGAAATATTTCGTCAATAATATCTGGGAAATGGTTTTACATCAAAGAAGTACAACATGGGTAGCTAAATAAAATACAAGAGAGAAGGAAAACGATCATCCTATGGATCCCTATAAGCAATCATCTAAAGCTCTGGACACAGGAAGATAAGATGCACGAAGCCTCTTCACCTCTTCCTCATAGGCTGCCTCCATATCTGCCTTCTCCTTGGCGAGTCAATCGTACTTCCTCTTCCAGAACCTGGAAGACTGAGGAAGTAGAGAAGTCCACGCATCATTAGGATCATCAATAACCTGATGCTTGAGGAACTCTATCAAAGCATCCTTCTCCTTGATCTGCTGAAGCAACTCTTCTCGTTCACGAATCCAAGCACGTGAACGGTCTTCGTCTCTCAACTCCTCTACTCCTTGGTCAGGGAGGGTTGAAGGCCCAACCAAAACCAAAGGTGTAGGTCTCGGATACTCATATGACATGAGGTATTCAGCAGCTCTCCTCCTAACCCAAGAAGTATAAGGTTCCAAAGCAATACAATTCTTTGGTCCCAACTCCTTCCTTCCTTTCTTATGAATCTTGCGCCAAGCGCGAACCATCCTACCCTTCAGGCCTTGGGGATCTTTACCCGCCTAAAAGAACACACCCTCTAACAGAATGTTATTGGGTTTATCCTTTAGGGGATACCCAAGCTGACGACGTGCCAAAATAGGGTTGTAGTTAATCCCACCACACGTACCAAGAAGAGGAACATTGGAGAATTCGCCACAAGAGTCAATAATCTTCACACCATCGTACCCATGGTTATACCAAGAGATATCATCATTGGTGAGAGACATAAGTCTCGTGGACCACCGTAGACATACTTTGTTCTCTTTGAAGGCGACTGTCTGTGGCAAGTGCGAAATAAACCACTTGTACAACAGAGGCAAACAACACACAATGGTACCACCACCCTTTGCATTCCTCATATGCAAAGAAAAGTAAGTGTCACCCAACAGAGTCGGAACGAGATTAAGAGTAGAGAAAATCCTAATAGCTTTCACATCCACAAACTTGTCGATGTTGGGGAACAATACTAACCCATAGATGAGAAGTACAAATATGGCCTCAAAGGCTTCCTCACTCATGGCCTTCCCATATATAGTAGCTTGAGCAATGAGGAAGTCGGAAGGGAGACCTTGAATTCCACCTTTGGTAGTCATATGAGCACCAACCAGAGATTCATCTATATGCAACATGTCCGCTATCTCTTGAGAAGTAGGAATACTCTCTCTAAACCACTAAACGGCAACTGGTGTAGAATAGGTATACCCACAAGATATGCATACTCCTCAAGCGTAGGCAAAAGCTGGAAATCCAGAAAAGTGAAGCAACGGTACAAGGGATCATAAAACTGCACCAATACACTCATCAATCCTTCGTCCACTTGAGTAGTCAGGAGAGAAAGAAGCTTCCCAAAACGAGCTTTGAAACCCAAAGGATCTAATACATAGGATATCAAATTCCTTAACTCTTTCAAGTCGGGTTGTCTGAAACTGTACTTCTTTGTATTCCTTCTTTGTCTTTCCATGTCTGAAAATTTGCAAATAAGCCTCTTAAGTTCCTTGAAAATTTTCTTATTATTGATGATATGGATGGAAATGGGTGCATGAATGCATGAATGCAACAATCACACTCAAGGATCAAGCAAAGCACACCAAACAAAGGTCATGGGATGGATCATGTCATCCTTAATATCAATCATCCATTTTGGTGGATTATGGTTTACATCTTATCAACACCCAAGTTCCATTGATATTAAGGATACGTGAACGGATCGACCATGAATCAAGGGTTTGTTGCAAGTCACGGGCATGGAGTCTCGGTTAAGAACCACCCAAAGGGAGTGTACTAGGGTTTAAACCTGCCAAACATGTTCTACAAGAGGCTCCCATAGTCATCATCCCATCTTTCGGATATAATCGGAGAAACGGCTACTCGTATTCCAAAAATATTCTCAAGAGAGACTCTTATGAGTGTAGTATCGCGTAACAATCGTATCAAATCTTACACTTGAACGACTTTCGCACTACATCCTAAGAATAGGCCAAGATGGGCTTGGTAAACTAAGGTCCTTGGCTTCTAAGGTCTATATTGGAAAGAGTAATGTCTAACCACAACTACTTGTGTGACATTATTGATCCCAACATGACCTCCACCAAGTGAATGGACTTGCAACTCAACTTGATAAGGAATAACTCCACACAAGTCAACAAGACTATGCCATTCTCCTATCTTAAGTGCACTCGAGTTCGGGTATAGAACTCATCTCACAAAGATCACCAAGCATACAGAGAATTAATATTCAAGCAATTCAATCATTACATACAATACAGTAATCCCAAATTGCACAAAAATATGTCACAAAACAATATACAATACAATACAACAAATATGAAAAGTAGGCAAAACCCACTAGGCAAATGTTTCCCCAGCAGAGTCGCCACTTTTCTGTAGCGGGGGATTCGTTACCATTAGAAATATTAACTAAATCCAAGGTAAACCATACAAGTCGAGTCGCCACCGCACTTCTATTTATCCGAAGGAATGGTTAGAAAGCGAACAAAAACCTAAAAAAAGTTTTATCGAATCAAAAACTAGTAAAAATGTCAGAGATCTGGGTAAGGGGGTTGGTTATGCAATGGGAAGGTTTTAAGCACCCAAAACATCCTAGGTACTCCTAGGGAGCCCTTTTCACATTTGTTTTAAGGTTGGTATTTTGTGAAAAATTGTTTGTGCAAACATGATTGAAGAGATAAGAAGAGAATATACAAGTTATTTACATTTTGTGTTTGGATGGATAAACCCATTGCCTACGTACCATCTTAAAAAAAGATTAGGATCAAAACCTCGTAGTTCGGGGTAAAAATATCAAAAATGAGTTAGTGAATTGATTGGTCTAAAAGCCTTAAGGTCTTTTGTTATCCAAGGGAGAAAACTCAACCTAAAAACCACAAATCCACCATGTGAGGATAGCTTCAACATGCTAGTGAGGGGTTAACTCTATAATAAGCATGGAAGACTCATTGTCCATCACTAAGGATATAGGTGAGTATTACATCTACCTCAAGGATAACTCAAACCTAATAGCTAAGGGTTATGAAAATTTTGATTAAGAAGGTGGCCATTGAAACCACAATAAGGCATTTGAATGGGTTATATTTACCAACGAAAAGTATGTACAAAATATGGTCAAAGTTGATTTAAGGATTCAATTCAAAATAAGTGTTATGAAAAGAGTTTGAAAATCAAAATCATAAGGCTTAGGTTTCTAATGTTTGAAAACAAATGTTAAATGTTTGCACAAAAGTTTTGACTTGGGTTAGAGTGGAGAGAAGAAGAAGAATGACTAAAGTCTTAGACATACAAGAGATAAGGGATAAGAGAACAAGACCACAAATGGAGTTCCTCTCTTGAGATCATATTGATGATCCAAGTAGCTCCCATCCTTTGGAATATGCAAGCAAAATAATAGTAAGCTCAAGCAATCAACAATCAATTTAGCTCTTGGAAAGTTCCTCAATGGCTCCTAGATCTCTCTCTCTTGGAAGCTCATGGCAATGGTTCCTCACTTAGGCTCAATGTTGGAATCCCTAGCACAAGAACACACACATTAAAAAGTTCCATCAAACAATCAGGAATGAACAAGAAGGAGTTTTAGAGATTGGTTCTTCAAAGTTCTCTTCAACATTTATAGCATTCTAAAGGCCCAATGCCTAGTTGCTCTTTGACTTTTATAGCACTCTAAAGGCTCAATGCCTAGTTGCTCTTTGACTCCACATTTGAAGAGGGAAAGTCCTAAAGCCTAAGTCCATTTTGTCCATTTCTTTGCATTTGGTCCACAACCATCAACACAAAACACAAGCACAATAGTATATACACAATTATGTGCTCAAGTGAGCAAAAGGCAAATTGCATTAACATAAACATGTGCTCAAGTGAGCAAAGGGGGAAAAGCAAATGAATAATATGTACAAGAATGGTAAATTACATAAATGTAAAGAGTAAGAATTAAATGTTAATAGTCAATGGTTAGTGTTAGTAGTTAGTGTGCCATAAGGCAAATTTAGCGCTATGTTAAGCAATCGTAATTGGACTTATGTAGAAGTCACAACTATCTGAGGTCGGTCAATAATAATGTAGGCAACAACACAAGTTAGAAGTCTTGATTAGTTAACCAAGTTCCAACAACTTGCCATGCCAAAAAGAAGATGAGAAATGATCTTGTATTGGTTTAAGTCTTTTGCATGATTTAAGAAGCAATCTATCCTTAATGCAAAGTCATTCACTTGATCATTTGATCGAGATGAATTAGATTTGAATCAAGGAAGATTAAACCTCCCTAATCAATGCTAACTTATCAACCTTTAACTCATTGATCAACAAGAAAAGAAGAAGATGGAGAATATGGATAAGGGAAATGAAGAACACAGGGTGCATTAAGTAAAGTGGAATGTACCAATCCATAAATTTTGACCAAAGGTAAGGAGAATCAAGGTCAAACTCAAAAAAATCAGAAATGAGATGAAGATTGAAAGTCAAGAAATAAACAAAATATTTTTGGCATTTTTAATATTTGAAAATAAACTTGAATTAAAATATTAAAGAAAGGTCAAACTTCAAAGTCACTTCAAATCAACTTTGAAAAGTCCAAGTGAATTATCCCAAGTTCAACAAGGTCAAACAAAGTTTGACATAAAATTTCATCCTTTTTAAAAGTTAGAAACTATTTTTAATCAATTAAAAATAAGGAAAAATAACCTAATTGAACCAAAATCTCAAATAAATCTCAAATCAATTAATAAATTGATGAGAATATTTTTCATAGATCCATCATCATTCAAATAGGTTAAGAAAATATTTTTGTATTTTTTGAATATCAAAAACTATTTAAAATGAATTAAAAATGACCAGAAAAGAGAAAATTACTAAAAAATAGCAAATGATAAAATAAAAAATATTAAAAATCATTTTTAGAAACTAGAAATTAAAAGAGAAATAATGCAATTGGTCCCATATTTTTTGGACCAATAATAAAAGAGATATGAATTTTTGAAATAAAAGGAAATAAAGAAAATAAAATTAGAAATAAGAAAATACGAAAAAAGGAGAGGCGTTGGATGAATCCTCATTAATTGACGTGGAGGATCTAATGGTCATGAGATGCGCGCGCACCATAGTCCAAGGTCAATGAGAAACACAATGCATTAAATAAAGTCATAACATCCAAGCGCCAGGATTCAAACTGGAAAAAAGATCCAAGGGCTCACATTCAATCTGGCAATGAGACGGTGGCCAGCGCCACCGTCTTCTCCGGTGAGCTTGCATTTTCCAGCCAAAGTTGCAGGTCATAAAACCTCAACCAAAAGGGACGATCCTCATATCATTGGAAAGCTAGGGTGATGTACATCATCCCTGTACCATTGGATTCTCTTCTAGATACTCATAGAGAGAGAAATCAGAGAGAGAAAATCATGGTGTTCATACTGAACTTCATGGATTTGCAAAATTAAGGTCACAAACAAGTTGCCTCTGTTGAGAGGACTTCAGTCAAGCATAGAGACACAAGGAACAAGCAATAATTAGGGAGTTTCGATAGAAAAAAGTTTGAACATCAACCTTTAAAATGCAGATCTATGGAGCACGATCCTTCAATACTCTTGCTTGCAGCTTGCTCTAGAAGTGGAGAGGAGATGAGGCCAAGGAATTATAGGTCTGAAAATCAACCAAGGTAGTTGAAATTCGGATCTGAATTTTTAAGAAGAAAGTGAAAATTCCTTTTAAGTATGGCTTGGAATAATTTCTGCAGAGTTTCAGGTTGATTCAAGGATCCCATTTGAATGAGGCAAGGCATGTATTTATAGCTGAAATGGATGCAAGCAAGTGAGGAGCTTGTGTGTGCATGAAGTTGGGTCCTCCATGCATGGGCCTGTACAGGCGCATGTGATGCCCAAAATCAAGTGAAAATTCAAGCTAATATCATACTAAATTGAAGTGGACGTGCATTCTGAGTTGCAATGGCTTGTGCATGGAGATTTAACATGAAATGCATAATTGGTCACAAAGCTTCAAGTCTTCGAAAGTCCCCTTTGAAAAATCCAAACATAGTCATGTGGGTGATGGTTGGAAAGGTCTTGACATAAGGAACAAATGTTATGTTGAGCAAAAACTCATTTGGAGTTTCAAAATTTATGAAAATAGGCCATGAAGTTCAATGCACAAAATATGCCTTTGAGAATTTTGTCAAAATGAACCAACTTCAAGCCCTTCTGTTTTGATGATGCAAGCTTCAAATGGAAAAACCTCCAACCTCAAAGTTGTATATATTTTTAAGACAATCCATTTGGACTTAAATTTTGCATCATTTGGATTTTTAATGAAGAAGTTTATGGCACTTGAAGTTGGACTTTTTTCCATTTCAATGCATTTGGCCCAAAGTGACCTATAATGTTTTGCATTATCACATGTATTTCTTTTGAGATTTTGAAATTTTGTTCAACATAACATTTTAAGTAGACACAATAATCTTTTAAATTCATTTGGTCCCAACTAAAAATCATGAAAAATGAGTGAGTTATGTTCTTGGGAAGTTGACCCAAAATTAGGGTTTCAGTCAAAATAGCCTATAATGTCTTGGAATGGATGATGATCTTCCAAGCTTCAAATCAATTTTTGATGAACATGAAAGTTGTTCCTATTGTTCTTTAGAACATTTTTTATCTTGGGATCATCTCCATTTGACCAACACATAAAAAGTTAGGTCTCAGTACATTTCAAAATAGACAGATGAATTGACTGATCAACTTCTCAAATCCACAACTCATATCTTGATGAATTGATGATTGAGGATACTCAAATAAGTTCAAATATGCATGGAATAATGAATTTAAGAACTTCCCTTGATGGTATTTGACCATGGGCTGAGGTTGCTTTATGAGCAAGGCATTGTTGATGATCAGATGAATTAGGGTTTCCTTGAGAAACAAACCTCAAATCCTTTGACTTGCTTTGATCAAAATTGATGAATTGAGATACTAGGGAGGCATATTTGATGGATGAGAGATTTGGGAACCATTTCCATGCTTGCTTTCATCTTCTCTTGACCTTATCATTGCACAAAGGATCTCCTAGAAGCTTTTAGACCTTGTGATTCTCAAGCTACAAACAAGAAATGTTAGTGACATATTTTTGTGCTTTTGGTTAGTGAATAAAATGAGAAAAAGCAATGATATACAATTCAAGCATGCTTGGTGATCTCAAACCACTCACAAGGGGTCCCGCCCAAAGGCAAAAGGGAACCCAGATGCTCATGATCCTTGAGGCTTTGCAAATGCAATGTTATGATGCCATAAGGGATCTTAGGGCCATAATTGGGGTCTTACACCGATGTCCTTTCTTTTCGGTCGAATTATCCTTTATTAACCCAGTAACCGATTGTGGATAATCTTCCATGCGAGTATGTTATCTATGTTATGACGGTAATAGATAATATGTCTCATGCGCTCTTCAATCGAAGTCTTTTTCTTCCCCAGTTGAGTAAGATTTGTATTTCCTTGCGAAATCGAATGCCCATCCTGTAAGTCAGGTTTTCTTTTTCAACCCTCCTTTCGGATGATGAGTGTCTTGGATATGTTCCTAATTCACGCCTGGTTGGTCACCTATTATATGCCCAGTAACCGGTATCCCTGGTGTTCCTTCCTTCTGCTCCCTATTATGACTTTTTGTCCCCTATGGAGTCAGATTTTCCTGAGTTGAGATGTGCCTTTTAGATGTTTCGGATGATTGATATCTCTCACCCTTATACCGGTCTTAGATATGCTTTCTCCTTGAGTATGTTATTCTCTCACCCAGTAACCGGTGTTTTTGATAACATGTCTCCCTTTGAGTATATTACCCGGTAGCCAGTAATATCTCATTGTTTCTTCTTCAGTGGAGTCCTTTGTGGACATCCCCTCCTGAGTCCAGATTTTTATCCGATGTATCCTTTGCGGATAATTTTGTTGTATTGGCATATTCCCCAATACATGCATCTTTGCGTCAGCTCGAGTCTTTCCATTGATTTATTTTCATGGAATCCCTTCGTGTCTCCCAGCAAGTTTTCAAGTCGTGACCTGCTCACGCATTTTTACCTTATTTCTCCTCAGAGTCTTTGTCTCCCTAGTGAGTGTGTTACTCCTATGGATTTTCAGTTTCTCCCGATTTCTTTTCCTTTGTGGCAATTATTCACCATGAAGATTTTATCTTTGCATGCATACATTTGCATCATGAGGTCTCTTAGGGACCAAAATTTGTCTCTTTGTTATTATTTAAGCCCATTCTACCTCGTCGAGACGAAGATTTTAACCTTCATATCTCCGGCTAGAATGACCTTAAATATGGGCATCTGTAAGACCCTAATTTTTACCCTAATATCCCTCATGGCATCATATCATTTCTCAATGCACTGCCTCAAGGATCATAGCATGTGTGGCTCCTTAACCCTAGGGGTGAGACTTGTGTGAGTTGGTTTGAGACCACCAAGCATGCTTGTATTGTATATTATTGCTTTTCTTAGTTTGTTTACTAACCAAAAGCACAAAAATATGTCACTAACTCTTTTTGTTTTGAAGCTCAAGTGATCATGTGATCCCCTGCTCCTAAGCTCAATGAAGTGGCTAAGATGAAGATGAAAACAAGCATGACAATGGTACACAAATTTCCTAATCATCATATATTCCTCCCAAGTATCTCAATTTTCCAGTTTGATCAAGATAACCCAAAGGGCTTAAGGATTGTTTCCCAAGGAAACCCTAAGTCAACTGTGCATTGACTGTGCCTTGCTTATGAAGCAACCTCAACCTATGATCAAATTTAATCAAGGTAAGTTCTTTCATTAATTATTTTATGTATATATTAGCTTATTTGAGTATCCTAAATAATTCATTCATCAAGATTTGAAGTTTGGCCTTGAGAAGTTGACCAGTCAAGTCATCTGACTAAATTGAGGATCACTGAGATACAACTTTTGATGTGTTTGTCAAATGAAGATAACTTAAAGAGAAAACATGTTCTTAAGAACCATATAAACAACTTTCATGTTCATCAAAAATCCATTTGAAACTTGGAAGGTCATCATTCATTTCAAAACATTATAGGTCATTTTGATTGAAACCCTAATTTTGGGTCAACTTCCCAAGGACCTAACTTCCTCATTTTTTATTCTTTTGAGTTAAGAACAAATGCATTGGAAAGATTAAGATGTATACTTCAAATGTTATGTTGGACAAAATTTCATAATCCTAAAAGAAACACATTTGATAATACAAAACATTATAGGTCACTTTGGACCTAAGCCATTGAATTTGAAAAAAGTTCAACTTCAAGTGCCCATACCTTTCAAATTAAAAATCCAAATGATGCAAAATTTAAGTCTAAATTGATCATCTTGAAAAGATATACAACTTTGTTATTGGAGGGTTTTCCATTTGAGGCTTAAATCATTGGAAACAGAAGGGCTTGAAGTTGCTTGCTTTTGGCAAAAAAAATTCAAAGGGAACCTAGACATGTTTTGTACCCTAAACTTCACAGCCATTTTTCATAAATTTCCAAACTCCAAATGGATTTTTTCCCAACATAAATTTTGTTCCTTATTCCAAGAGCTTCCCAACCATTACTCACATGACCATTTTTGGATTTTCCATGTGGGAGTTTCGAAGAGCTCAATGTTTAGGTTCAATTATGCAATTCACATTGAAACTTCATGCACAAGCCAATGCAACTCCAATTACACGTCCAAATCACTTGCTTTTGATCTCAGCATGTACTTCCATTCACTTTTGGGCTTTGCACACGCCTGTACAGGCCCATGCATGAAGAGACCAAGTTCCATGCGCACGAGCAAAGCACTACATTGCATCAAGTTCAGCTATAAATAGGAGTGCATACTCATTCAAATTTCAACCTGAAGGAGATCTGAACGTTGCTGGATTGAAACCACACCCTCACTCAAAGGAATTTCAGTTTTCATTTTCAATTTCAAGCTTTAATTTCAACATCATTAGTTGATCTCCAAGTCTTAATTCCTTAGCCTTGCATCATCACTACACTTCCAGAACAATATTGGATCAAAAGCTTGGTGAATTCGTATTGTTTAAGGCTGCATTTCAGAGGTAGAACCTTAATTTTTCTTGATCTAGATCTTGTTGTATGATGTGAATTTCTCTAGTTTGAACTGTTTTCTAAAGTCCTCAAGCAAGAGGCAGGCCAGTGGTGGTCTTAATTTCATGAATTGTGCCATTTCAGATCAAGCACCTTGATCTTCAAGCTCATGTTTCTCTTTAAATAGGAACATTGAGGAGAATCTATGGTTACAGGGGTGATGTACATCACCCCAGCTTCATTTTGATAACCTGCTTTTTCATTTTCATTAACTTTTGAATCCATGCGCGTGGTGGCTGGAAACTGTTAGCTGGACGGAGAAGATGGTGGTTTCCACCACCATCCCCATGTGGATTCTTCAGGTCCCTTGGATCTCTTTCAAATGTTATAATCTTGGCCTTCCATTTGTTTGACTTGTTTTAATTCCAAATGATGTGCGCTTGACTTAAGCATATGGTATGACCGCGCCTTTGGACCGTGTGATCATGGCCACGACATTTAATGAATCCATCCAAGCGCTCTGGATTTTTGCTATTTTCTTATTTTCTGATTAATTCCATTTAATTCATTTTATTTTCAAAAATTCAATAATTTTTTATTTGAAGTCACAAAAATATGAGACCAATGCCAAAAAAATTCTTGAAAAATCTAGTTTCATATTTTGATTTTTTAATTTTTTTGTGACTTCATTTAATATTTTTTGTGAATTATTTGTTTTTTAATAGTTTTAATTCATTTTAAAATACTTTTTGATATTTGAAAAATCCAAAAATATTTTCTTAACACATATGGATCATGATAAGTCAATGAAAAATAGTCTCATTGATTTCTTAATTGATTTGAGATTTATTTGAGATTTTAATTCATCTTGTGTTATTTTATTTGTTTTTAATTGTTTTAAAATAGTTTCTGATTTCAAAAAATTGTTGAAATTTTTTGTCAAACCTTGTTTGACCATGTTAGACCTATGAGAATTTAATTGGACTTGTTGAAGTTGATTTGAATTGAATTTGAGGTTTGACCATATTTTGTTCATTTTTATTTTGCATTTATTTTAATTCTAAAAATACCAAAAAAATATGTTTGACTTGTTGACTTTTGATCTTCATTTCTCTTATGTTTACCTTTGGTTCACTTTTGACCAATTGTGTTTGACACTTTATTTCTCCTTTCATTCATTTTCATCTTCATCTCATTTCTTTTTTTATTTTGGCCAATGAGTTAATGTCTTATGGTTGGTCTTGACATATGAGAGGCTTAACCTTCTTTGATCCAAATCAAACTCAACTTGATCCATGATCAAGTGAGTTACTTTGTGTCCAAGATAGGTTGCTTCTTGGTCAAGCAAAAAACCTAAAAGTCCATACAAGGCATGATCTCTAACTTGTGTTTATTTGCCTATAGTTTTATTGACCGACCTCAGATAGGTGTGACTACTACATTAGTCCACTTATGATTGCTTAACATAGCGCTAAATTGTCTCATGACAAACTAATATAACCACTAACTACTAACTTTAATTTGAGCATTTAATTTCTTGCAATTTACTTTAATGCAATTTACTTCTTGCTCATTTATTCATATTGCTTTTTAATTTGCTCACTTGAGCACATATTTTATGTTTATGTCATTTTCCTTTTGCTCATTTGAGCTCATTATTTATATAAATATATTCTTGTCTTGTGTTGGTTTTGTGTTTGTTTGTGTGAACCCAATGCAAAAGGAGAAAGGACTTAGAATTAGGACTTACCTATGCTTAAAGGAGTTCAAGAGCAACTAGGCCTCATGCCTTTAGAATGCTAAATTGATTGAAGAGCAACTAGGCCTCATGCCTTTAGAATGCTAAATCTAAGAGTTAACTTCAAAGGACTTCTAATCTAAACTCATTCTTTGTTCATTCCTCTTATTGTGTTGTGAACTTTTTGATGTTTGCTCTTGTGTGGTAGGGGTTCCGTCTTGAGATAGTAAGGAGGACCATTGTCATGAGTAGCCAAGTTAAGAGAGACAAGCCAAATGGAGATCCTAGGAGCTTGAATCTAAAATTGTTTAATCGCTTGATTGTGTTTGCTAAGTCCAAAGGAAATGAGCATCTTGAATCATCTCTATGATTTCAAGAAAAGGAACTCCAAGGGTTTTATCTATTCTCTTATTTTTATATGCTTTAGGACTAGCCCTTCTCTTCTTCTCCTCACTCTAACCCAAGCCAAAAATCTTTTTCTTTCAAACTTTGACATTGTTTTCAAATTAGAAACCTATGCCTTATGCCTTTGACTTTTCAAAATCTTTTCATTAATACTCATTATGAATAAATTCTAATTCAACTTTGACCCCATTTTTTAAATAAGTCTAACTTATAAATACAATTCACTTCAAGTTGATTTTGTGGTTCCAATGGCCACCTTTGTCAAAACCTTTTTCATAAACAGTAGTCATAGGTTTGAGTTATCATAGTGGTTGATGTAAACATCACCTTATCCTTAGTGATTGGATTATAAGTCTTCCATACTTATTATAGGGTTAACCCCTCACTAGTATGTTGAAGCTCTCCTCACATGGTGGATTGTTTGTTTAGGTTGAGTTTTCTCCCTTTGATAACAAAAGACCTTAAGTCTTTTGATCAAATCAATTCACCAATCTTTGTGATTTCTACCCCGAACTACGAGGTTTTGATCCTACCTTTGTGATGGTACGTAGGCAATGGGTTTATCAATTCAAACAACAAAATTGTAAACTATAATCTATTATTTTCTCATCCCTCCAATCTTTTGCACATATTTTCACAAATACCAACCTACAACACATATTTGCAAAAAAGGCTCCCTTAGAGTACTAAGGATGTTTTGGGTGCATAAAACCTTCCCATTTCATAACCAACCCCCTTACCTAGATCTCTGACATTTTTATTAGTTTTTGATTTGATAAAACTTCTTACTTGGTTTTTGTTCGCTTTTTCATCTTTCCTTTGGATAAATAAAAGTGCGGTGGCGACTCGAATTGTATGCTTACTTTTGGTTTAGTCAATAAACCTAAAGGTAACGAATACCCTGCTACAAAACCCAATTCAAATCCCCCTTTCTTGTGTTTTTCGCACCTTCAATTGGCATTAGAGCTCCAGTTCTGATTGTGATAAAAGTTTTATCAACACTTTACTGTATTCAGTATCGATCCAAGTTTGTGTGAGAAACAATGGTCGCTACTAATGCTACTAACATTGTTAACAACAATGAAAGAGATCACTATAGTGAAAAACAACCAATCTTTGATGGTGAGAAATTTGATTATTGGAAAGATAGAATAAAAAGTTTCTTTCTTGGTTACGATGTTGATCTCTAGGGTCTTGTAGTCGATGACTACATTCACCTAGTTAATGTTGAAGGAAATAATATAGAAAGAAGTGCTATGACTGATCAACAGAAGAAAGATTTCAAAAATCATCATAAGGCCAAAACTATATTGCTAAATTCTATCTCTTATACTGAGTATGAGAAGATGACAAACATAGATGATGCCAAATCTATTTTTGACTCTCTGAGGATGACTCATGAGGGGAATGTTCAAGTAAAGGAGACAAAGGCCTTGGCCTTAATCCAGAAGTACGAAGCATTCAAAATGGAGGATGATGAAATAGTCGAGACTATGTTCTAAAGGTTTCATATGCTTGTTGCAGGACTGAAAGTTATGGACAAAGGATACTCTACAGCTGATCATGTCAAGAAGATTATCATAAGTCTTCCTAAAAAAGGATCTTAACAACATTAGTCTTGAAGAACTTGTTAGTTCTTTAAGAATCCACGAGATTGAGCTCGAGGAAGATGAAACTCAGAAGCGAGGTAAATATGTTATTTTAAAGTCTAAGCCTAGGAAGACAAAAGCCTATCAATCTGAGGAAGAATCAGAAGGTTCTGATGAAGACTCAGAAGATGATGATAAGTTGTCTTTGATTTCAAAGACAGTCAACAGACTTTGGAAGCACAAGCGTAATGGTCAAGGGAAATTCAGAGGAGCCATAACGATTATTGGTCGTTTTGATTCTTCGTCTAGACAGAAGAAGCAAGGTTTTGGAAAAGAAGTTATTTGAATTGAATGCAAGGAGCGAGGCCACTACAAAAATGATTATCCTAAGCTGAAAAAGGACAGAAGGCCTAAAATAATTTTTCTAAAGGTAAGAAGGGGTTAATGGCTACAGGGGATGACTCGGAATCTGAAGAAGAAAATTCTGACAAAGAAAAAGCCAACGTTGCATTGATGGCAACCACATATGATCCGGAAGGTTCTGAAGAACCAAATAACAAGGTGCCGACAGAATCAGAATCAGACTCCGATTCGGAAGAGGTATTTTCTAACCTATCTCGTTCTGATCTTGAATCTTGTCTATTTGAAATGCTGGAAAAGTACCAGAGTCTTCAGAATAAGTACAAGGACCTTAGACAAGTCCAAGTAGTTGCTTCTGAAACTCGCAGTGAGCTTGATAAAGATATTTCCTCTCTAAATGAAAAATTATTTTCTTTAGAAAGTAACAACTCTGTTTTGAAAAGTAAAATTTCAAAACTAGAGGAAGAAATAATATTAGAAGCTTCTGGTACTGATTGCATCATTAGATATGACAGAGCATTCCAGTACTTTCTAGCTAAAAGCATTGACAAAAGCAAAATGGCTTCTTTGATCTATGGAGTTAGCAGAAATGGCAAGAAAGGTTTAGATTGTACAAAAACTTTAAAACTTGACGAAAGTCAGAAGGTAAAACTAAAACCTCTATATGAGCATTTCGTGTCTACTGGCACTGAGCTTGATGTTTATGCATAGACACTGAAACAAACAAAGGGTAAGAACTAAGTTCTTAAACCTAAGTAACATGCTCAAATCCCTTGTGAATATCCTTCTGCTAAAAGACTCAAAGTTGTGAGAAACGCTAGGAAAACTAACAAAAGAGGACCCAAAAAGTGGGTACCTAGAGGAGAGAATAATTTTTATTGCAGATATCCTTAGCAGCTCAGCTGAAACACTAGTCATGGTACCTGTACAGTGGATCCTGGCGACATATGACAGGAAGAAGGTCCGTGTTCCAAGATTTGGAACTAAAGCCTGAAGGCTTTGTTGGTTTCAGAGGAAACCAAAAAGGAAAGGTCACTGCTCTAAACTATTGGTAATGGTAAACTTTCTTCTTTTACTAATGTTCTTTTGGTTGATGGTCTGATGCATAACCTATTATTTATTAGTTAACTTAGTGACAATGGTTATGATATCATTTTTAATCAAAAGTCTTGTAAGGTTGTTAGTCAGAAAGATGGTACAATCCTATTTAACTAGAAGAGAAAGAACAACATTTATAAAATCATACTTTATGATCTTGAGGATCAAAATGTAAAATGTCTAATGTTTGTTAATGAAGAGCAATGGGTATGACACAAACGTTTGGGCCATATTAGCATGAAAAGGATTTCTCAACTAAATATGCTTGGATTAGTCATAGGCTTACCCAACCTGAAGTTCACTTCAGATGCTTTTTGTGAAGCATGTTAGAAAGGCAAGTTTTCTAAAACATCTTTCAAAGTGAAAATTGTTTTTTCTACCTCTAGATCGTTTGAAAATTGTTTTTTCTACCTCTAGACCATTTGGACCAGTGAAATCTGCCTCTAATTATGGAAAGAAATATGGATTGGTCATCATTGATGACTATATTCGATGGACGTGGGTAAAGTTCTTGAAACATAAGGATGAGTCACATTTTGTGTTCTCTACTTTCTGCTCACTAGTGCAAACATAAATGAATCGCAAAATAATCGAAGTCAGAAGTGATCATGGTGGAGAATTTGAAAAAAAACTTTTTGAAAGTCTTTTTGATTCAAATGGTATTTCCCATGATTTCTCCAGTCCTAGAACTCCACAACAAAATGGAGTTGTATAAAGAAAGAATAAGACCCTACAAGAAATGGCTCGCACCATGATCTAAGAAACTGATATGGCTAAGCATTTTTGGACAAAAGCAGTTATCACGATTTGTTATATTCAGAACAAGATTTATATTATACCTATTTTGGGTAAGACTCCCTATGAATTGTGGAAGAACATAAAGCCTAACATTTCTTACTTTCACCCTTTTGGTTGTGAATGTTTTATGTTAAACACTAAAGAGAAAATCTTGGCAAGTTTGATTCTAAAGTATAAAAGTGTTTATTGTTAGGATATTTTGAACGCTCTAAAGGCTACAAAATCTTTACCACTGAAGCTCAAATTGTTGAAGAATCAATTCATGTTAGATTCAATGATAAACTTGACCTTAAAAAGTCAAAGTTAGTTGATAAATTTGCAGATCTGAAGATCAATCTTTCAGAATCCAAGGATAATGATTCTGGAGAAAAACACTCAGAAGGCAAAGCTAAGGATGTTGGCGCAAAAGACTCGGAAGCGACTCAACCAAAAGTTGTCGTCAGTCAGACTCATCAAAAGAAGAGAAGACCAAGAACTTCTCATTCTGAAGAATTGATTCTAGGAGATAAAGATGCTCCAGTCAAAACTAGATCTTCATCAAACCTTCTGAAGAGACTCTTATGGGTTTGGTATCTCTGGTAGAGCCCACATATATGATAAAGCTCTTCTGGATAATGAATGGATTCTGGATATGCAAGAAGAACTCAATCAATTCACCAGGAATGACGTCTAGGATCTTGTTCATAAACCAAAAGGCTTCCATGTTATTGGAACCAGATGTGTCTTCAAAAACAAGCTCAATGAGAAGAGAAAACTTGTCAAAAATAAGGCTCGATCGGTAGCACAAGGTTATAGTCAGCAAGAAGGTATAAACTATATAGAAACCGTTGCTCCAATTTCCAGGTTAGAGTATATTCATCTCTTAATTTCATTTTCAGTCAATCACAACATCATCCTTTATCAGATGGATGTTAAGAGTGCATTCTTAAATGGATATATTTCTGAAGAAGTATATATGCACCAACCTCATAGATTCGAAAGTTCTAAAAATATGACTTTGTTTTTAAACTAAAAAAGGTGTTATATGTTATGAAACAAGCTCCCAGAGCTTGGTATGATAAACTAAGTAACTTCCTTTTGGAAAATAATTTTACCAGAGAGAAAGTGGACACAACTCTCTTTTACAAAACCTTTATGAATGATATTCTAGTTGTGTAAATTTATGTTGATGATATTATTTTTTGTTCTGCTAATGCTTCGTTGTGTAAGGATTTTGCTAAGTTAATGCATACATCATTTGAAATGAGTCTGATGGGAGAACTCAGGTTCTTTCTGGGAATTAATATTGATCAACATTCATAAGGAACATACATTCATCAGAGCAAATATACAAAGGAACTTCTGAAGAAGTTCAATTTGGCAAAATGCAAGCAAGTAAAGACTCTAATGCATCCTACATGCATTCTAGAGAAAGAAGATGTAAACACTAAAGTAAATTAGAAGCTTTTCAGAGGTATGATATGCTTTGTCCTTTATATAACCGCTTCTAGACCTGATATTTTATTCAGTGTCTGCTTATGTGCTTGCTTCCAATCAGATCCTAGGGAGACTCACTTAACTGCTGTTAAGAGAATAAATAGGTATCTGAAAGGTACTACTAACCTTGGTTTGTTTTATAAAAAATCAAGTGAATACAAATTAGTAGACTATTATGATGATGACTATGTTGGAGACATAATAGAAAGGAAAAGTACTTCTGGAAGTTGCCAATTTCTGGGAGACATTATGATCTCTTGGTCCAACAAGAGACAATCAACAATTGTGCTTTCAACAACCGAAGCTGAATATATTGCATCTTCCGGATGCAACACTCAAATACTCTGGATGAAGAGTCAACTAGAAAATTATCAGATATTCGAGAGTAACGTTCCTATTCTTTGTGATAATACTTCTGCTATATGTTTGTCTAAGAACCCTATATTGCATTATAGGGCTAAGCATATCAAAATTAAACATCGTTTTTTACGTGACTATGTTCAGAAGGATATTTTTCACCTAAATTTTTTGATACAAACCATCAATGGGCTGATATCTTTATAAAACCCCTTGTTGAAGATAAATTCGTTTTCATTATGAGAAACTTTTTTATGGATTTATGTCTAGAATGAAAAGTTGGATTTCATAATGTTTAAGTCTTCAGAACTCTAGATTAGATTCTGAAAATTTATTTGTTGACTCTAAGACATGAGCTTTCTAAAGTAAGGAAGTTTCATGAATCAGAAAGGTTCTGATCATAAGCAATCTTATCAATTTGTTTTCTTGATTATGAACAGTCATTATATTAAATGGTTGTCATATCGTTTGATATTATGTGGTTCTAAGTGGTGACAATTTCCCCATTTTCTAAGCATGTGTGATAATAGCGTGACACATTAGGTTTCACATTTCTTGGAATTAGGTTAAAAATATCTTACGCTTCCCCCCATGTCAGCGTAATTTTTACCTTGTCATCATTGCAAAAAAAATCTATATAAACCCACTTCACTCATATTTTCACAGTACACACACATTATCCCCACACTTTCTTCTTTCAAATCTAAAACACCTATTTGCAACTATTCATCCTCTCCTTTAACTTCAACAATAGATGTTCCTCAACAACAGATTCAATAATAGTTTCAACAATTGCAACTAGCTCATCCTAAATCTCCTCATAGATTTGTCACCATTGAAAGCACTCCTTCATCCAAAGAAGAAATCAACGGTAGTAATATCCTGTCGGGAAATTACTCTATTTTCACAAAGATTGGTCCACAAGAAGTTTTGGCATACTACATAGAGATCTGTCTTGAAGATAATATTGATCCATTGATGGATCCTTTAAATTTCTTGGATGACTACCCAGTTGTTCCACCACCTCCTCCTTCCCCAAACCCTTAGTTTTCAAAAATAGTCTTCGCATGTGTGTGTGCTTTTTATCTAAGTGTGTGTGTGCCTTTTTTATGTTTGAATACTTGTTGTATTTCTATTATGTTTTTCTCTGTATTTCCGTCTCTATAATCAACTGTATATTTTCTGCCTTTTGGCATTACTTAATAAAAATCATGTTTGTTTCTTTCCATTTCCTTTTATCTTATTTCTTTTGTCTATGTCTTTTTGATTGATGACAGGGGGGAGGATATATTAGGGGAAGAATTGTAATTTGTTTTTGACATACCTATATTTTTGAATAAGAATCTAAAAATTAATTAAAGTTTTCTACTAACAACCACTTAGAAGAATGGTTTTTTAACTGTTTTGCATGGTTTAGTTCAAAGGTCAAAATGGTTAAGTTCAAACACTAGAAGCTCGTGTGAAGTTTCAAATATCAGAATGTAAGTTACCAGATTCTGAAGAAATGGTCTACTATCTAAGTTCGAAAACTTTCACATTGATGATTAAGAATCAAATACAAGCATTAAGCCTTCAAGGAATAAAAACCAGGCTCTGAACTTGACATCAAGTTTTGAAGAAATTGAAAATTCTACATCAAGCTCTGAGGAAGTGTTACTTCTATAGTAATCAGACTTGGCAATCAAGCTTTTGAGAAGAATTCTTAACCAGAGAAAACCATAATTCAAGCTTCTGGAAGGAACCAGACTATGAAGCTTCTTCAAAAAGAATTCAACTAAGCTTCTAAAGTAAAGTTCATCATAATGTTGATGTTAACAAACCAGTGTTCTGGACAACATCAAGCAACTTCTGAAGACAACCCAAATTCTGATGGAAGATCATTCTGGTACTTCAAAAAGGTTAATCAGGAAAGTTCTCTTTGATTCTGATCTTATTTTTTTTAGGATTATGCATCTAGGGGGAGCTTTGTGCTTTTGTAAGATGTATTCTTTTGTGATTACCCTGTACAAAATTGTTTATTAAAATACATGTGTTGTAATCATAAAAAAGGGGGAGATTGTTAGAATAAGATTTGGTTCTGCATCCATACCTTGAGTTTTGATGATAACAATTTTGTATTTGTGTGAAAACAATTTTGGTACTGTAGCGGTGTATTCGTCACTTTATGGTCTATTGATTAAACCAAAAGCAAAGTATACAAAGAAATCGAGTCGCCACCGCACTTTTATTTATCCAAAGGAATGGCTAAAAAGCGAACAAAAGCCTAAGAAGTTTTACACATAGAAAACCAATGAAAAGCTCAGAGATCGGGGTAAGGGGTAAATTACGCAATGGGAAGGTGTTAGGCACCCAAAACGTCCTAGGTACTCCTAGGGAGCCCTTTTCACACTTGTCGAATGAAATGTTATTTGTTTATGAAATATTTATTGTGCAAACATGAATGGGAGGATGAGAAAAGAATATACAAGTTATTATTTTTGTGTTTGAACGGATGAACCCGTTGCCTACGTACCTTTCCATGGAAGGCAAGGATCAAAACGCCGTAGTTCGGCTAAAAGATTTCCAAAAAAGATATGAGTGGGTTCATTTTAAAACAAAAGCCCTAAGGTCTTTCATTATCAATGGGAGAAAACTCAACCTGAATCAACAATCCACCATGCGAGGACGGCTTCAACATACTAGTGAGGGGTTAACCCTATAATAAGTATGGAAGACTTACAATCAACTCACTAAGGATATGGTAAGATTTACATCAACCACTATGATAATTGAAACCTATGGCTAATGTATGAAAAACTTATCAAGAATGGACAAAGCCACAAAACAATTGAATGAGAGAAGTTAATTGATTATGAGTATTCATAAAATATGGTCAATGTATGATTAGGATTCAATTCAGAAAGAAGTATTATCAAAAGTGAAGTTTGAAAATCAAGGACTTAAGGTCCAGGTTTCTAATTTGAAAAAGCATGAAGATGTTTGCACAATATTTATTTCAAGTTTTGAAGTCAACAAGCAAAAAGAGGTTTAGAACAAAAGGGTGTGGGTGAAGGAGTGTAAAACTTCTTAGATGTTCACCTCTTGAGATCATATGTAAATGATCCAAATGGTTCCTTTGGAATATAAAATGAGCAATAACAGATAAGCAAAGCAAATGGATATCGGATGCCACTCAATGGACTTACACCAATCTCACAAACAAAAGGTGGATACCGGATACCAATCAATGGATTTACACCAATCTCCTAAAACAAAATGGATACCGGATACCAATCAATGGATTTATTCTAATCTCCTTAAAGTAAAACAAAACATGGATATCAGATGCCAATCAATTGGACTTATACTAATCTCATAAACAAACAAAAGATGGATATCGAATGCCAATCAACTGGACTTATACCAATCTCCAAAGAAATGATCATTGGAAACAACTGCCAATAAATGGACTTACAGTTGACTCCTCACATACATCAAACAAAACAAAAGCAAGTGGAAACAAGTTGCCAATAAATGGTCTTACACTCGACTCCAAGGAAATAGGATGCCAATAAATGGTCTTAGTCCCAACTCCTACCAAATCATAGGAACAATGGCCAATAAATGGACTTACAATTGAATCCTCAATGGACAAACAAAGATGTCACAAAGATATGAAATGATGATCATGCAATAATGAACAATTAATGATGATAAATGCACAAAGGCACACAAGCAAACATGCATAAATGAATCAAGCAATCAACCAAACAAGTCAATTAGCACACACTATACACAAGCAATTAGGCTCAAACAAGGTTAGGCTTTAAAGCCAACTGGAATGGGGTATGTTGTGCTCTTAACCCTAACATTGAGAGTTAGGGTGAAGCATATGAAATGGAGATGAGGGGTGTGCCTCATAGCTCTTATCCCTGGTCAGGGAGAGCTTCAAATGATAGAAGGCGTGGGAGTTCAGAAAGTTGGAACTCTTCTCCACAAGTGAATGACTCTATAAGATCTTGGGTTAATATCCACAATGCATCAACATGTTATGTGAGCAAAGGGATGACACACTGACTAGCAGGAGATGGACTACACATCTCTTTTATCTGCCAATTGCCTTATCAAAGGACTTTTCTTGCTTGGCACAAAAAGTAAACAATCACAAGCATTGCCTCTTAAGGAGGACTTCAGACAGGTGCCTACCAATAACAGTAGGTCTTCCAGACTACATGAAGAAGAGATATTATACCTAAGTGGTTAAGCAACCAAGCAAAAGCAAGTTCAAATTGAACTTAAGCAACTAATGTACCTGTTGAAACATCAAACAAATCAGTTCAACTGTACAGACAAACAGACAACATCAATATCAACAGTCAAACCCAATAAGCAAAGGCATAAGCCACAAGTTAAACTCAAATGAGTTAACAACCCTACAAAACACACAAGGTTAGTAGTCAAAAGTAAACATCAAATTCTCAAGTGTTGAAGCATCAACAACTTGAATGCTCAACCTGAAAACAAAGCTCAAAGATAAGCAACCAACCACTAGGTCAAAGCCTAGGGTCAAAGATGGAGAAAAAATTTAAAACAGAAGCTGAAAATTAACATGAATCAACTTCAAACACATCTTGAAACAATCCAAAAGGTCTCACATCAATATCATATACCAAAATTATTTCATGATCAATTGAAGTTCAAGGCAATTTTAAAGCTCAAAAGTGACCAACCAGAATGAAAAATCTCAATTAAATCATAGAGCAATCAAATAATTCCAAGAAAATTCATGCTTATTCACAACATACATAACATGTATCATACAAAAAATCAGAGCATTTGGACATCAATTGGCAAGGCAAACACATCACATAAGTTGAACAAGCAAAGGTGTGACACAAATTGTCACACCAACATTAACATGATCATAAAACAGAAACTACAAATGGTAAAAATACCAAATCAACACCAAAATGTCAAGCAAAGTGTCTAGTTTCATCATGCAAATTTTCAGATTCATTGGATAAAATCTCAGCATTTCACAAATGATATGGCAAGGCAAGGTACAAAATGCATACATATTCACATACCCTAGCACAAATTATTTTCCAGCCAAGCACAATTTATAGAAAAATGATCAAACAATACTAGACAGAAAATGCAACACAATACAAAAAACCACATATTTTTTGGATGATTTTTCAATTTGTTTTGATTTTTGAAAGATGATGAAAAAATAAAAAGAAAATGATGTAAAGCATGTATGAACATATGGAGGGAAAACAAATAATATGAAGCACATTTGAAAATTGGTTGGCACGGGGAATCGAAGGGGAGCACAATTTGAATGGTGGCGCGCTTTGCATGAAACTCAGTGTTTCATTTAAACGCTGGCAGGTCAACATGTACATGTGGCCCAGTCAAACAGATATGGACCAATAGAAGCGCTTGCATGGCAGTGATATGGCATGTACGTGGACGAATCATGTTAAAACCCTAGGCTAACACATATGGCAACGGATTTGCATGGCAGAAAGATCAAAAGCGTTCCCTAAACATGAACAACATCGTCTTCCTCATGAACCATGAACAGTATTATGCATCATGAACAATTTTACCAGAAATCAAAATCAAAGCCATCATCATGTAGATCTTTCAGCAAGGATCAAGAATATATGCATGGCTAAGTCTAATTCAACATACACAATGAGAATCGATGACATGAACATTTGCATATGAAACTTAAAATCAACATTACTCAGCCTATAGTGCATGAAATTCAATGGTTCAAAGCTCAGAACACTCAGCATCAAAAGATCAACAACAATAGCATAATAATTTCAAGAATTAGAGAGATCGATTTGTAACCTCTCTGAAGTGCAGAACTGGAATTTAATGGATCCAAGGCCTTGGGATGCTCAACAGTTCCTCTACAATGCTTGTACAAGTGTTTGGAAGAGAGATCGAAGCTCAACTGCTCTTGAATCCAACAGAATTTGACATCACCATTGTTGCTTCCAAGCTTGCATATGCTTCAAACAGGCACGAATTGCTATGGATCTATGTTCAATCTTGCTCAATGATGCTTCAGAAAGATGAATTGATCAAGATAAATGCAATTTGTTTGAAGAAATTGAAAGAAAATTTTGAGAGAAAAAGTTTGATGAATTTTCTAGATCTGAAATTGTGAGTGTTGTTAGCTGAAAACAGTTAGGGTTTGTGTTATATATGCTGTGCTAATCACCCTTCTAATCATGTTTAGGCAATGGTAATTGGAATTAGCCAAAATGGAGTGTAAATGAAAAATTGGGATTTCACCCTATGCATGAAAATGCATGGTGAACAGTGCACGGGAATGTCATTTGATTTCACTCAAAATGCTATTTTGGAGCCAATGGAAGTGGTGAAATATTCAAATAATGCATCAATTTCAAATTCCATAATTTCCCTCCAAAAATCAAGTGAATTTGCAAATTATCATGTGATGATAATTTGTGTAATATGATGCATGATTTGGAAACTAGAGGTCAAAATGAGAATGTAGCAAAAAGAACCATCCAAATTGGAGCTTTGGTTGAGAAGTTATGCCCATTTGAATCTTCATGCACACTTGGCCAAGTTTTGATCATATATCCTTAACCAAACATGAGAAATTTATGATCTTGGACTTTTTGGAAATGGGAGAGAAAGATCTACAACTTTCATGTTCAACAAAGTTTCATTTGAAGCTTTTTTGATGATGTAATTTGAAGTTGAAGTTAGGTTAAAACCTTTCCATTTTTGGCAAATTCAAATTATAGGTCACTTACTATTTTTGGCAATTTTTGACTGGACCTCAAATTCATCAATGTTGATGTTTGAAATGTCAAATGAGACTTGTTTGAACATGAATGAAGTATTTCTAGTCACTTCCCACCTCCAAATCCACAGTTGACTTGGCAGTTGGTTTTCTAGGTCTTCAGATGACCTGGCAATGTTCAGATGAAATTCAAGCCTCTACCACTTGGGATTTTGATTCAAAATGATAACATAGCTCATGTAAGCTCTTGTGAATGATTATGGTGCCCAAATTCTCAATAATGGCCACCATCTATTGCTCAATGACTGCCTTTGACTGCTTTGACCTGTGATTGCTTCATCTGCAAGACAAAGGTTAGATGACATATTTTTGTACTTTTGGTTAGTGGTAAAAAGAAAAGCAATGATATACAAATGCAAAACATGCTTGGTGACCAAGAATCACACTCAAAAAGATATAACCCACCCATAGGGAAGGAAGCAAGGTGCACAATGATCCTTGAGGCAATGAATGATATGATATGATGCCATGAGGGATCTCAGGGACAAAATTGGGGTCTTACAGATGCCCCTATTTAAGGTCATTCTAGCCGGAGAAGTGAAGTTTGGAAATCTTCATCTCGACGCGGTAGAATGGGCTTAAATAATAGTAATGAGACAAATTTTGGTCCCTAAGAGACCTCATGATGCAGATGTATGCATGCAAAACAAAACTCTGTGGGGAATACGGGTCCACAAAGAAGAAAAAGACGATCCGTCGGAGTAATACACTCACCAGGAACAGAGACTCTAACAAGACTCTCATGGGGATAAGAAAAAGGAAGAGAAAGCGTGGAGCAGGACGCGACTCTGAATTGGGGGAAAAACAAACTGACACAGCGTGAATAAGACACGACTGGACTGGAAACCTCACCGGGGAGTGAAGGACTCAAACTGGGGAAAAGAAAATTCCAAAGGAATACACATCCATTGGAAAGACACAAGCTGACTCAAACTATCCACAAAGGATACTTCAGATAAAAATCCGGACTCGGACCAGTGAAAAGATTCACAAAGAACCTCCCTGCCGGGGAAAATTGCATATATTAGGGAAAACGCCAATACAGCAAAAGGGTAAAAATCACAACAGGAAACTCCATTGGAGAAAGGTCTAACAAAGAGACTCTCCTAGAGAAGCAACAAAGAATGAGGTGTTACCGGTATAAGGGTAACAAGCTCAGGAAGAATGAATATCTAAGACCGGTATAAGGGTGAGAGATATCAATCAACCAAACATCTGAGAAAGACCTGAAAAAGGTACATCAACTCAGGAAAATCTGACTCCACAGGGGACCAAGGTCACAATAGGGAGCAGAAAGGAAGGAACACCAGGGATACCGGTTACTGGGTATATAATAGGTGACCGACTAAAGACGTGGATTGGTATATATGCCAAAACACTCATCATCCGAAAGGAGGGCTTGAAAAAGCAAATCGACTTACAGGATGGACATTCGAATCCACAACGAGAAAACGAATCTTACTCAGCTGGGGACACAAACCCAAAGAGTGCATGAGATATAATATGCATTACCGTCAGAACGTGGATAGTATACTCGCATGATATATATTATCTATTACCGTCAGAACGTAGATAACATACTCGCATGGAAGGAAACACCAGGGATACCGGTTACTAGGTATATAATAGGTGACCTACCGAAAACGTGAATTGGTAGATATGCCAAAACACTCATCATCCGAAAGGATGGATATTCGATTCTACAAAGAATACGAATCTTACTCTACTGGGGAAAATCAACAAAGGACTCCAACCAAAGAGCGCATGAGACATATTATTCATTACCGTCAGAACGTGAATAATATACTCGAAAGGAAGAGACACCAGAGATACCGGTTACAGGGTATATAATAGGTGACCAACCAAAAAGAGAGACAATCGTCACCAACAACAATAGGGTAAACGAAAGACAACTCACGGGGGATAAATTGCAAGCATCCGGCAATTATCCAACAACAAAGAATATTCGATTCCGCAAAAGGAAATAACGAATCTTACTCGACTGGGGAAACACAACAGGCTTCGACTGAAGAGTGCATGAGATATATTATCCATTACCGTCAGAACGTGGATAACATACTCGCATGGAAGATTATCCACAACCGGTATAAGGGTTAACAAAGGATAAATCAACCGAAAAGAAAGGCATCGGGATACCAGAACTAGGTATATAAAGATGACCGATCAAAAGGGAGCAACAACATTACCAACCAAAGGGTAAATGAAAGAGGACCCGCTGGGGATGAATTGCATAAACAGCAATTACCCACAAGGACTTGCTGGCGACTTCCAAGAGGATAACATTGCGAGCATACGGCAATTATCCAGAAGACTGCTGGGGATAAAATTGCTAGCATACGGCAATTACCCAAAAGCAAAGAAGGAATATCAACATCGAATATTGAATGAAGATAACCACAAAGAGTAACCATCATCGGTTAGGATGAACAACAAGGTTAACTCTGCAAAGGGGAGAAATTAGGGTTTACAACTACCGAATACTGGGTAGAAGACCAAAATTCTGGCTAAAGATAAAATTGCTAGCAACCGGCAATCATCCGCAAGAAAGCACAGACTCCGTTGGGGATAAAACCACAACAACATAGGATTTACAACTATCGAATACTGGGTAGAAGACCGTAAAATCCACCATCAACCAGAACGAACCACAAAGGTTACATCTGCTAGGGGAAAAGAGATATGACTTACGACTACCGAACACTGGGTAGTAGCCATAAACTCTGATGAGGATAAAAAGTAGGGTTTACATCTACCGAATACTGGGTAGAAAACCAACAACTCCGCGTGGGGAAGGAAAGAATCACAAATTCCGCACGGGAAACAAAATAGGGTTTATAACAAACCACCAACTCTTGTTGAGGAATAAAAGGTATATAACCACAAATTCCTCCAAGAGGGAAAGGAACATAGGACTTACAACTACCGGTATAAGGGAAGAGGCCCAACTCCGCTGGGGATAAGATGAACTATTGCCGGTTACTGGGCAATTCATTCATTTATTCCACAGGGAAACACAAGAAACAACTGACAAATAGCTAATTCGGGATCGTTCCGAAAAGACAGACTGAATCAAGACTCATCCTAATGAGGATATAACTCAATAGGAAAATCCATCCCAATATATGTGTTGGAAGGAAACGGAAACAACCGTCATCCACGAGGATATATCTCAGTGGGGAACTGCAGAAGGAAAGACATACACTTTCTGCTTATGGGGCTGACTCTATATGGAGAGATTAGACATCCGACATCTGCTTGGGGAGATCTATAAAGAGATCTATATCACCATAGCAGGGAACAACAAACAAAAGATATATGGAAAAAAAATGCAATATGAATATCTGAATGTTTATGATTATGCATGAATATGCGTGATTTATGTTTGATGAATGCTGACAAAACAGACATATCTAACACAAACAGGCCCAGGAATCAAACGCCTGGTACTACACTTCCAGAGGAATAAACAAGAAGAATCCAACTGGAAAGCCAATCTGCTGGAGATCTGCATGCTAAAAAGCAAAGATCTGCGGGGAGCAAACAAAATCAGAGATATCAGGGAATCACAAAATCTCTGAGTGATGGATCAACAACCAACCCAACTAGGGCACAGAAAGTCACAACAGGCAAGAACTGCCACAAAGACAAATTTGTTGGGGAAAGGAGAAATCCCGAGGTTTCTGCAGGAAATCCTCAGTACCAACTGAGAAACAAGAGTTCACTGCACAAGCAAGAACTGCTACGAAAGCAACTCCAAATAACTCCGATGGGGAACAACCCACTGCGGGAGAACCGATCACACAAGTAGAATCAGGCTGCACAAGCAACTCTACTTGGGAAATACAGGCAGCCACTCCATCGGGGATACGCCCTACTGAGGGAAAATAGATCACACAAGCGGATTCTGCAACAAGCCACTCTACTGAGGATCAAAAGCATCAGGGAATCAACCAAATCTCTGGATGATAGATCACCAACCGACCCTACTGGAGAAAACGGAGATTTCAACAGGCAGAAACTGCCACAACAACAGCTCCGTCGAGGATATCAACTCTGGCGGGGATTCTGTAGGGAAATCACAGATACAATTCATCACACCACAAATCTACTAGCGAATACACCAGGGATCTACTGGTGACTCCACAAAGGGGAGGAGAACTGGGGATCAACCACCAAATATTGAACCTTCCAAGAGGGAACCAACAACTCCTGAGGAGGGAATAATCACTGCACTGCTGAAAGAAATAAATACTCTGATGGAGAGATAGCAATAACTCCGCTGGCGACTGCACTGGGGAGAGTGACGGGGTACCGGATGTCAACCCACTAACCACTGAATCTTCCAAAAAGGAAAGCACCCATGCTGAGGAGAGACTACTGCTGGAGAAGAAAAACTGGGTCTTCACCAACCACTCTGCTTGGGGAACAACCCCAACAAAAGCTCTACTTGAGGAACAATCCCAACAACAAATCTGGAGAAAAGGATACAACCAAGCCAGGAATATGAACAAATGTCTTACCTGTTGGAAATCATGCCACCCTTGGGAGAGAACTGAGAAATTCTTAAGTATCCTTTCATCATTGTGAATGTTCACTTTGTTTAAAACAACAATTTTGAAAAAATTTATTTGTTTAAAACAATGACATTTTATCAATTAAAACATGCAAAACATTTGTTGAATTGAAACAAATAAGAGTGCAAATAATTGGATAAAGGCTCAAATTTATTTGATGGAATGGCAGCCTGCAAAAGGCAAGACTCCATAGATTGGTACAAATTTGAAATCAGTGATATATATTGGAAGAGGGCTACATTGAACATAATGATCCTTTCTCTACCGATTTGAATCTCGATGTATTCGAAGCTTCAGTTGACGACGAATCGAGAGTCTTTGACGAAAAGACGGTTGTGGAACAGAAAGTCTTGTCAGGATGCAGTTACTTGCCAAATCCCTAATTTTTGCCTAGATTGCCCCGGGGTGAGGTACTCAATCTAGCGGGATACAAATATTCTCTTTTTTTTTCATGTCTCTAATTTTTTCCTGGATCGCCCTTTCGGGTTTTCCACCGAGACGCTCATTTTTGCCTAAGCCGCCCTTTCGGGTTTTCAACTTAGCGAGCTATTCTGTTTTTCCTTCATATACTTTTTTTTTAGGCAAAGTATTTCTTGACTGCATCTGAATTCACAGGACGAGTGAAATCCTCCCCATCCATTGTTGTTAGCATCAAAGCACCGCCTGAAAAGGCTCTCTTAACAACATATGGACCCTCGTAGTTTGGAGTCCACTTGCCCCTGGAATCGGGCGCGAAAGACAAAACTTTCTTGAGCACGAGGTCTCCTTCTCGGAACACACGAGGCTTGACCTTCTTATCGAACGCTTTCTTCATTCTCTGCTGATATAACTGACCATGACACATGGCAGTCAATCGCTTCTCTTCAATCAAATTCAGTTGGTCATAACGACTCTGAATCCATTCAGCATCAGCCAACTAGGGACTTGAGGGTGCTATTTTTCTTTTATATTTTTTTTCTCTTTGAAATTTTTTTCCTGATTTTTCTTTTTATTTTGATTTTCACCCTCTTCTCTTTTTTTTTTACATTACATTTGTAATGCCCCAGTTTGACTGTTGCTGGGTTCTTGAGACGCAGCTGAATGATCTGCTTTTCATTGCTCAAGTGCTCGGGAAATCTCATCAGGAATCCCTTCAACGTCATCTTCCTCTGCCTCGAATACAGGGAATTCAAAATTGGGAGATGGCGTTGGATCATTATGTTCAATGGGTTTTAGAATCAACCTGCATAATGATTTTAGTTAATGAAAAACTTTAGAATTTAAACAAGCACCATTATGCAGATGAAAAAGTTGCTTTTTTTCTTGTTTTTAGGGTTTTTTGTGATCACTGATTTCATGCAAAAAACAATAAGTGAAAACAAATGGAAAACAAATGTTTAACAATGCATTAATTGAATGGAATATCATTGTATAAATGCTGCCAACAATGTCATCACTTCTCCTTTTGGCATGGGAGAAGGGTTTTGAACAAAGTGAACCATTACTCTGATCTATGAATGACTGTAGGAACATCTACAGCGACCCAATTATGGCAGACACCACCAGGTATGATGAAGTTGCTCAAATCCTCTGCATCCTCTTCCAAGATAGCAGCAGCTTCTTCAGTCTGATCAGCATGGATGAAACCTCCACTCTTGAACAAACCGTGCTCATTGAATGCCCCAGAACAATAGCCAATGCCAGCCCGGGATTTGTTGTCTTCAAGCTCAATCATCTTCCCTAAACCAGCGACTGCACCACATTCAATGGCCAGTTTTGCATCACGATAGGAAGCAAATGAAGGAGACTTCTTCTCAATCGGCTCAGCAATAGATAAAGCTTGGAAAGGAGTTCCAACTTCATCCTCAGCATCAATATACGAGAAAGAAGACAAGTGGCTTACCAGGAGAGCCTTTTCTCCCCCTACCACAACCAGTTTCTTGTTCTTGACAAACTTCAGCTCCTGGTGTAGGGTGGATGTCACGGCGCCAGCCTCGTGAATCCATGGTCTGCCAAGGAGACAACTATAAGATGGGTGGATATCCATAACCTGGAAGGTAACTTGGAAATCACTTGGTCCAATCTTGATTGGGAGATCAACCTCCCCAATCACAGTCTTACGCGACCCATCAAAAGCTTTCACAACAACACCACTCTGCCTCTAGAAGGCCCCTGATATGACAATCTCGAGAGAGTGGTCTTTGGCAGTACATTCAAAGATGATCCAGTGTCCACCAATACGTTGGACATGGCATCAGTCTTGCAGTTCATAGAAATATGTAGAGCCACGTTGTGGTCTCTTCCCTCCTCAGGGAGATCAGCGTCACAGAAACTCAAAGTGTTGCAAGCAGTGATGTTTGCAACAATACTGTCAAACTGTTCAATCGTGACATCATGATCAACATATGCCAGGTCCAATACTTTCTGCAGAGCCTCCCTATGGGGTTCTGAATTCAGCAGCAAAGATAATACGGAAATTTTGGACGGCGTTTGTAGAAGCTGGTCTACAACATTGTACTCACTCTTCTTGATGAGCTTCAGCATCTCATCACATTCTTCATTCACAATGCCACTCGGGCCAACAGAAGAAGCAGGAGTCTTTTGTACAGAGGAGGGTTTGGCAACAGGTGTCGGGTTCTGAACATTCACAGCAGTCCCAACTGGACGCTCAACAGAATCAGAAACAACGTGAGGCTTCGGGGGTGCGGAAAACACACGACCACTACGGGTTAACCCGCTCACATCAGTAATGTTAACAACAGAGGTTGAAGGCAACGACACTTCCTTCCCATCTTCAACAGCGACGGGATTATATCTGAAGGGAATTGCTTTATCCGAAGAATAAGGCACAGGGCCTGCCGGCTTGATTATTAGAGAAGGAGAGACCTTCGGCTTGCTACCATCATAACGGATGACAACAGGCTCGGGCAACTTGAACACAGGAGAAATAACATTCACCTCTGGTTCATCTTCATTAACATTCCTGTTCTGAAGAATCTCTATGGTACCTTCATCCAATAGCTCTTGAAGCTCTCTTCGCACTTGGCGACAACCCAGTCTATTGACAGAGCAGATGCGGCATTTGTCATGGTCATGCTCCATATAGCTATACTCACACAGCAAACGATGTAACTCGACCAATGACTGTCGAATATGACTGACATATTTGACTTTATACTTCCCAGGGCACCACTGGACCATGTTCACTGACTTCCCATGCTCGGGCAATGGGTTCTTTGTAACATTGGGGCCTAAGTCCTCAAAGCTCAGAATACCGCATCGCATAAGGTCTTGAACCTTAGTCTTCAAAGGATAGCAATTCTCAATGTTGTGTCCCGGAGCACCGGAATGATACACACAATGCTGATCTGGCTTGTACCACCACTGCGGGTTAGCAAGCACAGCCGGAGGATCCCTGGGAGTAACCAGTTTACGTTCCAACAAGGAAGGATATAATTCAGCATATGACATAGGAATGGGATCGAAGCTGATCTTCTTCCTATCATAATTCAGATTGGCCTGATTACTGGTGCTTCCATGAGGCTGGTAAGCCTGTTGTTGTGGACGATGTTGCTGTTGATACTGAGGTTGATTAGGCTGCTGATATTGCTGAGCATTATCTCTGAAAACAGGTGCTATATGAGCCACCTAGTGCTGACTGCTGGCGTGACGCACAGGCTTCCTCTTAACAGAGAGTCTTCTTGGTTTAGCATGGGACTGCACAGCATGTGCCTCCCCATCTTTCTTCTTAAACGCCCCATACCGTTTAGAAGAGCTTTCATCCTTAGACAGACGTCCTTCACGGACTCCTTCCTCCAGACGCATCCCCATGTTCACCATCTCGGTGAAATCAGAGGGAGCACTCGCAACCATCCGCTCATAATAGAATGAGCTAAGAGTCTTCAAAAAGATCTTAGTCATTTCTTTCTCTTCCAGCGGAGGAGTAATCTGAGCTGCTAACTCTCGCCACCTCTGGGCGTCCTCCTTGAATGTCTCTTTATCCTTCTGAGACATGGCCCTGAGTTGATCACGGTCAGGCGCCATATCAACATTATACTTATACTGCTTGACGAAGGCTTCGCCAAGATCGTTGAAGGATCGGATGTTTGCGCTATCAAGGCTCATATACCAACGAAGAGCCGCACCAGACAAACTATCCTGGAAGTAATGAATCAGAAGTTGATCATTATCTGTTTGCGTAGACATTTTCCTAGCATACATGACCAGGTGAGCGAGAGGGCAGGTGTTTCCCTTATACTTTTCAAAGTCAGGGACTTTGAACTTGACCGGAATCTTCACACCGGGAACCAGGCAAAGTTCAGCAGCAGACTTGCCAAACAGATCTTTCCCTCGAAGGGTCTTCAATTCCTTTCGGAGCTCGAGGAATTGATCATTCATCGCATCCATCTTCTCATTGACATCTGGGCCCTCAGACGACTCAGAATGATAGATGTTGTCGTCTACCCTGGGAATAGTATGCACGACAGGAGGAGGAACAAGGATCGGGCTAGATGCCAGCATAGAAGCAAAAGTAGGCGCTGGAATATCTGGCATGAAACCCGGAGGCATACCCCATAGAAACCCGGCTGGCATGGCATTCGGCATGAAATGAGCACTAGCAGCTGGCACGGTCGGAACGACCACTTCTGATATAACCGTCCTCTGGGGAGGAGTTGCAGGAGGTGGAGAAGGTTGATTCTGAGCAGCCAAAAATTGCTCCATCAGAGCACTCAGACGAGCGACCTCTTCCTTCAGCTCTCTGTTCTCTTGTTCAAGTTGATCCATCACTCTAGTAGAATTGGCTCTGGTATAGTACCGGTGAGTCAGCTTGTCTTCAAAATAAATGAAGAGCACAGAGTTAGGCCACAGACAAGAAGACCAGAACAACCTGCTTATGCAAAATGATGCATGTAATGCTCGTTTATATGATTTGTTTTTATTTTCAAGGAACCCTTAGGGTATTATTTGCAATTTTCGAATATTTAAAGCATTTAAATTGCATATGGAAAATATCTCATCAAATATATTTGAAACAAAGAAGTACAGCATTTTTGATTATTACAAGGGAAAAGGAAAATAAACATCCTATGGATCCCTAGAAGCTCGGGATGCTGGAAGACGAGATACACAAAGCTTCTTGATCTCTCTCTCACAGGCTGCTTCCATGTCCGTTTTCTCCTTTGCAAGTCGATCATACTTCCTCTTCCAGAACTTGGAAGATTGAGGAAGCAGAGAAGTCCAAGTATCATACGGATCATCGATCACCTGATGCTCGAGAAACTCAATCAGAGCGTCCTTCTCCTTGAGCTGCTGAAGCAATTCTTTTCTTTCACGGATCCAAGCACGTGAAAGGTCTTCTTCTCTCAACTCCTCTACGCCTTGGTTAGGGAGGGTTGAAGGCCCAGCCACATCCAAAGGTGTAGGTCTCGGATGATCATACGGCATAAGGTACTCAGAAGCTCTCTGACTGACCCAAGAAGTATATGGCTCCAAAGCAATGCAATTCTTCGGACCCAATTCATTTCTACCCTTCTTATGAATATTGCGCCAAGCGCGGACCATCCTGGCTTTCAGGCCTTGGGGATCTTTACCCTCCTGAAAGAACACACCTTCTAACAGAATGTTATGAGGTTTATCCTTTAGGGGGAACCCAAGCTGACGACGTGCTAAGATAGGATTGTAGCTGATCCCACCACATGTACCAAGAAGAGGCACATTAGGGAATTCACCACAATAGTCAATGATTTGAACTGTATCGTACACGCGATCATACCAAGAGATATCATCATTAGTGAGAGACATAACTCTCTGAGACCACCGTAGACATCCCTTGTTCTCCTTGAAAGCGACCGTCTGCGGTAAGTGAGAAATAAACCACTTATACAACAGAGGCAGACAGCACACAATAACTCCTCCACCCTTTGCATTCCTCAGATGCAAAGAGACACAGGCATCACCCAACAGAGTCGGAACGGGATTAAGAATTGAAAATATCCTAATAGCGTTCACATCCACAAATTTGTCGATGTTGGGGAACAATACCAACCCATAGATGAGCAGCACAAATAAAGCCTCAAAGGCATCCTCACTCATGGCCTTCCCATACATGGTAGCTTGAGCAATGAGGAACTCAGAAGGAAGACCCTGAATTCCACCTTTGGTAGTCATATGAGCTTTAATCAGGGATTCATCTATGTGCAACAAGTCTGCGATCTCTCGAGCAGTCGGAATACCCTCCAAGCCACTGAACGGCACCTGATCCAGAATCGGAATACCCACAAGATGAGCATACTCCTCAAGCGTAGGCAACAACTGAAAGTCCGGGAAAGAGAAGCAGTGATACAGCGGATCATAAAACTGCGCCAAAGTACTCATCAGTCCCTCATCAACCTGAGTAGTCAACAGAGGCAGAAGCTTCCCATACCGAGCTTTGAAACCCAAGGGATCTAATACATAAGATGTCAGATTCCTTAACTCTTTCACATCGGGTTGTCTAAAGTTGTACTTCTTTGTATGCCTTTTTGGTATTTCCATGTCTGAAAATTTTGCAAATAAACCCTTTTAAGTTCCTTGAAAATTTTCTTTTTTCTGATGACATGAATGCAGATGAATGCATGAATGCAACAATCACACTCAAGGATCAAGCAAAGCAAACCAGACAAAGGTCATGGGAAAGCTCATAGTATCCTTAATATCAATCATCCATTTTGGTGGATTATGGTTTACACCTTATCGACACCCAAGTTCCATTGATATTAACGGTATATGAACCGGCTCAATCATCCTTAATATCAACCATCCGTTTTGGTGGATTATGGTTTACACCTTATCAACACCCAGGTTCCATTAATATTAAGGTTGTCTGAACGACTCAACCATGAATCACGGGTTTGTTGAGAGTCACGAGCATGGAGTCTCGGTTAAGAACCACCCAAAGGGAGTGTACTAGGGTTTAAACCTGCCGAACATGTTCTACCAGAGGTTCCCATAATCATCGTCCCATCTCTCGAATATTATCGGAGGAACGAACACTCGTATTCCAAAAATATTCTCAAGAGAGACTCTTATGAGTGTAGTATCGCGTAACAATCGCATCAGATCTGACATCTGAACGACCTCCGCACTACGTCCTAAAATAGGCCAAGATGGGCTTGATAAACTAAGGTCCTTGGCTTCTGCGGCACATGATTGAAAGAATAATGCCTAACCACAAATAACTTGTGTGACATTATTAATCCAACATGACCTTCACCAATTGAATGGACTCGCAAGTCAACTGGCTAAGGAATACTCCTCACCAGTCAACAACACTATGCCATTCTCCTATCCTAAGGTGCACTCGAGTTCGGGTATAGAACTCATCTCACAGAGATCACCAAAGCAACAGCAATTGTATATCAAGCAATTCAAACATTACAATCAATACAGTAATCCCAAATTGTACAAAAATATGTCATACAACAAATAACAATATAGCACAACAAGGGTGAAAAGTAGGCAATACCACCAAGGATGTTTTATCCCCAGCAGAGTCGCCACTTTTCTGTAGCGGTGTATTCGTCACTTTATGGTCTATTGATTAAACCAAAAGCAAAGTATACAAAGAAATCGAGTCGCCACCGCACTTTTATTTATCCAAAGGAATGGCTAAAAAGCGAACAAAAGCCTAAGAAGTTTTACACATAGAAAACCAATGAAAAGCTCAGAGATCGGGGTAAGGGGTAAATTACGCAATGGGAAGGTGTTAGGCACCCAAAACGTCCTAGGTACTCCTAGGGAGCCCTTTTCACACTTGTCGAATGAAATGTTATTTGTTTATGAAATATTTATTGTGCAAACATGAATGGGAGGATGAGAAAAGAATATACAAGTTATTATTTTTGTGTTTGAACGGATGAACCCGTTGCCTACATACCTTTCCATGGAAGGCAAGGATCAAAACTCCGTAGTTCGGCTAAAAGATTTCCAAAAAAGATATGAGTGGGTTCATTTTAAAACAAAAGCCCTAAGGTCTTTCATTATCAATGGGAGAAAACTCAACCTGAATCAACAATCCACCATGCGAGGACGGCTTCAACATACTAGTGAGGGGTTAACCCTATAATAAGTATGGAAGACTTACAATCAACTCACTATGGATATGGTAAGATTTACATCAACCACTATGATAATTGAAACCTATGGCTAATGTATGAAAAACTTATCAAGAATGGACAAAGCCACAAAACAATTAAATGAGTGAAGTTAATTGATTATGAGTATTCACAAAATATGGTCAAAGTATGATTAGGATTCAATTCAGAAAGAAGTATTATCAAAAGTGAAGTTTGAAAATCAAGGACTTAAGGTCCAGGTTTCTAATTTGAAAAAGCATGAAGATGTTTGCACAATATTTATTTCAAGTTTTGAAGTCAACAAGCAAAAAGAGGTTTAGAACAAAAGGGTGTGGGTGAAGGAGTGTAAAACTTCTTAGATGTTCACCTCTTGAGATCATATGTAAATGATCCAAATGGTTCCTTTGGAATATAAAATGAGCAATAACAGATAAGCAAAGCAAATGGATACCGGATGCCACTCAATGGACTTACACCAATCTCACAAACAAAAGGTGGATACCGGATACCAATCAATGGATTTACACCAATCTCCTAAAACAAAATGGATACCGGATACCAATCAATGGATTTATTCTAATCTCCTTAAAGCAAAACAAAACATGGATATCAGATGCCAATCAACTGGACTTATACTAATCTCCTAAACAAACAAAAGATGGATACCGGATGCCAATCAACTGGACTTATACCAATCTCCAAAGAAATGATCATTGGAAACAACTGCCAATAAATGGACTTACAGTTGACTCCTCACATACATCAAACAAAACAAAAGCAAGTGGAAACAAGTTGCCAATAAATGGTCTTACACTCGACTCCAAGGAAATAGGATGCCAATAAATGGTCTTAGTCCCAACTCCTACCAAATCATAGGAACAATGGCCAATAAATGGACTTACAATTGAATCCTCAATGGACAAACAAAGATGTCACAAAGATATGAAATGATGATCATGCAATAATGAACAATTAATGATGATAAATGCACAAAGGCACACAAGCAAACATGCACAAATGAATCAAGCAATCAACCAAACAAGTCAATTAGCACACACTATACACAAGCAATTAGGCTCAAACAAGGTTAGGCTTTAAAGCCAACTGGAATGGGGTATCTTGTGCTCTTAACCCTAAAATTGAGAGTTAGGGTGAAGCATATGAAATGGAGATGAGGGGTGTGCCTCATAGCTCTTATCCCTGGTCAGGGAGAGCTTCAAATGATAGAAGGCGTGGGAGTTCAGAAAGTTGGAACTCTTCTCCACAAGTGAATGACTCTATAAGATCTTGGGTTAATATCCACAATGCATCAACATGTTATGTGAGCAAAGGGATGACACACTGACTAGCAGGAGATGGACTACACATCTCTTTTATCTGCCAATTGCCTTATCAAAGGACTTTTCCTGCTTGGCACAAAAAGTAAACAATCACAAGCATTGCCTCTTAAGGAGGACTTCAGACAGGTGCCTACCAATAACAGTAGGTCTTCCAGACTACATGAAGAAGAGATATTATACCTAAGTGGTTAAGCAACCAAGCAAAATCAAGTTCAAATTGAACTTAAGCAACTAATGTACCTGTTGAAACATCAAACAAATCAGTTCAACTGTACAGACAAACAGACAACATCAATATCAACAGTCAAACCCAATAAGCAAAGGCATAAGCCACAAGTTAAACTCAAATGAGTTAACAACCCTACAAAACACACAAGGTTAGTAGTCAAAAGTAAACATCAAATGCTCAAGTGTTGAAGCATCAACAACTCTGGAACTTGAATGCTCAACCTGAAAACAAAGCTCAAAGATAAGCAACCAACCACTAGGTCAAAGCCTAGGGTCAAAGATGGAGAAAAAATTTAAAACAGAAGCTGAAAATTAACATGAATCAACTTCAAACACATCTTGAAACAATCCAAAAGGTCTCACATCAATATCATATACCAAAATTATTTCATGATCAATTGAAGTTCAAGGCAATTTTAAAGCTCAAAAGTGACCAACCAGAATGAAAAATCTCAATTAAATCAGAAAGCAATCAAATAATTCCAAGAAAATTCATGCTTATTCACAACATACATAACATGTATCATACAAAAAATCACAGCATTTGGACATCAATTGGCAAGGCAAACACATCACATAAGTTGAACAAGCAAAGGTGTGACACAAATTGTCACACCAACATTAACATGATCATAAAACAGAAACTACAAATGGTAAAAATACCAAATCAACACCAAAATGTCAAGCAAAGTGTCTAGTTTCATCATGCAAATTTTCAGATTCATTGGATAAAATCTCAGCATTTCACAAATGATATGGCAAGGCAAGGTACAAAATGCATACATATTCACATACCCTAGCACAAATTATTTTCCAGCCAAGCACAATTTATGGAAAAATGATCAAACAATACTAGACAGAAAATGCAACACAATACAAAAAACCACATATTTTTTGGATGATTTTTCAATTTGTTTTGATTTTTGAAAGATGATGAAAAAATAAAAAGAAAATGATGTAAAGCATGTATGAACATATGGAGGGAAAACAAATAATATGAAGCACATTTGAAAATTGGTTGGCACGGGGAATCGAAGGGGAGCACAATTTGAATGGTGGCGCGCTTTGCATGAAACTCAGTGTTTCATTTAAACGCTGGCAGGTCAACATGTACATGTGGCCCAGTCAAACAGATATGGACCAATAGAAGCGCTTGCATGGCAGTGATATGGCATGTACGTGGACGAATCATGTTAAAACGCTAGGCTAACACATATGGCAACGAATTTGCGTGGCAGAAAGATCAAAAGCGTTCCCTAAACATGAACAACATCGTCTTCCTCATGAACCATGAACAGTATATATGCATCATGAACAATTTTACCAGAAATCAAAATCAAAGCCATCATCATGTAGATCTTTCAGCAAGGATCAAGAATATATGCATGGCTAAGTCTAATTCAACATACACAATGAGAATCGATGACATGAACATTTGCATATGAAACTTAAAATCAACATTACTCAGCCTATAGTGCATGAAATTCAATGGTTCAAAGCTCAGAACACTCAGCATCAAAAGATCAACAACAATAGCATAATAATTTCAAGAATTAGAGAGATCGATTTGTAACCTCTCTGAAGTGCAGAACTGGAATTTGATGGATCCAAGGCCTTGTGATGCTCAACAGTTCCTCTACAATGCTTGTACAAGTGTTTGGAAGAGAGATCGAAGCTCAACTGCTCTTGAATCCAACAGAATTTGACATCACCATTGTTGCTTCCAAGCTTGCATATGCTTCAAACAGGCACGAATTGCTATGGATCTATGTTCAATCTTGCTCAATGATGCTTCAGAAAGATGAATTGATCAAGATAAATGCAATTTGTTTGAAGAAATTGAAAGAAAATTTTGAGAGAAAAAGTTTGATGAATTTTCTAGATCTGAAATTGTGAGTGTTGTTAGCTGAAAACAGTTAGGGTTTGTGTTATATATGATGTGCTAATCACCCTTCTAATCATGTTTAGGCAATGGTAATTGGAATTAGCCAAAATGGAGTATAAATGCAAAATTGGGATTTCACCCTATGCATGAAAATGCATGGTGAACAGTGCACGGGAATGTCATTTGATTTCACTCAAAATGCTATTTTGGAGCCATTGGAAGTGGTGAAATATTCAAATAATGCATCAATTTCAAATTCCATAATTTCCCTCCAAAAATCAAGTGAATTTGCAAATTATCATGTGATGATAATTGGTGTAATATGATGCATGATTTGGAAACTAGAGGTCAAAATGATAATGTAGCAAAAAGAACCATCCAAATTGGAGCTTTGGTTGAGAAGTTATGCCCATTTGAATCTTCATGCATACTTAGCCAAGTTTTGATCATATCTCCTTAACCACACATGAGAAATTGATGATCTTGGACTTTTTGGAAATGGGAGAGAAAGATCTACAACTTTCATGTTCAACAAAATTTCATTTGAAGCTTTTTTGATGATGTAATTTGAAGTTGAAGTTAGGTTAAAACCTTTCCATTTTTGGCAAATTCAAATTATAGGTCACTTACTATTTTTGGCAATTTTTGACTGGACCTCAAATTTATCAATGTTGATGTTTGAAATGTCAAATGAGACTTGTTTGAACATGAATGAAGTATTTCTAGTCACTTCCCACCTCCAAATCCACAGTTGACTTGGCAGTTGACTTTTCTAGGTCTTCAGATGACCTGGCAATGTTCAGATGAAATTCAAGCCTCTACCACTTGGGATTTTGATTCAAAATGATAACATAGCTCATGTAAGCTCTTGTGAATGATTATGGTGCCCAAATTCTCAAGAATGGCCACCATCTATTGCTCAATGACTGCCTTTGACTGCTTTGACCTGTGATTGCTTCATCTGCAAGACAAAGGTTAGATGACATATTTTTGTACTTTTGGTTAGTGGTAAAAAGAAAAGCAATGATATGCAAATGCAAAACATGCTTGGTGACCAAGAATCACACTCAAAAAGATATAACCCACCCATAGGGAAGGAAGGAAGGTGCACAATGATCCTTGAGACAATGAATGATATGATATGATGCCATGAGGGATCTTAGGGACAAAATTGGGGTCTTACAGGTACCCTAATGGTTTATTATTGTGTAGCTTTAACAACCAGTTATGATTCTGGGTATATGACGTGCAACGTCATCAGTTTTTGAATGATGAGTTCCAATTCCTCTTATGTGCTAGTAATAAGAAGTTCTGAAAGATGTTCAAAGTTGTTGTTGCAATGATCTTTCTGCTTTTGTGTTGATTCACTCCTGGGAAGGTTCTGAGGAGACGTTATGTTGCTGCTACAACATTGTCTTAGTTTGTGCTTCTAGATGTGACTCTGATTACCAAGCTTCTGAAGAATGGCATGCTTCTGAAGTTGTGTTACTTAGCTGAAGATTCTGAAGATCCCAAGCCAAACGTTGAGGTTATCAAGGTTCTAACTGTAGATTCTGAAGACTCTGAAGATTCTAAAGATACTAAAGATGTCAATCCAGACTACTAAAGTTGTCAAGGTTCTGACCAAAGATTCTGAAGTTTCTAAATCCAACTTTATGTTTCTTCATTTCATGCTTTATCAACTTTCATCAGAAGCCAATGAACTTGAAGATAAGATCAAATTGGCACATGATCAAATAGTACATAGTACAAATTAAATATCTTTTCCACTACCTGATATCATGGGCAATGACATTACTATACATCACACTTGTCACTTAATTTATGGGCGAAGGACAATACACAATATCACTCATTTCACCATCCAACAGTGGACAACCACTCTATTTGGTTTCCCCATTTTCCCTCAAATTGTCTCTTTTCTTATGCTATATAAGTGAGACTTTGAGAATTGAAGAAAAAACAAGAATGTTGAATGGTGAAGGTGCTACAACAATTTGACAAGTCAGTTTCTTTGTGAAAAGCTATCAATTTTATACACAGTTTTTGTTTAAGTAATTGTTTATCATTTGTGTAAAATATGCTTGTATAAAAGTAACTTGTAACACACAAAATACTATTCAAACTATTTGTTTGATTTCTTAAGGATACTAGGGTATAGTCAAATCCTTGAGAAGACAAAGAAGAGTATTCTTTGTGATTCCTTAAGGAGACTAGGGTATAGTCGAATCCTTGAGAAGACAAAGAAGGTTATTATTTGTGATTATTGTAATCAGTTGATTATAGTGGATTAAGTCTTTGTGTATAAGTCAAAATCACCTTGGCGGGTGGATTGGTGTAGCTTTGAGTTTCAAGCGAACCAGGATAAAAATACTTGTGTGTTTTATCTCTTTGTTATTAACATTTAAGTAGTATTCTTGAGTTGGTAAAAAGTTTTTGTTTTGTAAAACCCAATTCAAACCCCCATTTCTTGTGTTTTTCACACCTTCACACTTTAACGTGTTGACTATCGATGATGTCTTCCCGAGTGGAGAGATCCCTAACTCTTTTGTTTATATTGAACATCATATTAAAATTGATGTTTCTGGTTACACATCTATGGAATCATTTATTTTATTGCATGCCGCGTATTCACTAGTGAGGAAAACATTACTTTCCTTTATTATTGGTTTGTCAATAATGTATTATGTTCCCGCTCTTCTCTAATATCCAAGCATTGGATCACATAGAGAACATCCTCCATAAACGGAAGAAATTATCTTTGGGCCAATACATTTTTGATGAATTCTATAATGGAAGATCTCGTTAACAAAGTTTAAAACATATATAAAAAGGTCAATGTTAGAGGAAATATATCCATATGGTTTCAATCTTACCCAAGTGTCATGGTAAATCTCCACCGGTGACTTTGACAACTACACTAAATTTATATTGAGTTAATTTTCAAAGAATCTAGTCTTGGAGAGGTAAGAATTAAACCTTTCATAAAAAGAAACACAAGCCCTCCAAAATTATTATGTTTTTCAAACTTTGAGACTTCTTACAACCGACAACTTTGGATCTTTTTCTATGACTTACTGTAGCGGGAAATTCATGATCATCAAGCTATTGACAAGCTAGAGATCAAATAACAAGAGTCGTCACCGCACTTTTATTGTTTCTAAGGGAAAAGGGAAAAAGTATGAACAAAACCCAAAAGTAAGAAATTTTCAAATCAAAACTAATAAAAAGTCAGAGATCACAGGTAAGGGGGTTGGTTACACAGAGGGAAGGTGTTAGCACCCAAAGTGTCCTGGGTACTCTTAGGGAGCCCTTTTTGTGTGCACATGTACTTGGTATAAAGTAATGTTTACAAACAAATAGAATGGGGGGTGAGAAAAGAATTCTTTAATTATATTTTTATGTTTGACAAGAACTTCGATCTTGTGCCTATGTACTAACGTAAAAATGACAGATCAAAATGTCGTAGTTCGTGATACAAATTTCAAAATGGATGCATTGTTTTTAACAAAAAATAAGTTTGAAAGGCACAAAGGCCTAAAAATGGTTTGAATGAGTTAGTTCTTTTTGGCTTTTTGAAATTTTAAGTCAAGTATAGTTAAGTCTATTTACAAGTTTGATTTAAGAAAAGAAGTTTGCAAATGCAATGGCATAAGGCCAAAGTTTCTATCTTTTTGCAAAAGTGGTCAAAGTTAGAACAAATATAGTTCACACAAAGAAGATTTTGAAAAAATGGAGGGAGAGATTTTGAAATTAAAGAAATGGGGAGGAGATGAAGAGACTATCCTATGTACAAAATTAAAAGTTTAGAGTTAAAAAGATCTGACCAAGTGGGTAGCAATCCAATAGACAAGAATGTCAATAGAAACCCAGAATTCCCTTTGGACTTTTAGAATCAAGCAACACATAAATGCACAAATATATTATCTTGAAGAGCAAGGCATCAAATAAAGATGGACACATCCAAGCTTATCCATTCCATGATCTTCTCCAAAATAGCCCATGTAACAGATGAATTCCATAAGTCACAAGTTCAAAATAACAGATTTACAATGATCATGTTGCAGATGAACTTAGAGATGTCTTCAAAGATGTATCAGATGAATTTCAAATTGCAAGCACTTGATTTCTCAGCAAATTGGCATTGGCCAAGTCCTTTAGCATAGGAAGTTTGCCTAGATTCTAAGTCCATTTGTCCAAGATCAAGCCAACAGTCCACTCAAAAGTTTTTTAGGGTTTTTGTTATTATTATGTATGTTAATGGTCAAAGACCAAATAAACAACCAAAGTATACACTAACAAAATATATCACACAATATGGTCCAAGTGGACAAAGAGAAAATTGCATTAACATAAACAATTAGAATGATATGAACAATGGCAAATGAAAGAGAGTGCTAAAATAAATTGCATTAAAGTAAAGGCTTGAAATTAAAAGTCAGTAGTTAATAGGTTAGAAGTTAGTATTGTTTTGCTTTTGCTTTTCATTTTAAGACATTCTTTGGAGAACACTCAACCCACTTATCACAAGCATGAATCCTTGAGCCAAAACATCTTCCAAATGAATGAAAGAAGGCCAAGTTTCCACACAATACCATGAAAGAGGGGAGACTTACAATCTCACTAACTAGAATGCTTATGCCTTTTATGTCACAAATTTAGCGTTATTTTAAGCAATCGTAATTGGACTTATGTAGAAGTCACAACTATTTGAGACCGGTCAATAGAATTTTGGTATTAATGCATGTCAGAGACATATTATAATGGGCTATGCTCATGAAACATGCCACACACAAAAAGAATATGCAAATGGTGTGGCCTAATCTCATCCATACTCATATCAATTTTTCAATAAACTAGCATTAGGACTTTGAGATGTCATAAGCAAAATGAAATGAATGAATGAAGAAAGGGAATAAGATGAAGTGGGAGGGGAATTGATCAAAACACAAATTGGTCAAAGGAGGACTTTTACCAAATTAATATCATCCATTCATTTGGGAGATGGAATGCACATTCCATCAATCCCCTAAATCCAATGATATTGATTTGACAAAGTCAAATCAACCTTGACCAAGGCCCAACAACAAGAGTTAAACATAAACAAATCATCACAATTGGTCAACAAATTTATTTGGCATTTATTCAAATTAAAAGTACTAAAGTAGTGCATTTAAATTAAATATGGTTTGTCCAATTTCTAAAATCTCATTAAAACACCAAAGAAATGGCCATGAGATTTATCGTAGGTCAAACAAGGTCAAAGGACCTTGGAGAAAAAAATTCTGAATTTTTGGACATTTAAAAATATTTTTAAACAATAAAAAAAAACTACAAAATTAATTAATTCATAAAAAATGTTAATAATGATCCAAAAATTAATTTAAATTCAGAATATGGAAGAGAAAAATATTTGAATTTTTTTGGTGAAAGTCCCATATTTTTTGGATCAATATTGAATTTAATATTAATTATTGAAAATAATGCAATTAAAATGAAAATTAAAATATCAGAAAAAACGTGGACCACTTGATCTCCCTCATTAATTGAGGTGGCATATCAAGTGGCAAAAACGCGCTATCCACGATGGACCTGAGTCAACGTTCTGCACAGTTGGTAATCACAATGGACCCGTGAGATTAAAACAAATCAAGCGGATCCTGTGGTTGGGAGACATGCCTGCGCATGGCCGGAATTGTAGCTCCGGTCTTCTTCGCCGGTGGACCTCACCTGATTGGTCCACCATCAATCATCCCCAAAATTAAAAACAGAGACATGATTTTAAAGTAAAAATGGCACTGAGCTTGAATCTGGTCTCAATTCACTCTAACTCCAAGTATATTGAGAGATACATGGAGTTGAAATTTGAGGTACATGAACTGAGTTGCTTCGATTTGGCCTCAAAGCAACTCAATCTTCTTGCCTACATTGGTAGAACTTCAGACAACCAAAGAATCAATAGAATTGAGCAAGAATTTGAGAGAATCAGAGAGTTCAAAATTTCTGGAAAATACCTTCAATGGAGGTCTGGATTCAACTGATCTTGATCTTGCTTGTGCTTGATCTCACTCCACTTGCTTCCAGAAGAAGGATTGGATGCTTACAAGGCTGTGGATTCCTGGAGATTTGAATTTCAAAACAGTGGAAATTCAACCTCAAATTCAAATGAATTTCTCAGGTTTATCCTTTGCAAAGTGAGGGTTTGAGATGGGGGATCAAAGCTAGCACAAATGTGTGTGAAATTCTGAGCAATTGAGGCTCTATTTATAGCTGAAATCATTGATATTTGCACACTTGAAATCACTTTCCAAATTTGGTCATTGATTATGCATGGGTGCATGGGCGCGCATATGCCCATAAAATCATTGCCATAAGTCCACAAATGAATGTTAGATAGTCTGAATTTAGCTTGGATTGCAAGGAAAGTGTGCATTTGGATTTGAAGTTTGATTCTTGCCAAGTGATGTCATCAGGTTCATGCCATACGCATCATATGCATTCCTTGTCCAAAAAGAATGAATTTGAGCTCTTTGGAAAGGTGAGATCAAGAGAAAAAACTTTCATATTCAACATGTTTTCATTTGGAGCTTAGAACTTGGTGAAATTTGAGGTGGAAGTTTGGAAATGTTTGACATATTAAAAAATTTCTGTGCAAGCCATATGTCTCAATATTCCACCTTGCTTAACTTTTTATATTAGCTTCAAATGAGAAAAGTGTTTTCATCAAAGTTGTAGCTATCTCAAATACCTTCAAAGTGGTCACCAATTTCATGTCATTTGGATTTGAAATGATAGTGTTATGCATTTTTGAAGTTTGGAAAAATCACTTGGTCAATGGTATAGGTCAAAAGTGACCTATAATGTAACCTCATATCACATGCTCAAAAAAGTTGAATTATCTCCCAATCAAAACATTAAAGTTGAAGTAGACACATTGAATTTGATTTTTCAACTTGGAAATCTTCCATATCATAAAACTTGAGCAAGTTATGGCCTTGAGAAGTTGACTTTCAAATTAGGGTTTACACAAAATGACCTATAATGTTTCAACATAGAAAATGATTTTCCAAGCAAAACTAGCTCTAGGTCTCAACATGAAAGTTGTTTGGAATGTAACTTAGAGTAAGTTTTATCTTGGAATAATTTTCATATGGTGAAAATTTAAGGAGATAGGGTCTAGGGAGACCCAGTTTTGATCAGATGAATCCATCTGGCCAACCACCATCAACCAACTTGCTAACTTCCAATTCTCTTGACTTTCTTGGCTCATGGAAGATCATATATGCATAATGTGATGAATTTTGAGGTGTCCCTTGATAAATTTGATCAAATGGTGAGATATCTTGTTGGAGAAGTTACTCAAGATACCCAGTCAAACTAGGGTTTCCAAGGCAAATCACCCTCAAACTCTTGAAGAGAACTTGATCAATATAACATGTAGAGAACATTGGGACTCATATATAATGCTCATAACCATTCTTGGATCAATTCTTGGTTGTGCTCTTTGTTCATGGGGGTCTCAAACCCTAGATGTGAACTTGATGAATAAATGGAATCATGCCCTTCCTACAAAAGAGTTAGACAAATGCAAAGACATATTTTTGGTATTTTGGTTAGTGAAATGATAAAATACAAGTATGATGCAATCATAAGGTGCTTGGTGATCTCTCCCCAAACAAACCCAATGAAAGAGGGGTAAGGAGGATGCCAAGATATGATCCCAATGCTAATGCTTATGATGAAATTACATGAGGGATCTTAGGGTCAAAATTGGGGTCTTACAGCTGCCCCTATTTAAGGACATTCTAACTGAGGAGGTGAAGGTTAAAATCTTCGGCTCGACTCAATAGAATGGGCTTAAATAACAACATACAAAAACAAATTTTAGTCCCTAAGAGACCTCTTGATGCATATGACATGAATGTAAAATTTAATGATTTGTGGGGAAATATTGCCACAAAGTAAAAAGAAATCAGAGAGACCGAAATTCCGCAGAAGCACAATGCATTTCGTAAGGAAAACTCATTGGGGAGACAGAGACTCTGGGGAAAAAGGAGTTGTGCGTAGGCCACGCTACGACTTAAAATTACCGGGGGACTAGAGGGATTCCACACAAACATGGAAAGACTCGACCATGGAATGACAACATCTGCAGGGGATACGAGTAAGTCAGGATAAAACCGAGGTACTCGAATCATGCAGGGGAAAAACAATTTCACTAAGGAATCGCACACTCAACTCAACTAGGGAAGCAATAAACTTCAACACGGGAGGAGTAGAAATTTATTATCTACTACCTGTTACTGGGTAAGGAGATAATAAAGATCTGACAAAGAGAACATTTGTCATCGGTTAGGATAAACATATCAAGGATGACTCACTGAGGATTCCAGGGGAGGAAATCCATTACCGGTTACTGGGTAAGAATAGCCTTTCTGGGAAAAACTATAGAAAATAGGATTTACAACTACCAACTACTGGGCAGAAGACCAAAGGTGAGAGTATTCGTCATCGGTTAGGATGAACATATCAAGGATAAACTCAACAGGGAAGAAAATCCGTCATCGGTTAAGATGAACATATCAAGGATAGACTTGCCTGGAAATGCCAAGGAGGATACCCGTCATCGGTTAGGATGAACATATCAAGGACATACCAACTGAACAAAAAGGGTAGGAATTATATCTATCGAAAGCTAGATAGAAAACCGTCGGAGAGAAAATCCGTCACCGGTTAGGATGAACATATCAAGGATAGACTCTGCGATGGGACAAAGTAGGATTTACAACTACCGGTTACTGGATAGAAAACCAATCAAAGAGAAAATCTGTTACTAGTTAAGATGAACATATCAAGGATAGACTCTAAAAAGGGGATAAAGTGGGATTTACAACTACCGGTTACTGGGTAGAAAACCACAAAGAGAAGAAAACTTGTCATCGGTTAAGATGAACATATCAAGGATTAACTCTCTGAGGAACAAAATAGGGATTACAACTACCTTTTTACTAGGTAGAATACCAAAAATGAGGATATCCGTCACTAATTAAAGTGAACATATCAAGGATAGACTCGGGCAGGGGCAAGAAAGATATTCGTCACCGGTTAGGATGAACATATCAATGATATACTTCCTGGGGAATAAATCCACTAGGGACTCTACTGAGGAGAAAAAATAAGGGTACTTTTGTCGGGTATTGGGCAAGAAGTAACAAAATGCAAACTAAGAAGAATATTATCAGTTACTGGGTAATAGACTCTTAGGGGACCAAAATATCTATCTAAGTAAGAGCTAGAAAGAAAACGGTCAATCAAGACTCAACCCAATGAGGACATAACTCAAGGGGAGTAATTCCATCCAGAAAATCCACTGGAGAGGAAACTGAAATAATAACCATCTACGAGGAAACAAACTCACTGGGGAAACGGAGAAAGGTTAAAGTCTTTCTACTTACGGGGCTGACACTCTACAATTGAAGGAGGACAGACACTAGATTTGGTATGGGGATAAATACCGCCAAAATAGAGAATAAGCATCTCAAACAAATATAAAGATGCAGGATATGCAAATTATGAATGTATATGAATGTATATGTATATGTATATATGATGATTATGCTGACAAAACGATCACAAAGGATACAAAGGTTGTCATACCCCAATTTTGTCCGGGTATATTTAAATTTTCGTAGAATCTGATTTCATTTTTTTATTTTGCATCATATGCATAGCATGACATACATTTCATCGCAAGAATACTTCACTTTAGTTTCCTACCACTGTTATTCCATTTCCATACTACCTAAAAAACATGCATTTCATAAAATCAATTTCGTCTAGGAGTCGGGTTTATTATATAAGGAAAAAAGCGTAAGTGAAATCCGCCTTTCCCGAGGGTTTTAGAGAATCTGCTATGGCAACCGTATTGCGTGAGGTGCTCAAAGCTATTATTTATCTCCATGCCTATGGGCACATACATATTGATTTTTAGGTTGGGAACATTTTGGTTGATTCTAATGGCGCAGTCAAAGTGGATGACTTTGGAGTGGCTGCGCGTATGTTTGGTACTGGAGATAGGCAACGTTCAAGAAATACTTTTGTTAGAACACCTTAATGGTTGGATCCCAAAGTTATGTAACGGTTGCATGGCTATGATTTTAAAGCAAACATGTGGTCCTTCGAATGTCCCTCCAGGTCTTGATTATGAAAGAGACAAGAGGTTTGTTTTAAAGTATTTCAAAGAATTGGTTACCACCTGCTTAGTCAAAAACCCAAAGAAGTGTCCAAGCTCAGAAAAGACTTTTAAGCGCCATTTCTTTAAATATGAACATTCCACCGAATATGTTGGTCGCACCATTCTTGATAGCCTTGCCCCATTAGGGAATCGTTTTAAAGCACTGAAGGCTAAAGAGGCAGATTTACTGATGCAGAACAAAGTTTCTTTATGAAACGGAGCAATTGTTTTAGAAAGAATATATTCTAGGAATTAATGCCTGGAATTTTGACCTGGAAGATTTAAGCTGCTCTTATTTAAAAGAAAGACATGTCCATTACAGAAAAAGCAAGATACAGATAAAACGAAAAAAGCAATTGAAGAATGGAAGAAAGCCACGACTGTATGAAAGGCCAGCATAGCAACAACACATAGGCTGCTACATACATACCAAACAAAACCACAAACCAATCATACTTCATGTTGATCCATGGCTACAAGTTATTATGATCCAAACAAGTTGACCTTTTTTACATAACGAACCTAGTAATTTACATAGCCTAAATCCTAATGAAGATGAATTACAACCACATTTTTGTTTACAACAGAGCAACCAAGCCAACAGCATGCCCTGCAGTTTTGTGTTGAGGAATTAGACCCTGCAAAATGACCAAGTTAGAAATCAAAGCAGTCATGAAATCCAATGGCATTACAAGAAAGGTACAGTCATAAGTTACATCCTGAAGCCAAATCCAAACAACATTCAAAATTCTACAGCAAGCATTGAGTTAACCTACTGAAATACCTCACAAAAACTATGAAGTAATGCAGTCAGCAACAATGCAATATCCATAAGCCTGCTGCAGCAAGCCAGAATTTGAACAAAACCTGCATCGAGTAGAAATGCAAGTCCGCAATATTAGCATATCAGTTTGCAGCAAGCAGTCCAAATCATCAACAAAGGTTGCAGTCTTTAATCCCATAATATTGCCATTAGTTCCCATCAATAGGCAATAAGGTGAGGCAACAAACAAAGCCAATAGACAGGATTGAAACCAATAAAGGAGCAACCCATGTGAAAGGAAATTGAGGCAAGGCATATCAGTGAGCATATTACACAATCAATTTTCAACCTAGTCAAGCAGCGACATATCAGTGAAATGAACCAAAGTTGCTAGATAAACACATCATCACACTTGAACCAATCAGAAAAAACCTGCTAAAAGGAAAACAGAAGGAAGAAGTGGATGGGAACGAGAAGTACCGAACCTGCTCCTTCTGTAATTATATCAGATTCACTTACCAACTGTTTTGGTGTTACTGGAAGGGAATAAGCTTCACACATGCATCCCCAATTTTCCCTGAATTGATACTTCTTTTTGGAGGTCATTTGAGCATCAACGGTAAGAACATCATCTGCCACCATATGGGTTCAGTAGAACTCCTGATTCTAGTGTAACTAGTCAAGTAGTGAAGCAACAACAATGGCAGGCGCCACAGTGGCAGCATCATCAGCCTGTGTCTCTTAAACAATAATAGTTGTTGCAACTAAGACCTGTAGTAAGTCACCGACATGAATTAAATACACTGGTGCCATTATCATACAACACAATGAGATATATAGGTTATTGCTAAGGCTATAATACCTACAATATTGCCACTCCTCTTGTAAGTCTGCAAGATATTTTCCTGAAAATGTGTGTAACCTGCAGAATAGAAGCCAAACATCGTAAGCAACCCAAGGAAGTTTTGGTTAAAGGCTTTTAAGAGAAGGATGAAATGCAGAGGGCATTGTCCAAAATTCCAAGAAAAAGTTCAAACCATCCAAGAAGAATAAACTGCAACCTGCAACATCAATCAAATGGATAACCAAATAGCTTCCTAATCAGGCATTGAAACCAAACGAGCTAACCAACCATGGCATTATGAATAATGTAAATCCATCATATGCTCACATAAACACATAAACCATGAGCTGCAAGGTGGAAGTCTAAATTAAAAGCTGCTACAGCAACGGGAAAAACAGAGTCAAAACAGAAGAAGCACAAGCCTTTTCAGCCAAGGAAATGCAACGATAACAACACACAATGCAAGTGCAAGACATGACAGTAAAAACTGAACTTTTTACCACAAGCAGGCAAGTTTTCCACAACAGTAAAAATGAACTAATGCAGGACCACATTGTTTGGTGGATTTCACTACAGACAAAATGAGGAAATGACTCACATACCTTGGTCCCCACCAAATCTGAAGAAAATTCTCTCCTAACGGAATGATCTTGCTAGGATTTGCCAGCTCATGATTAGAGGGAGTATATTCTGAGTTCTATAAAGAGAGGCACGCAGTCACTGAAAAGGGAGAAAAAAAAGAGCATCGTTACCCTGCCGAAATCCCATCACAAACCGCACCAAAGCTCAAAAATACCAAATGGGTGCTCAAAGTTTATCCTTAGAACTTTGAGTAATCCGAGCTAAGACCCTGATAATAAGCATATCGAACACAGAAGTAAGAGGAAGAGAGGGTAAGGATCCAAAGTGGAAAACAAGGATAAGATCAGAACCATTTACCTGAGGTATTACTCTTGGTCACCGGAATTTCGACGGAGTCGTGAGGCTTCGTTGAGATCTGTTTCTCTTTGCGTAAAGCTTTTTGGGATCAAAACCTTCATATGCGTATTAAACCTTGTACGTCAAATTAATTGATGGTTGTTGATTGTCAATATTGTATACGGTATCTTCTTGCCATGGCTAACGTTTGAATGGGGATTGCAATTGGATTTTGTTTCTAGAAAAGCCATGAAATAGGGTTCTGATTTGTTTGATGTTCCGAAGCATTTTAGGTTAGGGCTGTGGAATTTGTTTTGGAAACTGGTTATTTCGTTTTTTCTCTAAATTTTTGAAATCGAAACTGATGAACTTCATATGTTGTTCATCAAGTTCGGCAGTGTGGATTTTTCTTTCGTCGATATACTGTATGGCAATAGTGAAAAATGCATAGAGGGAGGGGGTTATTGGAGTTTAAAGAGACATTGTAGTGTTGTTATTAGAGTTAATAATCATTTATGTACCAATTAATACAAATGACGGTTGGGGAGTTTTTCAAAGGCCATGAATATTCTCATTACCAAGACAGATGGCTGCATGAGGAATACCGAAGGCTTGCAAAGCCACACGGTTGGAGCAGCTGTACAGCTGCCCCTTTCAAATTCCATGCTTTCTTTGTGGGCACTTAAGTGGGATTGGGCTTAAGTAGATGGTTAGAAACACCAAGATACACAAAGGATTAGTAACACAGATTTTGTAAATTATCCAAAAGAAAATTTACGCAGAATATAAGAAGAATACTAATTGGGGCTTTAAGTTGGTAGAAAAAAGAAAGCAATACTCCCCACAACTCCGATCCAGAGTATGCTTCCATCCACTCACTAAATAAATTACTATCAGGAACGGAAAAATCCTTTAAAATTTTTGCAAGTCCCTTTTTCATAGCACACAAAAGAAGAATAGGAAGAAAAATAATAAGAAATCAAAAAGGAAAAATAGATTTCTCTTTCGTTTTTGATTTCTTATATCCATATTCATGGAGATCCAATTTAAGAATTAAGAAACGAATGTGTAATTATTTTTCGTCATTCAAAATCATGAGGATTATTGAGAATTATAAAAGAGTATTTTATTGAAGAATTCAGTTATTACTCAACAAAGTTTTTTTTTTTTTGAGGGATGAGATCAATTCAGAAGTGCCTTAATTGGATCTTTTATTAAAATAGATTTCTCTTTCTTATTTCGTTATTTGTAGAACAGACAGAATTGAATTGGTCTAATTCAGAACCGTTCGATAGATTTTCATCTTCTATATCTTAGGGATATATCAAGAGATAAATAATCGACCCGGTCCTTAAATTTACTTAAGGCTTTCCAGGAGCCGTATGAGGTGAAAATCTCATGTACGGTTCTGTAATAGAGATGGGAACAGTAATGTTATCACCGACTAGGATTATCTAACAGTTTAAGTACAGTTGATATAGTTGATGCGCAATCAAAATATGGTTTTTGGGGTTGGAATTTGTGGCGTCAACCTATGGGTTTCATCGTTTTTCTAATTTCTTCGCTAGCAGAATGTGAAAGATTACCTTTTGATTTACCAGAAGCAGAAGAAGAATTAGTAGCTGGTTATCAAACAGAATATTCAGGTATTCGATTTGGTTTATTTTACGTTGCTTCCTATTTAAACCTTTTAATTTCTTCATTATTTGTAACAGTTCTTTACTTGGGCGGTTCAAATATTTCTATTCCGTACATATTTGTTTCTGAATTTTTTGAAATAAATAAAACATACGGAGTTTTTGGAACTACAAGTGATCTCTTTATTACATTAGCTAAAAGCTATTTTTTCTTATTCGTTTCTATCATAACAAGATGGTCTTTGCCTAGGCTAAGAATGGATCAATTATTAAATCTTGGATGGAAATTTCTTTTACCGATTTCTGTAGGTAATCTATTATTAACAACTTCGTCTCAATTGTTTTCGCTGTAAAACAAAGATGGATCTTTTATATTCATTACTTGTCTCAAATAAGAGAAAGAAATCAAACAAAACTATACTATTCATAGATATTTACGATATGTTCCTTATGGTAACTGGGTTCATGAATTATGGTCAACAAACACTACGAGCTGCAAGGTACATTGGTCAAAGTTTCATGATTATCTTATCTCACGCAAATCGTTTACCTGTAACTATTCAATATCCTTATGAAAAATTAATCACATCAGAACGTTTCCGCGGGCGAATCCATTTTGAATTTGATAAATGCATTGCTTGTGAAGTATGTGTTCGTGTATGTCCTATAGATTTACCCGTTGTTGATTGGAAAATGGAAACGGATATTCGAAAGAAACGATTGCTAAATTACAGTATTGATTTCGGAATCTGTATTTTTTGTGGTAACTGTATTGAGTATTGTCCAACAAATTGTTTATCAATGACTGAAGAATATGAACTTTCAACTTATGATCGTCATGAATTGAATTATAATCAAATTGCTTTGGGCCGTTTACCAATGTCAATAATTGATGATTATACAATTCGAACAATTCAAATCAAAAAAGACAATTTTTTATAATTAAATACAATTCTAAAAAAAAAAAGAATATTCTATATATAAATCGATAATATATAGAATATATAAATAGAATAATCGAAATAAAATATTTTCAAAAATTGTATAAAAAATGAATAATATAGTCGATATCAGATTAGAAATATTCTATAATTATTAGAGAACTATATTCTTAAATAGAATATATCAATATATATTATCGAAATTGAAAATCTTATTGAATTTCAATAAGATTTTCAATGTTATATATGTTCTATCTACCTTTATACTTTAGTTTTAATATCGTTTCAAACTACTCTTTCGTATAAAGAAAAGAGTGGAATGACATTGATTATATAACCCTAACTATATCAATTTAAACTACTTAGGTTTTTCAATGCAAAGAAAAATTGAAGTATATAAAAAAAAATTCCTGGTGATATCAATAAGGTCATGAAATTTATATTTCTTTGTCTTTTTTTTTTTTACATATAATGGATCTGCCTGAAACGATGCACGATTTTCTTTTAGTCTTTCTGGGATCGGGTCTTCTATTAGGAAGTTTAGGAGTAGTATTACTTACCAACCCCATTTTTTCTGCTTTTTCGTTGGGACTGGTTCTGGTTTGTATATCTTTATTATATATTTTAGCAAACTCTCATTTTGTAGCTGCATCACAGCTACTTATTTACGTGGGAGCTATTAACATTTTAATCATATTTGCTGTGATGTTCATGAATAGTTCCGAATATTACCAAGATTTGAATCTTTGGACCGTAGGGGATGGAATGACTTTGATAGTTTGTACAAGTATTTTTGTTTCACTAATAACTATTATTTCAGATACATCATGGTACGGAATTATTTGGACTACAAGACCAAATCAGATTATTAAGCAAGATTTGATAAGTACTAGTCAACAAATTGGACTTCATTTATCAACAGATTTTTTTCTTCCATTTGAACTAATTTCAATAATTCTTTTAGTTTCTTTGATAGGTGCAATTGTCGTAGCTCGCCAGTAAGAAATCTTTATAGAACTAGTAATAGAAATCAAGATTCTGTCCGAAGCTAATAATCAATGGAAAGAACCCTCATCTTATTATAGTCTTAAACTTGGAGGAATTTTCGATTCAGTACATCGAAACAAACAACCAGCAAAAAAAGAAATTTTATTTTGTAGTACTTGATCTGGTCACTGATTGTGAAATTTCGTTGCTGTGTTCCAAGAAGGATAGCTATACTGATTGCGTCTACTCGAAAGAGACCCTTGGTACTCCATTGACGATCGTAACACAAAAATTCAATTTCAGTAAATTTCTACTTACTGATCTGATCTTTTATGGAATCGATCCCCACTACGCCAAAAATGACTTTTAACAGCGCATCTTAGACAGCGCTTTTAAAAGAAAGCGCTGTCTAAAGTTAAAATTAAAATAAAGCGCTGAAAATGTTCCAAGAAAATAATGAAAGCGCTGTCTAAGGGGGGGTCTTAGACAGCGCTTTTTAAAAGCGCTGTCTAAGACCCCCCCTTAGACAGCGCTTTCAGAAAGCGTTTTTTAATATAGACCTTAGACAGCGCTTTTGATAAAGCGCTGTCTAAAGTCTTTAAATTAAAAAAAAAATTAAAAAACAAAAGCGCTGTCTAAGGTGGGGTTTAGAAAGCGCTTTTGGAAAGCGCTGTCTAAGGCATACCTTAGAAAGCGCTTTCCACAAAAACGCTGTCTAAGGTCTAATAAAAATAAAATTTCAGACCTTAGCGCTTTCGTTTTCTGTTCATTTGTTTTCCCTCTTCTTCACTCACGCAGTCGTAACCTTCTTCTCCTCAGTCTCCAACAGCCATAACCCTAGTTTCTGCCTTCTCCAAAACACGACATCACGCATATCACCCTATTTTCCTTCAACTTCCGAAAACCCTAGTTTCTGCCTTCAAGGGTCCCTCCGCCGTCACCCGCCGCACTCGCCTCTCACCTCCGAACCTCCGCCGTCACCCAAACAATCAAAGGTTGCAGCGCAAGGAGACACTTGAATACGGTACGTTCTGCTCTAATGCACTTCCTCTTCTTCCATTAGCATATGGCTGCCCTGTTTCAAGATACTTCTTTTTCGTTTTTATTGTTTTTCTTGTGTTTGTGTGTTTTTTCTGAGCTAGGGTGATTCTATGAGTACCATGTTCAATTTCTAAGTTATAACATGTCCATAAGTTGTTTTCAGCTTATTTATTTGCATAGAGTATAATAAGTGCTTATGCCTTAAGTACTTATTTATTGGATATAGAGTCTAAATCAAATATTTGAGAATTAAAGTGAGGATTATTACAGCATATAGGATGGTAGAAAGCTCTTCTATTGATTGTATCTTCCACTTTTCAAAATCATTTTCTGTAAAGGCTGCTATGATCAAGAATTGGATCAATCCAAAGAAACATGTGAATGAAGTCATTGTGAGTTTAGCTGGATACTTTTTCACAACAGGATCCTGCACAAAAATTTACAATTCTTGTTATAAAATTGATAATTGAAAATGTTTAGGGTTTAAACTTTAGGTATTTCCCGGTGTATGATTATTGATAATTATACCTGAAAAACTATCCAACCGGCCCATGATAAACAATGTCCAAGCAAGAATATGCAACCCCATGTCCAATTTTGATTTTTTGTTGAAGAGGTGATGTTTTCTTGCATTTGAATAGGTAGTTTTTTTTTCTTTTTAACTGTGAAAGTGTTGTTCATCTCACTTTCATTCTAAAGTAGGAAAACCATGGATAAAACATGGATCTGTGCCGATCGAATGACCAAAGAGTACGAGAGTGGGGTTTTGGAATTCGTTAAGTATGATGTTCAACACGCTGAAAACCCCAGACGAATGCATTGTCCTTGCTTGCGTTGTTGTTATATTGGTAAGGTTGACGCACATGGATTGAAATCGCATTTGCTGAGGCATGGAATTGATCAAAGTTATCAGTGTTGGATATTTCATGGTGAGAAAATTAACGAGAATGTTGAATCGAGTGGAAAAAGTAGTACGACCTATGCTTCATACGACAAAGACACGGAAACATACGATTGTGATCGAGTTGAAGAGATTGTAGAAGCACTGGAAGAAGATCTTCATGATTGTCCTGAAATGTTTGAGAGGATGGTAAGCGATGCTGAGAAACCGTTGTACAAAGGTTGCACTAAATTCTCAAGACTTTCTGCGGTATTAAAGTTGTACAACTTAAAGGCGGGTAATGGATGGTCGGATAAAAGTTTCACAGAGTTGTTGGCCCTTATGAGAGAAATGCTACCGGATGATAATGTTCTTCCTAATCGAACCTATGAGGCAAAAAAAATGTTGTGCTCTATTGGCATGAGCTATGATAAGATACATGCTTGTCCTAACGATTGCATTTTGTTTCGTAACGAATATGCAATGTTAACTGAGTGCCCTAAATGCGGTTTGTCTCGATATAAGAAAAGATTATCTCCCGCAAAAGTCTTATGGTATTTTCCGATAATTCCGAGATTTAGGCGCATGTTTCGTAGTGAAACCGATGCAAGACATCTTACTTGGCATGCAGATGAAAGAATTATTGATGGAATGTATCGGCATCCGGCTGATTCACCACAGTGGTCGAAGATTGATAATGATTATCCTGAGTTTGGATCAGAAGCAAGAAACCTTCGATTGGCATTATCTACTGATGGAATGAACCCACATGGTCTTCAAAGTATCTCACATACCACATGGCCTGTGATTCTTATGATTTATAACCTACCTCCGTCGCTATGTATGAAGCGTAAGTACATGATGTTATCTATGTTAATCTCTGGGCCTAAACAACCAATGACATAGACGTATACTTGACACCTCTGATCGAAGATTTAAAGATTTTGTGGGGAGAACGGTGTGGAGGTTTATGATGGATATAGGAAAGAAAGTTTCAATTTGAGGGCGATGTTGTTTGGCACAATTAATGATTTTCCAGCATACGGGAATCTATCTGGGTATAGCATTAAAGGTCAACGTGCGTGTCCTGTTTGTGAAGACGGAACCGATACGATTCGATTGGAACTTTGCCAGAAGAATGTGTTTCTCGGTCATCGTAGATTCTTACATTCTAAACATCACTACCGTGGGTGGAGAAAAGCATTCAATGGAGACACCGAACATCGTAGAGCTCCACCCGCATTGTCAGGTGAACAAGTTTTTGAAAAGGTGAAAGATGTGCGTACTGAGTTTGGCAAGCCTTTTGCACATAAGATTGTGAAAGGTGGGTGGAAGAAAAGGTCGATATTTTTTGAATTGCCATATTGGAAGTCTTTGTACGTGAGACATTTTCTCGATGTTATGCATATTGAAAAAAACGTATTTGAAAGTGTTATCGGTACATTACTCAATATAAAAGGCAAGTCTAAGGATGGCCTTAAAGCAAGGGAGGACATGTTAAAAATGGGAATGAGAACTGAATTAGCACCCGTGAAGAAAGGAAGACGAACATATCTACCACCTGCTGCTTTTACTTTATCTAGAAAAGAGAGAAAAAAAAATTGTGTAAGTCTCTGAGTGAAGTTAAGGTTCCAGAAGGATACTCATTTGATATCAGAAGACTTGTTTCTATGAAAGACCTCAAGTTGAAGAATTTGAAGACACATGATTGCCATGTTATAATGGAACATTTTCTACCGATAGGTATACGTTCTATTTTGCCAGAAAAAGTAAGAAGTGCCATAACTAAATTGTGTTTTTTCTTTAGGTCAATTTGTAGTAAGGTGATCGATCCCGAGATCTTACCAACACTACAAAAAGAGATTGTAATTACCTTGTGTGAGCTTGAAATGTATTTTCCTCCGTCTTTTTTTGACATAATGGTTCATTTAGTTGTTCATCTTGTGAAAGAGACACAGTTGTGTGGACCAGCTTATATGAGATGGATGTACCCTGCTGAACGGTATATGAAAATATTAAAAGGGTACGTGAAATCCCCGAAGTCGACCAGAGGGTTGTATTGTTGAACGATACATTGTTGAAGAAGCTGTTGAGTTTTGTACTGAATATTTGTCTAACGTTCAATCGATTGGACTCCCCAGAGCTCAGATTTTCGACAAAATGGAAGGTAAAAAATTAATTGGGAATAAAATTGTGACAATATCAAGGGATGAACGGGATCAAGTTCATTTGTATGTTCTGCACAATAATAATGAGGTTGAGCCATATGTTGAAATGCACAAGGATGTACTCCGAAGGTTAAATCCGAACAGAAATGAAAATTGGATAGTTATAGAGCACAATCAAAGTTTCATACAATGGTTGAAGGATCATATTTATTTGAAGCGCTCTTCAGATCCTTCTTCGGTAACAGAAAGGTTGAGATGTTTGGCATATGGTCCAAGTTTGCATGTGTTTTCTCATAGCGCATATTCAATTAATGGATACACATTTTATACCAAAGAACAAGATGATAAGAGTACTATGCAAAATAGTGGTGTCACCGTGCTAGCTGAAGCAATGCATATATCAAGTATGAAGGACTTAAACCCCAAATATGCAAATTTGTCATATTTTGGAGTTATTGAGCACATTTGGGTGTTTGATTACGAGAAGTTTCAGATTCCCATCTTTGGTTGCAAGTGGGTGAATAGTAGTGGCATACGAATGGATAAGTCTGGATTTTTGCAAGTTGATCTTACTAGGGTGGGGTACAAAGATGAACCTTTTATTCTAGCATCTCAAGTTAAACAAGTGTTCTATGTGAATGACCCGAAGAGTACAAAATGGTCTATAGTGCTTTTCTCTAACAAAGTGACTGATGATAGCGGTGTCGATCAATGTGATATTGATGTTGAGAATGAGTCACGCATTAGACGGAATGAGTTGAATAGAAATGATGAAGTTGAGGATCTTATACCGGATGAGTCATATATAAGAAACGATCATAATGAGGGAATTTGGATTAATTCATCCGTACGCATTGCTAAGAAACAAGTGATTAATATTCCAACAAAGAAAAGAAAGAGATGTTAGTGACTTAGTAGGTAAATTATCCATGGTTTCTTTATTTTTTGTTTTCATTTGTTTTGATTATAAGTTATATGTGGTAATGCATGATTTCATTATATTTTTGTATTCAATTGCTTTGATTATAAGTTATATCTGATAATGCATGATTTCTTTATTTTTTGTTTTCAATTGTTTTGATTATAAGTTATATTTGATATTTGATGGTTTCCTTGGTTTATTACAGGTTAGACATGGCTGATGACCAACATGAGGAAGTTAGTAAAGTATCCGCGGAAGAAGAAATCCGAAGAGGCATCACAGTAATGCGAAGGGTGGTCCAAGGAAGATCTCGAGGCATCATACTAGATGTCTCTTGGAACAACCAGGGACAACTTATAGAACCTAATGGGCATACCTTAACTAGTTTCATCGGTGCACTAGTAAGGAATGAAATTCCCATTACATGTGATGATTGGAGAAATAAAGAGTTGAAAGAGTCCAAAGAAAAAATTTGGAGTGAGATAAAGGTACAATCATTTGGCCCTTAATTATACGGTATCAATTATGTTTTTCAATTACCGATACTAACTATCAATCTGTATGTTTTTCTTAGCGATGTTTTAACATCGAAGACGAAAGAAGAGGGTTTTGTATGAAATTGGCCGGAAAGCTTCTTAGAGGATTTCGGACATTTTTATCATCCAAGTTCCTTAAGGATGCGGATGGTAATTTTGTGGATGCGGAGCTTCCTAGAAAATATGAAAGTTTGATATCGGCTGAAGAATGGGAAGCTTTCAAATCCAAAAGACAAGACCCGACTTTTCAAAGAATAAGTGCTACAAATCGGGAAAGAGCATCAAGTCCCGCATATCCGTACCGAAAAGGACGTGTCGGATATGGACGCTTAGAACAATCCATGGTAAGTATTTATAAATTGCGAAAACAAATTTGTTCATCATATATTAGTTTTATCTGATCAAATTGTATGACTTAATGTGTAGCTGCAGAAGGAGGAAAGTTCACAAACATCTCTTCCTGCACATGTTTTGTGGAAGGAAGCCCGTGTGGGCAAATCTGGAGTTCCTCAAGAAGACGTTTTAAACGTATACCAGAAATGTGTAAGTATAACATTTTTTCATTAATTGAATAACATTTTTATACACAAATATTTGACAAGTATATGGTATTCATCTGATTTTTCAGGAGGAGCTATCTCAGACTCTATCTCCCGATGATACTAAGAACATACTTAGTCGGGCATTAGATGTCCCTGAGTATTCTGGTCGGGTGAGGGGTAAGGGATTTGGAGTCACTCCGACCTCCCTCAGTGTTAAAAAAGGAAAGGCTCCTAGTAATCGGGAGCTTCATGCAAGATTGGAAGCCATGCAAGGTGAGCTTGATGCATTGAGGAGAGAAAGAGAGGCTAGCGCCTCAACGGTATACAGAGATGCTTCGGACAAAAACAGTATCAACTGTACCTTTCAACCGAACATTCCAGAGGTAATTACATATAATTGTCTTAAATTGAACTATTTGCTTAAATTATGTATTTGACATATATACACATTAACGATTTCTTGTTATTATTGGTTTTAGGGCATTTCCCATTGTCAGCTGTATTTGTCGTCACCACACTATCGGATGGTTGGCAAGGGAAAAGTGCATAACGTTAGCGGAGTATTACTCCACACTAGAGAGCTCCCTGCTGGATGTTTGAAGGTATCAGTTGATATTGCAGTTGACCCGAATGCATTATTACCATATCCTAGCGATGATTCGGATGCAACAACGGTGCACGAAGCAGTACGTTCGTTTGTTGCATGGCCGACAAACCTCATATGCGTCGGATATGAGGTATGCTTAAAACTTATGTTAACTTTAATGTGTATATTCAAAGTTTAAAATTTATGCTTAAAATTTTACTTACATATTTTCCTTGATTATGTTAAATAGACTCCCACAAAATCCAAATCAAGAAAAGAGGTAATATACAATTATATGACATATATTCATGGAAGTTGTTACATTCTTAATTTGATCTAACTATTTATATGACATGTAGGTTCAAGAAAATGAGGTTAGCAATGCACTCCGCACAACAAATAAAGGAGGTTAGGAACGCCTCCGCACGGGTAAAAAGTTCTGGTGCTAAGAAGACCGTAGCTAGGAAAAAACCTACCACCAAGTATAGGTCGTGCCTCAGGACATTTATAGAGATGACCGATATACCGACCGGAGGTGTTCGGACTATACATATGGAGGAAGGGATTTTCGGCTTTGCTCACGACCAAATGATTGGTAATGAAGACTTCATGCAAGTTTTTGGTCATGAAGAAATCGGCGTCAACGTTGTCAATACATATATTAGGTAAATCCGGTCTACTTTGTTTTATTAATTAAACAACTTATGTTAATGATGTTTACTTTATGTTAATCCGGGTTACTTTATGTTTCAAAAGAGGTGTTAATGATGTTTTTATATTAGGTTTTTGTATGACAAAATGATGCGCCCCAATGATTTGGACGAGTCATTCGGATTCTTAGCACCCGCGAGCATCAACTTAGGTTTAATCTTAAATAGACCGGATACCGTGACGGAGTACGTTCTTCGGACCCTCAATGACAATAAAGATGCGGAGAAGTTGTGTTTTTATACCGTTTAATACCGGGTTAGCATTTCATTCTAAATTCATCTATTATAATTATTTTCCAAGTTACCATCTAACATTTGCCTAATCATTACAGTGGACATTGGTTGTTGCTCGCAATCAATCCTATCCGAGAAATTGTGTATTATCTTGACTCGTTAGGAAATGATTGGACAACATACCCGGATATGAAGTTCCTAATTGACACGTAAGTGAGAATGTTCAAAAAATTTCTTAGTTTGTGTGAATTGTTCTAATTGCTTCATTTTTATTTTATTAGCATCCTACAAGCTTTTCGGGCCCAACGAGATATCCAAACCTCAAGGAGGGGCGCCAACCGCATTACATGGATTAAAGTGGCGGTATATTTTTAATTACCACATTTTTTATTATATTAGTGATGACACTTGATAAAACTTAGGATTTATAATCCATATTTTTTTTCATGTAGTGTCCTCAACAACGTAATCAAATAGATTGCGGGTATTTCGTGTTGAGGTTTATGCGGGATACTCTTGCTTTGGGCCGATTAGTGATTCCCACCGATGTATGTATTTCTAACTTATGAGTTATTTTTATATTTACACATATCTCATATAATTAAATAGTTGGAATTAATTCAAAATATGTTATATTATTATGTAGTACTTTGAGGAATTCAAGTGTGCATTTTATACAAAGGATCAAGTGGACGAAATCAAAGAGGAGTGGTGTCAATTCATGATAGAGCTCAAAGTTTTTTCATAAATTTGTGTAACTTTGTAGTATATTTGTAATATATGTAATGACTTGTAAATGTGTACATAAATTTGTAGTATATGTAATGACTTGTAAATGTGTACATAAATTTGTATATATTTTGATACATTTAAGGCAATATTGGTTTGAATTGGTATATATATATTTGTTAGCCAAAAATTGGTAGAAAAAAGGCCAAAATGGCATGTATAGAATGTGATTCTGTCTGTCAAAATCTGGTTGAAAACAGGTAGAAAATCTGGTTTATAAACCTGGAAAAAATGTGGTTTAAAACAAAAACTACAAAAATTTTCGTATACATTAGACAGCGCTTTTGGAAAAAGCGCTGTCTAAGGGGGGTCTTAGAAAGCGCTTTAGGCAAAAGCGCTGTCTAAGGGGGGGGGGGCTTAGACAGCGCTTTATGAAAAGCGCTGTCTAAGCCCCCCCCCTTAGACAGCGCTTTTGCCTAAAGCGCTGTCTAAGGTATACCTAAAAAAATTAAAATAGGGGGGCTTAGACAGCGCTTTTCAAAAAGCGCTGTCTAAGCCCCCCCTATTTTAATTTTTTTAGGTATACCTTAGACAGCGCTTTTGCCGAAAGCGCTGTCTAAGGTATACCTAAAAAAATTAAAATAGGAGGGTCATAGAAAGCGCTTTAGGCCAAAGCGCTGTCTAAGGGGGGGGGGGGGGGGGGCTTAGACAGCGCTTTTAAGATTTCAAAAAGCGCTGTCTAAACCTTTAGCAGCGGAGGTTTAGACAGCGCTTTAAAGCGCTGTCTAAGGCTAAAAAAAGCGCTGTCTAAGGTCTTGTTTGGCGTAGTGCCCCCTTTGACTGTATAAGAATATGTGGAGCTCGGCATGTCTGGAAGCACAGGAGAACGTTCTTTTGCTGATATTATTACCAGTATTCGATACTGGATTATTCATAGCATTACTATACCCTCCCTATTCATTGCGGGTTGGTTATTTGTCAGCACGGGTTTAGCTTACGATGTATTTGGAAGCCCCCGTCCAAACGAGTATTTTACAGAAACCCGACAAGGAATTCCTTTAATAACTGGCCATTTTGATTCTTTGGAACAACTCGATGAATTTAGTAGATCTTTTTAGGAGGCTCCAATGACCATAGATAGGACCTATCCCATTTTTACAGTACGATGGTTGGCTGTTCACGGACTAGCGGTACCCACCGTTTCTTTTTTGGGATCAATATCAGCAATGCAGTTCATCCAACGATAAACCTAATCCGAATTATAGAACTATGACACAATCAAACCCAAATGAACAAAATGTTGAATTGAATCGTACCAGTCTCTACTGGGGTTTATTACTCATTTTTGTACTTGCTGTTTTATTCTCAAATTATTTCTTCAATTAATTAATCAATTAATAGAAGAAAAGAGAATAGTATATATATATTAGGAATTCTCTTATCCTATTCGGAAGGATATCATTTCATAATTATGTATGACTGTTTAGGTCTCTAGTATGACTGACTACTTGATCAAATGTGGAGGAAAGTGGGATAAATGGCCAATACTACTGGAAGAATTCCTCTTTGGATAATAGGTACTGTAGCTGGTATTGTTGTGATCGGTTTAATTGGTATTTTCTTTTATGGTTCATATTCCGGATTGGGATCATCCCTGTAATAATCGCATGAATTTCGTTTTCGAAATGCCCATCTTGTTCATTCATCCATTTCGTCACTATTGGTCTCGTGTGGTGGGTTATGGGCTTTAGGGCCCACTTTTTTGTCTATTATAACTCATTTTTTCAAGATCAACCCCCTATTCACTTCCCATACACCTTGTCTATTTAGTTCAATTAATTTCTTATTTTATATGTTTATAAAATTCAATGATTAATTAACATACTTTCGAAAAATATTTCAATTAATCTTTAAATGAAAAGGAGAATAATGAGCATCCGCTTTATTATCTCTCGATTATTCGGATAATTGGCGTACGCCACATTGCTCGAATTTTCGTCATTTAATTAAAACCTTAACCAAATAACAATTTCAAACCACTTTCTCCAAATTAAATATAATTTCTAAACTCAAATCATTTTAAAATTTCAACCATCATATTCAAATCACATCTTCTAGATCAACTACAAATATTAAATCCTTTTAATTATATATTTCAGATAATAAGAGGATAGGAGGCGTACGCCTCACTATCTTTCGATTATTCGAACAATTGGCATACGCCACATTGCTCGAATTTTCGTAATCAAAATTAAAACCTTAAATCACTTTTCAAAATCAAATATAATTTATAAATTCAAATTATTTTCAAACCATAATATCTCAAATCATATTTTCTAAATCAACTACAAATCCTAAATACATTTAATTCTAAATTTCCGATAATAAAAGGATAAGAGGCGTACGCCTCACTATCTTTCGATTATTCGAATAATTGGCGTACGCCACATTGCTCGAATCTTCGTCATCAAATTAAAACCTTAATCATACAATTTCAAATCACATTTTATATCAAAATCCAATTTTACAAAATAAACTATACAACTTCAATAGAGAATGGGAGGCGTACGCCTCACCATTCTTTAATTATTTGAATAATTGGCGTACGCCACATTGCTCAAATCATCGACAAATCCAAACATTCAAATCCAAACTATTTCGCAAATCAAATACGACATCTAAGCATATCTTTTACAATTTAAACCTCGGATGGTAAAAGATGGGAGGCGTTCGCCTCGCCATCTCTCGATTATTTGGATAATTGGCGTACGCCATATTGCACAAATTATCGACTTCCGACTAAAACACGCTAAATAAACTTGGATAAAGGAATAAGTGGCGTACGCCTTATTATTCCTTGAATAAGCAAGTAGGAGGCGTACGCCTCACTACCATGCGTATTCAACATCCATAAACAAACTTTCAAAATAATTCGAACGAAAAGGGAATAGAAGGCGTTTGCCTTATTATTCCTCGAAAGAATTGAACGATTGGTGTACACCACATTGCTCAACCTTTCGTCGTTCTCCAAAAACACCTTAACAAATCAAACCTAAGATTCTCGCCCCCGGGCGATCGAAACCAATCAAACCCAAACACATCAATTCAACCTGTCACCCCCGCGTGACCAAAATCCTTTCAAAAGAACATTGTCAATCCTTTCTAATGCGCACAACAAACCAGTGTTAGAGCCTCCACCGAGAGTAGACATGCCAGCGTTTAGCCGTTAGAACGCCGACCTACACAGTCGTTCATCAAAACCAAACACACCAAATATTCGTAGCATCCCGAACTACGAATGCTCTGATTTCCTTATTGCACCATAAGGATACGTAGGCAGAAGATTGTTGTATCTTCGCGAGCACACTAATAAAAAACCTCCTATTTCCCCATCCTGTGGTCTTTATCCATATCTATCATCAATTCTAATCACTCTAAGCAAGCAGATAAACAGTCAATTAACAGTCAAATAGCAAAATCAGACTAAGAGGTTCCCGTTAAGTACAACGGACGTGAGGGATGCTAATACCTTCCCCTTGCGTAATCGACTCCCGAACCCGAATATGGTTGCGACGACCATTATTCTTATCTATAAAGGTTTTCTCGATATTTTCCTATTCCTTCATTGGAATGAATAAAGTTCGGTGGCGACTCTGTTTCGAACAACACATTTTTTCCGCGTCCTATCGCGAGGGATCGCATTTTTGAGGTGCGACAAAGGTGTCACAAAGAAATTGAACCACCGGTACAATCCTCGGTCAATCAACAAAATATGGAGACAACTGCTGGAGAAATAGGGAGATCAACATCCCAAAGGTTCAAACCTAACTGGGGAAGGATGAGATCTGCTGAGGATAGAACATCCAATCTGTGGGGAATTTTAGGTCAACACCATAAAAATGGGAGACGACCCTACAGAGAATAATCATAACAAAGCTGCTTAGAAACCAGGAGGAAACTCTGACTGGGAGCAAATTGAATAGAGATTGGCGGGGATACCAAAGCGATCCATCGGGGAAGATCAACCCTGCTGAGGAAGAACGAACTTCGTTGGAGAAGACAAAAACTCTGTCGGGGAAAACAACACGCCGCAGGGTATCTGAATTAACCAAATCAGCTGGGGACAAAGAAATTCCATTGAGGGACTGAATCAACACAAACGTCTAGGGATACCTGAAGGGTTAACTGCTTAGGGAACCTCCGATGTTTCACACTTAAGGACTTGCTATTCATTGAAATGTTATTGATATTCCTTTTACTTGCTTTGGAAAATTCTTGCTTTTATATATTTAAGAAAAAACTTGATTTTGATTTAAAAATTTAATTTCAAAATGATCATAATAAAATTTAGAACTATTGGTTGAAGTAAATAAGAGTATAAATAATTGGATAAAAGCTCAACTTTATTTAATAGAATGGTAGTCTGTAAATTACAAGACTCCATAGATTTTACAAAGTTGAAAATGGTAATTTACATGGAAAAGCGTTACATTGAATACAAATGATCCTTAATCTCTCTACCAACTCTTGATATCCATTGTGCTCTTGACCGCTGTTGGGGTGATGAACTGATGTCAACCCTTGTGCTCAAATAAGTTTTTAAAATCACTGAAGACCAGCAGAATGCAGTTAATTGCTATAATCCCTAATTTTAGCATAAGTTGCCCCAAGGTGGGGTACTCAACTTATCGGGAAATTCTTTATGTTTTATGTCTCTAATTTTTTTCTTGGATTGCCCTTTCGGGTTTTCAATCCACCGAGACACTCATTTTTGCCTAAGCCGCCCTTTCGGGTTTTCAACTTAGCGAGTTGTTCTTTTCTTTTTTAGGCGAAGTATTTCTTGACTGCGTCTGCATTCATAGGACGAGTGAACTCTTCACCATCCATAGTTGTAAGAATCAATGCACCACTCGAAAAGGCTCTCTTAACAACATATAAGCCTTCATAATTAGGAGTCCATTTTCCTCTGGAATCTGGCTTGAACGTTAAAATCTTCTTAAGCACAAGGTCACCTTCTCTGAACACTCGAGGTCTGACCTTCTTATCAAAAGCTTTCTTTATTCTCTATTGATATAACTAACCATGACACATGGCAGTCAATCTCTTCTCTTCGATCAAATTCAATGGTCAAACCTAGTTTGATACCATTCAGCCTCAGTCAACTTGGCTTCCATGAGCACATGCAATGAAGGAATTTCAACCTCTACAGGGAGCACAACTTCCATACCATATACAAGAGAGAAAGGGGTTGCCCCTGTTGAAGTGCGGACGGATGTACGATATCCATGCAAAGCAAATGGGAGCATCTCATGCCAATCCTTATATGTGACAACCATCTTCTGGATAATCTTCTTAATGTTCTTGTTCGTAGCTTCAACAGCCCCATTCATCTTGGGTCTGTAGGGAGAAGAATTATGATGTGCAATCTTGAAGTCCTTGCGATGAGCTTCCACCATATTGTTATTCAAGTTTGATCCATTATCAATAATGATCTTACTTAGCACACCATAACGACATATAATTTAATTCTTGATAAACCTTACAACAACTTGCTTAGTCACATTTGCATATGATGCCTCTTCTACCCATTTTATGAAGTAGTCAATTGCCACTAAAATGAAACGATGTCCATTCAAATTTTTGGGCTCAATCATCCCAATCATATCAATTCCCCACGTGGAGAAGGGCCATGGGGAAGAGCTAACATTCAAAAGTGTCAGAGGAACATGGATCTTATCAACATAAATTTGACACTTGTGGTACTTCTTCATAAATTTGCAACTGTCAGATTCCATTGTCAGCTAATAGTAACCTGCTCGCAATATCTTCTTCGCCATTGCATGTCCATTAGAATGAGTACCAAAGGAACCTTCGTGCACTTCGGTCATCAACAAGTCTGCTTCGTGTCTATCCATGCATCTGAGCAAAACCATGTCGGAGTTTCTCTTGTATAGTATATCACCATTCAAGTAGAAATTGCAGGCTAATCTTCTCAAAGTCTTCTTATCTTTCAAAGATGCCCCAGGAGGGCAAATCTGACTTTGGAGGAAACATTTGATGTCGTAATACCACAGCTTCTCATCTTTAATCTCTTCAACAACAAACACATGAGCTGGCATATCATGACGCATCACGGATAAATTGGGAACTTCATTCCAATGCTTCACTACAATCATGGACACCAACGTTGTAAGGGCATCTGTCATCCTGTTCTCATCTCGAGGGATATGATGAAACTCCACCTTTGTAAAGAAAGTTGAAATCCTCCTCGCATAATCTCTATATGGTACTAAACCAGGTTGATTTGTCTCTCATTCATCTTTGATCTAATTTATAACCAAAGCGGAATCACCGAAGACATCCAAATACTTGATTCTGAGATTCATGGCCTCTTCAAGCCCCATAATGCAAGCTTTATATTCTGCCATGTTGTTTATACACTTGAAAGTCAATCTAGCTGTAAATGGTAGATGTGTGCCTTGAGGAGTAATAATCACTACTGTAGCGGTGTATTCGTCGCTATATGATTTATCGATTAAACCATAAGCAAAGCATACAATGAATTTTCGAGTCGCCACCGCACTTTTATTTATCCAAAGGACTGGCTAAAAAGCGAACAAAAGCCTAAGAAGTTTTACACGTAGAAAACTAATAAAAAAGATCAGAGAGTCTGGGTAAGGGGTAAATTACGCAATGGGAAGGTGTTAGGCACCCACTACGTCCTAGGTACTCCTAGGGAGCCCTTTTCACACTTGTTGCATAAAGATTGTTATTTGTTATGACATAAGTATTGTGCAAACATGATTGGGATGATGAGAAAAGAATATACAATTTTTATTGGGTTTGAACGGATGAACCCGCTGCCTACGTACCTTCCATCAAAGGTAAGGATCAAAACGCCGTAGTTCGGCTAAAAGATTTCCAAAAGTTGGTGGATTCAATTTTAAACAATAGCACTGAGGCTTTTCATTATCAATGGGAGAACACTTGACCAAAACCAACATCCACCATGCGAGGATAGCTTCGACGTACTAGAGGGGTTAACCCTGTTTTCAGTACGGAAGTCTTACTGTCGACTCACTAAAGATAAGGTGAGGTTTACATCAACCACAATGATAATTGAAACCTATGGCTAATGCATGAAAAGATTAACAATGGACAAAGCCAAAACAAGTGAATGAGTGAAATTAATTGATTGTGATTATGAAAGTGGAGTCAAAGTATGATTAAGATTAATTCAGAGAAGTATTATGAAATGGAGTTTGGAAAAAAAGTCAAGGACTTGGGGTCCAGGTTTTTAGTTTGAAAACATGAAGAAGTTTGCACAATATCTATGTCAAGTTTGAAATCAAAGTGTGAAAAGGTTTAGGACATAATGAGGATGAATGGATGAAGATGTTGTAAAACTTCTTAGAAGGTTCACCTCTTGAGATCATATAGGGAATGATTCAAGTGTGTCCTTTGGAATAAGCAATGGATAATAACAAACAAACAAGAAAGTCAAAAGCGGATATCGGATGCCAATCACTGGGCTTATACCAATCTCCTAAAACAGAACTGGATATCAGAGGCCACTCAATGGTCTTACACTAATCTCCTCAAACAAAGAAATAAAATGTGGATACCGGATACCAATAGATGGATTTACACCAATCTCCTAAAACAAAAAGAAACTTGGATACCGAATGCCAATCTGTCTGGACTTATACCAATATCCAACATATGATCCTAGGAATACAAATGCCAACTTGCAGGGACTTACAATTGCATCCTCACATAAACAAAGAAAAACAAAACATGGATGTCAGATGCCAATCTGTCTGGGCTTACTCTAACCTCCACAGTATGGTCCTAGGAATACAAATGCCAACTTGCAGGGACTTATAATTGTATCCTCACATAAACAAAGAAAAACAAAACATGGATGTCAAATGCCAATCTGTCTGGGCTTACTCTAACCTCCACAGTATGGTCCTAGGAATACAAATGCCAACTTGCAGGGACTTATAATTGTATCCTCACATACAAACAAACAAAGCAACATGTGATCATAGGAAAGCAAATGCCAACTTGCAGGGACTTACAATTGCATCCTCACATACAATCAAACAAGGCAACAAGCAAAGATAAAATGAGTGGCCAATGTGATGGTCTTATACTCACTTCCATATCCTAGGAGCAATGGCCAATGAATGGTCTTACAATTGTCCTCAATGGGTAAACAACAATGATAAGTCATAAAGACAAATGAGATGATCATGCACTGATGAACAATTAGTGATGATAAATGCATAAAGCATGCAAGCAAACATGTGTATATGAAACAACAAGCAATCAATGAAGTCAATCAGCACACACTATAACCAAACAAGGAGGCTCATACAAGAGGGTTAGGCACTGAGGCCAACTGGAATAGGGTCAAAGATTGCTCTTAACCTTGCCATTGAGAGGCTAAGGTGAAGCAGATGAAAGGATATGAGGGGTGTGCCTCATTGCTCTTATCCCTGGTCAGGGAGAGCATTTTGAATATCAGAAAGTGTGGGAGTTCAGAAAGTAGGAACTCTTTCGACAGATTAGACTCTATAGATCTTGGGTTTTGGATCTCAATGCTACAACCATGTAATGGGAGCAAGGAGAAGACTCACAGAATAGTAGGAGATAGGTTGCTTATCTCTTTGATCTACCAATTGCCTTATTTGAAGGGCTTTTCCTGCTTGGGACAAATATAAACACACACAAGCATTGCCTCTTAAGGAGGACTTCAGACAGTTGCCTGGCCAAGTAACAGGCCAGGTCTTCCAGACTACATGAAGAAGAAGGGATTATACCTCAATGCAAATTGCTATAAAGCAAAGCAAAGCAAGTTCAAAGAACTAAGCAACTAATGGTACCAAGATTGAAGAACAGTTGAGCTGTAGTGGTTATTTGGCCTCCAATGCTCGAAACAGATGTGCTTTGTAGTTGGTATTGATGGATGGTTGGAGAAGTTCAGCTCAGCAAGGCTTGGAATGGCTCAGAACTTGAGGTGTCATTGATGAGTGCTTGGATGAAACAGTTGTTGGAGTGCTTTACAGTAGGAAAATGAAGCTTGCCATGGTCTCAAGATTGATGGTAGATGATAAAACAACCAAGCTAGCTCGTGGTTCTTTGGAAGTTTTGGCCAGAAAATGCAAAATGAGAAAATGAGATTTGTTGAGAGAATGAGTTTTTCTGTGTGTTTGATGGCTGCAGCTAGGGTTGGAATTGCAGAAAATGTGATTTTATACTTCTGTTTTACCTTGGCTAATGGAATACTAAACAAGTTTATCACAAATGAACCAAATTTGCCAATTGCTAATTTTCAAACAAATGCACATGGGGTGTGTGCTCTGCCCGAGTTTGGGCCTCAAACAAGCTCCAAACAACCTTCCAAACATGTTCCAAATGGCCAAAATGCTTAAAAGTGGTTATTTCAAAAAGTCATTTTTGCACCATACTTGAATTTAATTAGTGCAAGTCCAAAAAGGCCATTTTGAATGGTGAAGTTTTGGTGAATGAGAATGACATTTTTGGAAAGAGGGGATTAAATAGGACTTGTAGGAAAAAACCCCACCAAAATTGGCCAAATGGTTTGAGAGATATGGCCTTTTGAAGTTCAAGAAATTGTGAAAATGAATTGATCATATCTTGCCAACCATACATGGGATTTGAGAGTTCTTGGACTTTTTGGAAATGGGAGAACAAGATCTTCAACTTTCATGTTGGGCAAAAATTCATTTGAAGCTTGTATCATGATGTAAGTTTAAGATCAAGAAGTTTCCATTTTTGGCAAGTTTGAATTACAGGTCAACTTTCTATTTCTGGAAATTTTCTGTTTGACCTCAAATTCTTCCATGATGAAGTTTGACATGATATATGAGGCTTATATGGACATGAATGAGACCCTTCAGACCAAATCCCATCATCAAATCACTGATTAAATCAACAGTTGACCAAGTTTGACTTTCAGTTGACTTTTCTAGGGTTTTGCATGATTGAACCACTTCTGATGAATTCCAAACCCTAATTCCTTGGGATCTTGATTCCAAATGATATCACAACATATATGAACTCTTGATTATTGATCATGGTGCCCAAATTCTGCAAGAATGGCCACCATCCACTGCAATGCCTGATTTTGACTGATTTTGACCTAATTGCTTCATCTGCAAGCAACAAGGTTAGATGACAATATTTTTGTACTTTTTGGTTAGTAAACATATGAAAAGCAAAGATATACAAATGCAAAACATGCTTGGTGATCAAGAATCAAACTCACAAGGCAACCTACCCACTAGGAGAGAAGCAAAGGCATGCAATGATCCTTGAGGCCATGATATGATATGATATGGGCCATGAGGGATCTTAGGGCCAAAATTGGGGTCTTACAGATGCCCCTATTTAAGGTCATTCTAGTCGGAGAAGTGAAGTTTAGAAATCTTCATCTCGACGCGGTAGAATGGGCTTAAATAACAGTAATGAGACAAATTTTGGTCCCTAAGAGACCTCATGATGCAAATGTATGTATGCAAAAGACACAAATTCTGTGGGGAATATGATTCACACAGAAGAAAAGACGATCCATCGGAGTGATACACTCACCAGGAACAGAGACTCTAACAAGACTCTAGTTGGGGATAAACAAAACTGACATAGCGCGAACAAGACACGACTCTGATTAGAAAAAACAGAAAACAGACTGGAGGCTTCACTGGGGAGTGAAGGGGCTCACACTGGGGAAAAGAATATTCCAAAGGAGAATAAATCCATTGGGGAGACACAAGCTGACTCCTGGGGGAGAAGCAACAAGAAAACTTCACTGAGGAAGCACCAGAGAAAATGAGGTGTTACCGGGTATAAGGGTAACAAAAATCAGGAAGGAACACCAAGGATACCAGGTTGTAGGTATGTAACAGGTGACCGACCAAAGACGTGAATTGGTGTGTGTTCCAAAACACTCATCATCCTGAAGAGAGCGAAAGCAAACTTGTTTAGGATGGGTATTTGATTCTGTAAAGAATGCAAATCTTACTCAGTTGGGGAAACAAACAAAGTGTTCGACAAGAGAGTGCATGAGATATATTATCTATAGCCGTCAAAACGTAGATAATGTACTCGCATGGAAAGTTATCCTGAACCGGGTTGTAGGTTGTTTATAGGATAAGATCCGAAAACGTGAATTGGTTTGTATTCCAAAACACTCATCACCCTGAAGAAAGCTAGAACAGCAGACTTGTTTATAGGATGGACATTCGATTCCACAAGGAATACGAATCTTACTTTGCGGAGAAAACAATCAAAAGATTGACCCAAGAGTGAACGAGATATAATATCCATTACCGTCAGAACGTGGATAGAATACTCACAAAGGAAGATTATCCTGAACCGGGTTGTAGGTTGTTTATAGGATAAAATCCGAAAACGTGAATTGGTTTGTGTTCCAAGACACTCATCACCCTGAAGAAAGCTAGAACAGCAGACTTGTTTATAGGATGGACATTCGAATCCACAACGGGAAAACGAATCTTACTCGACTGGGGACATAAACCCAAAGAGTGCATGAGATATAATATCCATTACCGGCAGACCGTGGATAAGAATACTCGCATGAGATATATTATCTATTACCGTCAGAACGTAGATAATAAACTCGCATGGTAAGAAACACCAGAGATACCGGTTACTGGGTATATAATAGGTGATCTACCGAAAACGTGAGTTGGTATATATGCCAAAACACACATCATCCAAAACACAAACTGGTTAAAGGATGGATATCCGATTCTACAAAGAATACGACTCTTGCTCAGCTGGGGAAAATCAACGAAGGATTCCAACTAAAGAGCGCATGAGATATATTATTCATAGCCGTCAAAACGTGAATAATAACCTCGCGTGGAAGATTATCCTTAACCGGGTTGTAGGTTGTTTATAGGATAAAATCCGAAAAGAAAGGCATCGGGATACCAGAATAGGTATATAATGATAACCAATCAAAAGGAACAACAGACATTACCGACAAAAGGGTAAATGAAAGGCGATCTGCTGAGGATTCACTGGTGAGAATCAATGATCCGGGGAACACAATCACTGACACAAGGTGAAAGGACCCGCTGGGGATAAAATTGCTAGCATACGACAATTATCCACAAAAGACTTGCTAGGGATATAAGTGCTGATCTGAGCAACTTATCCAAGCAAAGGAAAATCAACATCAAGAACTAGATGAAGATACCCACGAGGGAAATTGTCATCGGTTGGGATGAACAACAAAGTTAACTCTGCAAGTGGAGAAAACAGGGTTTGACTACCGGTTTGTAGGTAGAAAAACCGCAAAGATAGGACTTACGACTGCTGGTTTGTAGGCAGAGGGCCAAAAGGGTGGGGATAACCACAAAATTAGGGTTTACATCTACCGAATACGGGGTAGAAGACCAAAAACTCCACGTGGGGGATAGAACAAATCACAAATCCGCACGGGAAACCAAGATAGGGTTTATAACAAACCACAAACTGCTGAAGAGCAGGAAAATAGGATTTACAACTACCGACTGTTAGGTAGAAAACCAAAACTCTGGCTGGAGAATGGAAGGTGTATAACCACAAATTCTGTTAAGAAAGCCAGGAAGAATAGGACTTATAGCTACCGGTATGAGGGTAGAGGCCCAAAAACATTCCGCTGGGGAACAACCCGCTGGGAAGCACAAGACATTTGACAAATGGCCAATTCGGGAATAATCCGAAAAGACAGACTGAATCAAGACATGTCCTAATGAGGATATAACTCAAATAGGAAAATCCATCCCAATATATGTGTTGGGAGGAAACGGAAGAAACCGTCGTCCACGAGGATATATCTCAGTGGGGAACTGCAGAAGGAAAGGCAGCATTTTCTGCTTATGGGCTGACTCTATATGGAGCGATTTTAAAACCCGACATCTGCTTGGGGAGATCTGTAAAGAGATCTATATCACCATAGCAGGAGACACGACAAACAAAAGATATATGGCAAGAAATGCAACATGAATATCTGAATGTTTTATGAATATGCATGAATATGCGTGATTTATGTTTGATGAATGCCGACAAAACAGACAATTCTAACACAAACAGGTTCAGGAATCAAACATCCGGTATTATACTTCCAGGGGAAAAACCAGCTGGAAAGCCCATCTGCAGAGATCTTCACGCTGTAAAGCAAAGATCTGCGGGTACTGCTGAAGAAGCAGCGGATCAGAGATATCAGGAGACGACCCAATCAGGGGACAGAAAGTCACAACGGGCCAAACAGCCACCAAGACGAATCTGTAGGGGAACAAGAGAAAACCCAAGATATCTGCAGGGGATCCCAGTGTTAACTGAGAAACAAAAGGTGCATTGCACGAAATGCTGTAGAAGCAACTCCACACAACTCCGCTGGGGGACAACCCACTGAGGGAGAATGATATCATCCAAATAGAATCTAACTGCATAAGCAACTCTATTGGGGAAAAAACTGTCGGCTATTCTCTTGGGGAACAAACCACTGAGGGAAGACAGATCAAACAAGTAGATTCTGCAACGAACCACTCCGCTTGGGGAGAATACACATAGCAAACTGATCACAGCAAGTAGATTCTGCAATATAAGCCACTCTACTAGGGATCACAAACAGTCAGGAAATCAATCCGTTCTCTGGATGCTAGAGCCATCATCCGACCATACTGGGGATCGAAGGATCAATCAGCAGGCGAAGCTGCCACAACAAACGTTCTGCAGACTATGCTGAGGAAAAGGATGGTTGAAATACTGGGATATCAACCCAATCAACCACTGAATAGGAAAATAAATCCTGCTCCGCTGAAGAGAAAAAACTCTGATGGAGAGATAGCAACAATTCCGCAGACGACTTCGCCGGGGAAAAGGTAAAGTACTGGGTATCAAACCACTGACTTACCGAGTCTTTAAAAAGAAAGCGATCGTGCTGAGGAAACAGACAATTCCGCTGACAACTGCACTGGGAAGAGTGATAACAACTCTACTCGCAAATCCGATGGGGATATCGATAACAGCTCTACTCATGACTGTGTTGAGGAGACAAATAAAGTCTGGGGCATACGACCCACTAGAGAAAGTGACGGGGCATCAAGATGACAAACCATCAACCGCCGAAACTTCTACAAGAAAACACCCATGCTGGGGGAAAAACTGCTGCTGGAGAAAACGAAGTCTTCAACAACACTCTGCTTACGACTGTACTGGGGAACAACCCCAACAACAACTTTGTTTGAGGAGCAACCCCAACAAAGATCTGAAGAAAGAAGATACAACCAAACCAGGAATATGAACGAATGTCTTACCTGTTGGAAATCATGCCACCCTCAGGAGAGCGCTGAGATATTCTTGAGTATCCTTTCAACCTTGTGAATGTTCATTTTGTTTAAAATGACAATTTTGAAAAATTTGATTTGTTTTAAAACAATGATATTTTATCAATTTAAAACATGCAAAACATTTGTTGAATTGAAACAAATAAGAGTGCAAATAATTGGATAAAAAGCTCAAATTTATTTGATGGAATGGTAGCCTGCAAATGGCAAGACTCCATAGATCTGTACAAATTTGAAATCAGTGATATATACTGGAAGAGGGCTACATTGAACATAATGATCCTTTCTCTACCAATTTGAATCTCGATGTATCCGAAGCTTCAGTTGACGACGAATCGAGAATCTTCTGACGAAATGACGACTGTGAAACAGAAAGTCTTGTCAGGATGCAGTTACTTGCCAAATCCCTAATTTTTGCCTAGATTGCCCCAGGGTGAGGTACTCAATCTAGCGGGATGCAAATATTCTCTTTTTTCAAGTCTCTAATTTTTGCCTGGATTACCCTTGCGGGTTCTCCACCGAGACGCTCATTTTTGCCTAAGCCGCCCTTTCGGGTTTTCAACTTAGCGAGCTATTCTGTTTTTAATTTGCATATACTTTTTTTTCTAGGCAAAGTATCTCTTGACTGCATCTGAATTCACAGGACGAGTGAAATCCTCCCCATCCATTGTTGTAAGCATCAAAGCTCCGCCTGAAAAGGCTCTCTTAACAACATATGGACCCCTCGTAGTTTGGAGTCCACTTGCCCCTGGAATCGGGCGCGAAAGACAAAACTTTCTTGAGCACGAGGTCACCTTCTCGGAACACACGAGGCTTGACCTTTTTATCGAATGCTTTCTTCATTCTCTGCTGATATAACTGACCATGATACATGGCAGTTAACCGCTTCTCTTCAATCAAATTCAGTTGGTCGTAACGACTCTGAATCCATTCAGCATCAGTCAACTAGGGACTTGAGGGTATAATTTTTCTTTTTTCCTTTGGAAAAAATTTTGAAATTTTTTTCCTGATTTTTGCTTTTTCTTCATTCTTTTCCACCCTCCTTTTTTTTTTTTTTTTTTAATGCATTTGCAATGCCCCAGTTTGACTGTTTTGCTGATTTTCATGATACAGCTGAATGAGCCTTTTTTCGTGCTCGAGAAGAATGGGTAATCTCGTCAGGAATCCCCTTCAACATCATCTTCCTCTGCCTCAGATACAAGGACTTCAAGATTGGGAGATGGCGTTGGATCATTATGTTCAATGGGTTTAGAAATCTCTGCATAATGATTCTAGATAATGAAAAATTGTTGAATTTAAACAAGCAAATCAGTTATGCAGATGAAAAAGTTGTTTTCTTGTTTTTCAGGGTTTTTTGTGATCACTGATTTCATGCAAAAAGTAAAAAGTGAAAACAAATGGAAAAACAAATGTTTGACAATGTAGAAATTGAATGAAAACATCATTGTATATATATGCTTTGCCAACAATGTCATCACTTCTCTTTTTGGCATAGGAGAAGGGTTTCAAACAAAATGAACAATTACTCTGATCTATGGATGACTGTAGGAACATCTACAGCGACCCAATTGTGGCAGACACCACCAGGAATAACAAAATTGTTCAAGTCTTCTGCGTCTTCTTCAATGATAGCAGCAGCTTCCTCTTCGGGTTGATCAGCATGGATGAATCCTCCACTCGTGCGAACAAACCTTGCTCCTTACATGCCCCAGAACAGTAGCCAATGCCAGCCCGGGATTGGTTAACCAGGAATAAATCCATCAACAGTACTAAGTCTGGCAAAATCCTCCTGAGTTCACAGCTTTCTAGCTCAATCTGATCCATCAATCTGGCAGAGTTGGCTCGGATATAATACCGGCGAAGTGCTTCTTCAAAATAAATGAAGATCGCAAGGTCAGACCACAAGACGGGAGACCGGAACAAAACACCTGCTTATGCAAATGATGCATGAAGTGTTTATGCATATGCTTGTTTTTTATTTCAAAGGAACTCGAGAGTTTTATTTGCAAACTTTGAAATGTTAAGCATTTCGATAATATATGAGAATATCTCATCAGATATATCAGGTGAAAAATTTTTCCCGGTTTTTTGATGTTTTGAAATTTTTTGCAAATAAACTCCTTTGAGTTCCTTGAAAATTTTCTCTTTGCTGATGATATGAAGTGCGGATGAATGCATGAATGCAACAAACACACTCAAGGATCAAGCAATGCAGACCAAACAAAGGTCGTGGGAAAGCTCATTGTATCCCTAATATCAATCATCCATTTTGGTGGATTTAGGTTTTCACCTTATCGACACCCAAGTTCCATTGATATTAACGGTACATGAACCGACTCTAACATTCTTAATATCAACCAGCCGCTTTGGTGGATTTTAGGTTTTACACCTGATCCGGGATCCATTGATATTAACAATGTTTGAACGACTCAACCACGAATCACGGGTTTGTTGAGAGTCACGAGCATGGAGTCTCGGTTAAGAACCACCCAAAGGGAGTGTACTAGGGTTTAAACCTGCCAGACATGTTCTATCAGAGGTTCCAATAATCATCGTTCCATCTTTCGAATATTATCGGAGGAACGAATACTCGTATTCCAAGAATATTCTCAAGAGAAACTCTCATGAGTGTAGTATCGCGTAACAATCGTATCAGAACTGACATCTGAACGACCTCCGCACTACGGTCCTAAAAATAGGCCAAGATGGGTTTTGGTAAACTAAGGTCCTTGGCTTCTGCGGCACATGATTGAAAGAATAATGCCTAACCACAAATAACTTGTGTGACATTATTAATTCAACATGACCTCCACCAAGTGAATGGACTCGCAAGTTAACTGGCTAAGGAATACTCCACACCAGTCAACAAGACTATGCCATTCTCCTATCCTAGAGTGCACTCGAGTTCGGGTATAGAACTCATCTCACAGATCACCAAAGCACACAACAATTGTACATCAAGCAATTCAAACATTACAATCAATACAGTGATCCCAAATCGTACAAAAATATGTCATATAACAAATAACAATATAGCACAACAAGGGTGAAAAGTAGGCAATACCACCAAGGATCGGTTTGTCCCCAGCAGAGTCGCCACCTTTCTGTAGCGGTGTATTCGTCGCTATATGATTTATCGATTAAACCATAAGCAAAGCATACAATGAATTTTCGAGTCGCCACCGCACTTTTATTTATCCAAAGGACTGGCTAAAAAGCGAACAAAAGCCTAAGAAGTTTTACACGTAGAAAACTAATAAAAAGATCAGAGAGTCTGGGTAAGGGGTGAATTACGCAATGGGAAGGTGTTAGGCACCCACTACGTCCTAGGTACTCCTAGGGAGCCCTTTTCACACTTGTTGCATAAAGATTGTTATTTGTTATGACATAAGTATTGTGCAAACATGATTGGGATGATGAGAAAAGAATATACAATTTTTATTGGGTTTGAACGGATGAACCCGCTGCCTACGTACCTTCCATCAAAGGTAAGGATCAAAATGCCGTAGTTCGGCTAAAAGATTTCCAAAAGTTGGTGGATTCAATTTTAAACAATAGCACTGAGGCTTTTCATTATCAATGGGAGAACACTCGACCAAAACCAACATCCACCATGCGAGGATAGCTTCGACGTACTAGAGGGGTTAACCCTGTTTTCAGTACGGAAGTCTTACTGTCGACTCACTAAAGATAAGGTGAGGTTTACATCAACCACAATGATAATTGAAACCTATGGCTAATGCATGAAAAGATTAACAATGGACAAAGCCAAAACAAGTGAATGAGTGAAATTAATTGATTGTGATTATGAAAGTGGAGTCAAAGTATGATTAAGATTAATTCAGAGAAGTATTATGAAATGGAGTTTGGAAAAAAAGTCAAGGACTTGGGGTCCAGGTTTTTAGTTTGAAAACATGAAGAAGTTTGCACAATATCTATGTCAAGTTTGAAATCAAAGTGTGAAAAGGTTTAGGACATAATGAGGATGAATGGATGAAGATGAATTGTAAAACTTCTTAGAAGGTTCACCTCTTGAGATCATATAGGGAATGATTCAAGTGTGTCCTTTGGAATAAGCAATGGATAATAACAAACAAACAAGAAAGTCAAAAGCGGATATCGGATGCCAATCACTGGGCTTATACCAATCTCCTAAAACAGAACTGGATATCAGAGGCCACTTAATGGTCTTACACTAATCTCCTCAAACAAAGAAATAAAATGTGGATACCGGATACCAATAGATGGATTTACACCAATCTCCTAAAACAAAAAGAAACTTGGATACCGGATGCCAATCTGTCTGGACTTATACCAATATCCAACATATGATCCTAGGAATACAAATGCCAACTTGCAGGGACTTACAATTGCATCCTCACATAAACAAAGAAAAACAAAACATGGATGTCAGATGCCAATCTGTCTGGGCTTACTCTAACCTCCACAGTATGGTCCTAGGAATACAAATGCCAACTTGCAGGGACTTATAATTGTATCCTCACATAAACAAAGAAAAACAAAACATGGATGTCAAATGCCAATCTGTCTGGGCTTACTCTAACCTCCACAGTATGGTCCTAGGAATACAAATGCCAACTTGCAAGGACTTATAATTGTATCCTCACATACAAACAAACAAAGCAACATGTGATCATAGGAAAGCAAATGCCAACTTGCAGGGACTTACAATTGCATCCTCACATACAATCAAACAAGGCAACAAGCAAAGATAAAATGAGTGGCCAATGTGATGGTCTTATACTCACTTCCATATCCTAGGAGCAATGGCCAATGAATGGTCTTACAATTGTCCTCAATGGGTAAACAACAATGATAAGTCATAAAGACAAATGAGATGATCATGCACTGATGAACAATTAGTGATGATAAATGCATAAAGCATGCAAGCAAACATGTGTATATGAAACAACAAGCAATCAATGAAGTCAATCAGCACACACTATAACCAAACAAGGAGGCTCATACAAGAGGGTTAGGCACTGAGGCCAACTGGAATAGGGTCAAAGATTGCTCTTAACCTTGCCATTGAGAGGCTAAGGTGAAGCAGATGAAAGGATATGAGGGGTGTGCCTCATTGCTCTTATCCCTGGTCAGGGAGAGCATTTTGAATATCAGAAAGTGTGGGAGTTCAGAAAGTAGGAACTCTTTCGACAGATTAGACTCTATAGATCTTGGGTTTTGGATCTCAATGCTACAACAATGTAGTGGGAGCAAGGAGAAGACTCACAGAATAGTAGGAGATAGGTTGCTTATCTCTTTGATCTACCAATTGCCTTATTTGAAGGACTTTTCCTGCTTGGGACAAATATAAACACACACAAGCATTGCCTCTTAAGGAGGACTTCAGACAGTTGCCTGGCCAAGTAACAGGCCAGGTCTTCCAGACTACATGAAGAAGAAGGGATTATACCTCAATGCAAATTGCTATAAAGCAAAGCAAAGCAAGTTCAAAGAACTAAGCAACTAATGGTACCAAGATTGAAGAACAGTTGAGCTGTAGTGGTTATTTGGCCTCCAATGCTCGAAACAGATGTGCTTTGTAGTTGGTATTGATGGATGGTTGGAGAAGTTCAGCTCAGCAAGGCTTGGAATGGCTCAGAACTTGAGGTGCCATTGATGAGTGCTTGGATGAAACAGTTGTTGGAGTGCTTTACAGTAGGAAAATGAAGCTTGCCATGGTCTCAAGATTGATGGTAGATGATAAAACAACCAAGCTAGCTCGTGGTTCTTTGGAAGTTTTGGCCAGAAAATGCAAAATGAGATTTGTTGAGAGAATGAGTTTTTCTGTGTGTTTGATGGCTGCAGCTAGGGTTGGAATTGCAGAAAATGTGATTTTATACTTCTGTTTTACCTTGGCTAATGGAATACTAAACAAGTTTATCACAAATGAACCAAATTTGCCAATTGCTAATTTTCAAACAAATGCACATGGGGTGTGTGCTCTGCCCGAGTTTGGGCCTCAAACAAGCTCCAAACAACCTTCCAAACATGTTCCAAATGGCCAAAATGCTTAAAAGTGGTTATTTCAAAAAGTCATTTTTGCACCATACTTGAATTTAATTAGTGCAAGTCCAAAAAGGCCATTTTGAATGGTGAAGTTTTGGTGAATGAGAATGACATTTTTGGAAAGAGGGGATTAAATAGGACTTGTAGGAAAAAACCCCACCAAAATTGGCCAAATGGTTTGAGAGATATGGCCTTTTGAAGTTCAAGAAATTGTGAAAATGAATTGATCATATCTTGCCAACCATACATGGGATTTGAGAGTTCTTGGACTTTTTGGAAATGGGAGAACAAGATCTTCAACTTTCATGTTGGGCAAAAATTCATTTGAAGCTTGTACCATGATGTAAGTTTAAGATCAAGAAGTTTCCATTTTTGGCAAGTTTGAATTACAGGTCAACTTTCTATTTCTGGAAATTTTCTGTTTGACCTCAAATTCTTCCATGATGAAGTTTGACATGATATATGAGGCTTATATGGACATGAATGAGACCCTTCAGACCAAATCCCATCATCAAATCACTGATTAAATCAACAGTTGACCAAGTTTGACTTTCAGTTGACTTTTCTAGGGTTTTGCATGATTGAACCACTTCTGATGAATTCCAAACCCTAATTCCTTGGGATCTTGATTCCAAATGATATCACAACATATATGAACTCTTGATTATTGATCATGGTGCCCAAATTCTGCAAGAATGGCCACCATCCACTGCAATGCCTGATTTTGACTGATTTTGACCTAATTGCTTCATCTGCAAGCAACAAGGTTAGATGACAATATTTTTGTACTTTTTGGTTAGTAAACATATGAAAAGCAAAGATATACAAATGCAAAACATGCTTGGTGATCAAGAATCAAACTCACAAGGCAACCTACCCACTAGGAGAGAAGCAAAGGCATGCAATGATCCTTGAGGCCATGATATGATATGATATGGGCCATGAGGGATCTTAGGGCCAAAATTGGGATCTTACAACTACCCCAATGCCATTTCCATATTGATTAAGAGCTCCATCAAATACCATGCCCCAACGGGAACCAAGTTCTGGCCCTTCTTCAAGCAATGGTTCATCACAATCTTTCATTTTCAAGTACAAAATCTCTTCATCAGGAAAATCATACTGTACTGACTGATAATCTTCAATTGGTTGGTGAGCCAAATGGTCAGCCAAGATACTACCTTTGATCGCTTTCTGAGATTGGTATTCGATATCATACTCTGATAACAACATCTGCCAACGGGAAATTCTCCCAGTTAAAGTAGGCTTTTCAAATATATACTTGATTGGATCCCTTTTAGATATCAACCAAGTGGTATGATTCAACATATACTGGTGCAGACGCTTAGCAGCCCAAGCCAGTGCGCAACAAGTTTTCTCAAGCATATAATACCGAGTCTCACAGTCGGTGAACTTCTTACTGAGGTAGTAAATTGCAAATTCTTTATTTCCAGTCTCATCTTGCTGACCAAGAACACAACCCATACTATCTTCTAGCACAGTCAAATACATGATCAACGATCTTCCTTCAACAGGGGAGACAAACTCGGAGGTTCAAGTAAATATTCTTTGATACTGTCAAAAGCTTTCTGGCAATCTTCGATTCAATCACAAGACTGATCTTTCCGAAGAAGCTTGAATATAGGCACACATGTGGCAGTCATATGGGAAATGAATCTGGAAATATAATTCAAGCGGTCGAGAAAACCTCTGACTTGCTTCTTAGTTTTGGGCGCAAGCATTTCTTGTATTGCTTTGACCTTGGCAAGATCAACTTCAATACCCTTCTCGCTGACAATAAAGCCCAACAACTTACCAGAACGAACACCAAAAGTACATTTATTGGGATTCAAGCGGAGTTTATACTTCCTCAAACGCTGGAATAGCTTCAACAAATGCTCAACATGTTCCTCTTTATCAATTGATTTAGCAATCATGTCATCGACATATACTTTAATATCTTTATGCATCATATCATGAAAAAGAGTAGTCATTGCTCTCTGGTAAGTTGCACCAACATTCTTTAGACCGAAAGACATCACTATATAACAGAATGTTCCCTAGGGTGTAATAAATATGGTCTGCTCCATATCTTCGGGTGCCATCTTGATCTGATTATACCCGGAAAATCCATCCATAAACGATAAGACTTTGAATTTAGCAGTATTGTCTACCAACATATCAATGTGTGGCAGAGGGAAATCATCTTTTGGACTGGCTTTATTCAAATCTCTATAGTCGACACACATGCAAACTTTTCCATCTTTCTTCGGTACAGGCACAATATTGGCCACCCATTGCGGATACTCAGCGGTTACAAGGAAACCGACATCAATTTGATTCTGCACTTCCTCTTTGATCTTCACAGCCATATCAGGATGCGTTCTTCTCAACTTTTGCTTGACTGGCGGGCATTATGGCTTCAACGGCAATCTATGCTCCACAATATCAGAATCCAAACCAGGCATGTCTTGATAGGACCAAGCAAACACGTCTGAATATTCTCGGAGAAGATCAATCAACCCCTTCTTAGCATCTGGACACAGTCGAGACCCAATCTTGACTTCCTTCACATCATCCTCGGAACCCAAGTTGACAAGCTCAAACTGCTCTTCAAATGGCTGAATAATCTTTTCCTCTCGCTCATGAAGACGAGACAATTCATCACTCACTTCTACATCACTTTCCTCCCCGGCCTTAAACACATGGAATTCAAAATTTGGAGAAGGATAAAGATCATTGTATTTAATGGGGTTAGGAACCAACCTGCATAATGATTTGATATTTTGATTTTAGAGAAGTGAACTTGCGACCAAATATTATGCAGATGGACAATTATATTGTTTATTTATGTTTTTTGTGATTACCATTTTCAGAATAAAGCAAAAATTAAAAATAAACATCAAAGATGTGGATGAATAGAATTAATTTTATTGATGATCAATTTTAAATGCCCAAACAATGTTCACTTCTCCCTTAGGCATAGGAGAAGGATTTTAAAATATAAAAGCAATTACTTAGATCGATGCAAAATAACAGGAATATCAACGGCAGTCCAATTGTTGCATGTCTTTCCATGTGTTACAAAGTTGGTGCATTCTTCCTCTTCGCTATCCTCTAGCACAACAACTAAGTGTTGTTTATTGCCATGAATGAACCCTCCGCTACGGAAGCTAAGTTGCATATCCTCAGACCTTGCAATTGATGAACCTTGCTGAAAACCCATACCGGTTCTTCCTTTGTTGTTGGAGACCTCTACCATGCGCCCCCATTGATCAACAATACCTTTTTCAACAATTTTCTGAGCATCTTTCAACGAGGACATAGGTGCCCCAACTCTCTTCTCAACAGCAATAGATAAGGATTGGAACGGAGTTCCAACCTCATCCTCAACTTCAACATACGAGAAAGATGAAGATGGCTAACCAACAGTGCCTTCTCTCCTTCAACAATCACAAGCTTGCCATTCTTGACAAATTTCAATTTCCGATGCAGAGTTGAGGTAACAGCCCCTGCCTAATGAATCCATGGCCTTCCTAATAAACAGTTGTAGGTCGGGTGGATATCCATTACTTGAAAAGTAATCTGAAAATCACTTAGACCTATCTTGACTAGAAGGTCCACTTCACCAATTACTGTCTTGCGTGAACCATCAAAGGCTTTCACAATTACACCGTTATTCCTCATAGGCGCTCCTTGGTAAGATAACTTTGACAAAGTTGACTTCGAAAGCACATTCAGCGACGACCCGGTGTCAACAAGCACATTTGACAATCTTCCTTACAGTTCATTGAACTATGCAAATCCAGGTTATGATTTCTTCCCTCCTCAGGGAGTTCTTCATCGCAGAAGCTCAAATTATTGCATGAAGTGATGTTAGCCACAATGTGATCAAACTGATCCACAGTAACATCATGCTCTACGTATGCTTGTCCAAGAACTCTCTGTAGTGTTTCTCTGTGCGCTTCAGAATTCATCAGCAGAGACAACACTGAGATTTTTGAGGGAGTCAAGAGCAGCTGCTCAACCACATTAAATTCGCTCCTCTTTATCAATCGGAGTACCTCATCATCATCATTGGCTTTCAAATTGCTGGATTCACCAGATTTATCTTTTGAACAACCAACTAGGTCTACATTAGGCACCTCCACTTTCTTACTAACAATTGTTTCCTCTTTGTTTTCTAGGAACACCGGTCCAAACACTCGACCACTGTGGGTCACCTTCGTCGCATCGACAATGCTCACTACTGAACTAGTTGTAGGTAACGGGACCTCTTGACCATTCTTTATCATTGTAGCATTGTACTGGTACGGTATAGCCTTATCAGATGAATACGGGACTGGGCCTACTAACCGTATTACCAACGGTGATACTGATCTTTGACTTACATTATTATTATTGTTGATATCATATTGAATTACCAACCGCTCTTGTTGTTTGAAAACGGGCACTATGCCATTGATGTTGTCATCTACATGACGAGATTGAACAATTTGAATCATGCCTTCATCAATCAGACGTTGGATGTCCCTTTTCACTACATCACACCCTCTTGGGTTCACACTACAAACAACACAACCATCATGGTCATGTTCACAGTCACTCACCATACAAATATCCTTATGCATCTGCACCAAGGATCTTCAGATAAACTGGACGTCAAAAACTTTGAATTCTCCAGGACAACCGTCCACCATATTCACTGAAGAGTTCCCATGAGCGGGCAAAGGGTTTGCTTTCACATTTGGTGTGCGATCCTCAAAGGACATCATACCACTCTTCATAAGCTTTTGAACCTCATACTTCAATGGATAGCAATTTTCAATATCATGTTCGGGTGCTCCTTGATGAAAAGCACAACGGAGTTCAGGTTTATATCACCAGGGAAGTGGTTTTGGGATCTGCGGTGGGTTCCTCGGTTGAATTAAGTTCTTGAGAACTAGCGAATGATACAACTCTGCATAAGACATATGAATCAGGTCAAAAGAGACATTTTTCCTCTCAAAGTTCTGCTGATGATGATTGTTGTTGGTATTTTTGTTGTTGTAGGTGTCCGTTCTTTGCTGCGGTTGTTGTTGTTGGCGTTGATGTTGTTGTTGTTGTTGAATTGGCGTTGCTTGCTGATTTGAAAATACCAGAATTACTTATGACACTTGATGATGATGATGTTGACGGGGTGGTGGATTTATTCTGATCTGAGGCCTCATCTGCCTCCCACTGATTACTGCATTCGTCTCACTATCCTTCTTCTTTGCTACCATATCTCTTGCTTGTTGACGCCTCATCTCTTGACAAACGTCCTTCACAGACTCCTTCCTCGAGTCTCATCCCTATATTTACCATTTCGATAAAATCACTGGGGGCACTAGCGATCATGCGTTCATAATAAAATGAACTCAGGGTTTTCAAAAAGATCTTTGTCACCTCTTTCTCCTCTAAAGGAGGATTGATCTAGGCAGCCGACTCCCTCCATCTTTGCGCGTATTCTTTAAATGTCTTTTTGTCCTTCTGAGACATAGACCTCAACTGGTCTCTATCCGGCACCATGTCCACATTATACTTGTATTGCTTCACAAAAGCCTCTCCCAAGTCGTTGGAAGTGCGAATGCTTGCACTATCCAACCCCATGTACCAACGGAGTGCAACACCAGTCAGACTATCTTGGAAGTAGTGAATAAGCAATTGATCATTGTCAGTCTAAGTAGACATCTTGCGGGCATACATCACAAGATGACTGAGCGGACAAGAGTTCCCCTTATACTTTTCAAAGTCAGGCACCTTGAACTTCACCGGGATCTTGACATTGGGCACCAAACACAACTCGACAACACTTTTTCCAAACAAATCTTTACCTCTTAGCGTCTTCAATTCCTTGCGCAGCTCAAGAAATTGATCTTTCATTTCGTCCATCTTCTCATAAACATCTGGACCATCAGACAACTCGGAATGATAGATGGTATCCTCTACGCGAGGCAAAGTGTGCACAACGGGAGGTGGTACGGACATGACCGGGCTAGATGTCAGCATGGAAACAAATGTTGGCGCAAAGCCTTCGGGCACAAAGTTGGGCGGCATTCCCCACGGGAATTCGGCAGGCATATTCGGCGCGAAGTGGGCGGTAGCAGCAGGCATGGTAGAGGTAGTCACCTCTGCAGTAACAGTCCTCGCGGGAGGAGTTGCAGGTGTTGGAGAAGATTAACTCTGAGCAGCAAGAACTGACTCCATCATGGCAGTCAGACGGGCGATCTCGTCCTTCAATTCTCTATTCTCTTGCTCTAGATGCTTCATGATTCTCAGATGATTGTCTCGAGTATTGTACCAGTGAGTCAGCTTGGCTAAAACCCAGAAAAAATACCAATCAGACATCTGGCGAAAACCTGTTTATACAAATGATGCAATGCTTGATTATTTTTATTTTCAAGGAAATTACTATATCATTTGCAAATATATATAATATTTAAATAACAATTGCAACAATTTGGCATGACCAAAAAATCTCTTTTTATTTATATAAATTGGAAGGATTACACTGAGTACAATTTCAGAAACCAAATGAAAAATACAAGAGAAAAGGAGACTAGTCATCCTAAGGATCCCTGACAACAATGTCAGAAGATCTGGCTGCAGACGCGTACTTCCTTCGAATGCAACGGATCTTGGTCTCAAAAGAAGCCTTCATCTGAGTCTTTTCGAGGACAAGCTGATCAACAATCTTCTTCCAAGCAACGGAAGGCTGAGGCATGCTAGAAGATGAAACCTCTAGCTCTCTCTGTCTCTTCATCACTCGGTCTTCAAGTAGCTCAATAAGTGCATCTTTTTCCTTAGACTCCAACTGCAACTCTTCGTGCTTCTTGCTCAAAGCACGGAAACGCTCTTCCCATATATCCTTCTCTTGCTTCATCCTGGTGAGCGCGTCTTCCAACTCCTCTACATCTTGGTTAGGGAGAGTTAATGGCTCAACCACAATCATAAACATAGGTCTCTCATAAGGATAAGGCATCTTCAACTTTATATCTCTCTTCACCTAAAGAGTGTAAGCTTCTAAAGCTACACAATTGCGCGGACCAAGCTCGAATCTTCCTTTCCTATGCACATTATGCCAAGCATGCACAATCTTCTGCTTCAAATGTTGGGGATCTTTACCCTCTTGATAGAAAATACCTTCTAACAACATGTTATTAGGTTTGTCTCTCAAGGGGAACCCAAGTTGATAACGAGCCAAAGCAGGGTTGTAGTTAATTCCTTCTTATGTACCAATGAGAGACACATTAGACAATTCACCACAACTAACAATAATCTCCAAACTGCTCAAAGAAGGATCATACCAAACTATATCATCATTAGTGAGAGACAAGTCTCTGAGACCACCTTAGACATTGTTTGTTCTCCACAAAAGCAGGTGTCTAAGGCAAGTGCGAAATAGACCACTTGTACAGAAGAGGAATGCAACAGACAATCGTTCCACCACCCTTAGAATTCCTTAGATACAAAGAGAAATACATATCACCCAACAAAGTAGGCACAAGATTCCCAATCAAGAAAATTCTAATGGCGTTAACATCAACAAAACCGTCAATGTTAGGGAACAAAGCCAATCCATAAATGAGCAACACAAATATAGCTTCAAAAGCGTCCACATTATCAGCTTGAGCAAAAGTAGTAGCTTCCTTGATGAGGAAATCAAATGGCAACCTAAATAACCCTCCTTTCTTCATCCAATGAGCCTCTATCTCAGACTTCTTCAAGTGAAGAGCTTCAGCAATAATACTAGATCGGGGAATCTCCTCCAAACCACTAAAAGGCACTCTACTAGAAATAGGTATCCCCAGAAGATGAGAATACTCCTCCAAGGTAGGCACATGCTGAAAATCTGGGAAAGTGAAACAATGGTAGAGAGGATCATAGAACTGCACTAGCACACTCAAGAGCCCTTCAACCACATCAGCAGACAAGATGGACAAAAGCTTTCCATGACGTTGTTTGAAGTCCAAGGGATCTAATACAAAATATACTAGCTTCCTTAACTCTTTCAAGTCGGGACATCTGAAACTGTAGTTCTTAGTGTTCCTTCGTCCATAATCCATGGTCTGAAAATATTTGCAAATGATACCTTAGTTCCTTTAAATTTCATGTGATGAATGTTATGATGCGCATGAATGGATGAGTGCAACAATCACAAATAAGGGATCACATACAAGGCAAATAAAGGCCAAGGGATGAATCAAGTCATTGTTAAGATCAATCATCCATTTTGGTGGATTATGGTTTACACCTTATCAACACCCAAGTTCCATTGATATTGACAAGACTTGATTGGATCAACCAAGAATCAAAGGTTTGTTGTAAGTCACGAGCATGGAGTTTGGGTAAGAACCATCCCAAAGGAGTGAACTAAGGATAAAAACCTGTAAATCATGTTCTAAAAAGTCCCCAGAGTCTTAATTCCATCTATCGGATATTATAGGTTAAGATGACAGACTCATCGACCCATAATATTCTCAAGAGAAACTCGTCTGGGTGTAGTATCGCGTAACAACTGTTATCAAGTCTACACTTGAACAGTTTCCGCACTACGTCCTAAATAGGCCAAGATGGGTTAAGTGTTCTAAGGTCCTCAACTTCTCAGACCCAATTAGAAATAGTAATGCCTAACCATAAATACTTGTGTGACATTCCCAAATCCAAATGAGTCTCCACTGAGCAGATGGATATCAAGCCAACTTGTTAAGGACTACTCCACACAAGTAGAATATGACTATACCATCCTCCTATCTTAATTGCACTCAAGTTCGGGTTAGAACTTATCTCACCACTCAGAGATCACCAAGCACAACAAGCAGATTATATCACCCATACATATATACAAATATATTCACATAAAAAGTAGGCTAAACCCACTGGAGACTACTCCCCAGCAGAGTCGCCACATAATTTCTGTAGCGGGAAATTCATGATCATCAAGCTATTGACAAGCTAGAGATCAAATAACAAGAGTCGTCACCGTACTTTTATTGTTTCTAAGGGAAAAGGGAAAAAGTATGAATAAAACCCAAAAGTAAGAAATTTTCAAATCAAAACTAATAAAAAGTCAGAGATCACAGGTAAGGGAGTTGGCTGCACAGAGGGAAGGTGTTAGCACCCAAAGTGTCCTAGGTACTCTTATGGAGCCCTTTTTATGTGCATATGTACTTGGTATAAAGTGATGTTTACAAACAAATAGAATGGGGGGGGGGGGTGAGAAAAGAATTCTTTAATTATATTTTTGTGTTTGACAAGACCTTCGATCTTGTGCCTATGTACCAACATAAAAATGAGGGATCAAAACGTCGTAGTTCGTGATACAATTTCAAAATGGATGCATTGTTTTAAACAAAAAATAAGTTTGAAAGGCACAAAGGCCTAAAAATGGTTTGAATGAGTTAGTTCTTTTTGGCTTTTTGAAATTTTAAGTCAAGTATAGTTAAGTCTATTTACAAGTTTGATTTAAGAAAAGAAGTTTGCAAATGCAATGACATAAGGCCAAAGTTTCTATCTTTTTGCAAAAGTGGTCAAAGTTAGAACAAATATAGTTCACACAAAGAAGATTTTGAAAAAAATGGAGGGAGAGATTTTGAAATTAAAGAAATGGGGAGAAGATGAAGAGACTATCCTATGTACAAAATTAAAAGTTTAGAGTTAAAAAGATCTGACCAAGTGGGTAGCAATTCAATAGACAAGAATGTCAATAGAAACCCAGAATTCCCTTTGGACTTTTAGAATCAAGCAACACACAAATGCACAAATATATTATCTTGAAGAACAAGGCATCAAATAAAGATGGCCACATCCAAGCTTATCCATTCCATGATATTCTCCAAAATAACCCATGTAACAGATGAATTCCATAAGTCACAAGTTCAAAATAACAGATTTACAATGATCATGTTGCAGATGAACTTAGAGATGTCTTCAAAGATGTATCAGATGAATTTCAAATTGCAAGCACTTGATTTCTCAGCAAATTGGCATTGGCCAAGTCCTTTAGCATAGGAAGGTTGCCTAGATTCTAAGTCCATTTGTCCAAGGTCAAGCCAACAGTCCACTCAAAAGTTTTTTAGGGTTTTTGTTATTATTATGTACATTAATGGTCAAAGACCAAACAAACAAGCAAAGTATACACTAACAAAATATATCACACAATATGGTCCAAGTGGACAAAGAGAAAATTGCATTAACATAAACAATTAGAATGATATGAACAATGGCAAATGAAAGAGAGTGCTAAAAGTAAATTGCATTAAAGTAAAGGCTTGAAATTAAAAGTTAGTAGTTAATAGGTTAGAAGTTAGTATTGTTTTGCTTTTGCTTTTCATTTTAAGACATTCTTTGGAGAACACTCAACCCACTTATCACAAGCATGAATCCTTGAGCCAAGACATCTTCCAAAGGAAGGAAAGAAGGCCAAGTTTCCACACAATACCATGAAAGAGGGGAGACTTACAATCTCACTAACTAGAATGCTTATGCCTTTTATGTCACAAATTTAGCGTTATGTTAAGCAATCGTAATTGGACTTATGTAGAAGTCACAACTATTTGAGACCGGTCAATATAATTTTGGTGTTAATGCATGTCGGAGACATATTATAATGGACTATGCTCATGAAACATGCCACACACAAAAAGAATATGCAAATGGTGTGGCCTAATCTCATCCATACTCATGTCAATTTTTCAATAAACTAGCATTAGGACTTTGAGATGTCATAAGCAAAATGAAATGAATAAATGAAGAAAGGGAATAAGATGAAGTGGGAGGGGAATTGATCAAAACACAAATTGGTCAAAGGAGGACTTTTACCAAATTAATATCATCTATTCATTTTGGAAGATGGAATGCACATTCCATCAATCCCCTAAATCCAATGATATTGATTTGACAAAGTCAAATCAACCTTGACCAAGGCCCAACAACAAGAGTTAAACATAAACAAATCATCACAGTTGGTCAACAAATTTATTTGGCATTTATTCAAATTAAAAGTACTAAAGTAGTGCATTTAAATTAAATATGGTTTGTCCAATTCCTGAAATCTCATCAAAACACCAAAGAAATGGCCATGAGATTTACCATAGGTCAAACAAGGTCAAAGGACCTTGGAGAAAAAAATTCATAATTTTTGGACATTTAAAAATATTTTTAAACAATTAAAAATAAATGCAAAATCAATTAATTCATAAAAAATATTAATAATGATCCAAAAAATAATTTTAATTCAGAATATGAAAGAGAAAAATATTTGAAATGTTTTGGTGAAAGTCCCATATTTTTTGGATCAATATCGAATTTAATATGAATTATTGAAAATAATGCAATTAAAATGAAAATTAAAATATCAGAAAAACGTGGACCACTTGATCTCCTTCATTAATTGAGGTGGCTGATCAAGTGGCCAAAAACACGCTATCTACGATGGACCTGAGTCAACGCGCTGCACAGTTGGTAATCACAATGGACGCATGAGATTAAAACAAATCAAGAGGATCCTGTGGCTGGGAGACATGTTAGCGCATGGCCGGAGCTGTAGCTCCGGTCTTCTTCTCTGGTGGACCTCACTGGATTGGTCCACCATCAACCATCACCAAAATTAAAAACAGGGACATGATTTTAAAGTAAAAATGGCACTGAGCTCGAATCTGGTCTCAATTCACTCAAACTCCAAATATATTGAGAGATACATGGCGTTGAAATTTGAGGTACATGAACTGAGTTGCTTCGATTTGGCCTCAAAGTAACTCAATCTTCTTGCCTACATTGGTAGGACTTCAGACAACCAAAGAATCAATAGAATCGAGCAAGAATCGAAGAGTTCAAAATTTCTGGAAAATACCTTCAATGGAGGTCTAGATTCAACTAATCTTGATCTTGCTTGTGCTTGATCTCACTCCACTTGCTTCCAGAAGAAGGATTGGATGCTTACAAGGTTGTGGATTCCTGGAGATTTGAATGTCAAAATAGTGGAAATTCAACCTCAAATTCAAATGAATTTCTCAGGTTTATCCTTTGCAAAATGAGGGTTTGATAAGGGGGATCAAAGCCGACATAAATGTGTGTGAAATTCTGAGCAATTGAGGCTCTATTTATAGCTAAAATCATTGATATTTGCACACTTGAAATCACTTTCCAAATTTGGTCATTGATGATGCATGGGTGCATGGGCGCGCATAAGCCCATAAAATCATTGCCATAAGTCCACAAATGAATGTTAGATAGTCTGAATTCAGCTTGGATTGCAAGGCAAGTGTGCATTTGGATTTGAAGTTTGATTCTTGCCAAGTGATGTCACCATGTTCATGCCATGCGCAACCTATGGATTCCTTGTCCAAAATGAATGAATTTGAGCTCTTTGGAAAGGTGAGATCAAGAGGAACAACTTTAATGTTCAACACTTTTTTATTTGGAGCTTATAACTTGGAGAAATTTGAGGTGGAAGTTTGGAAATTTTTGACATATCAAATTTTTTCCAAGTGTCAAGCCATATGTCTAAATATTCCACCTTGCTTAACTTTTTATATTAGCTTCAAATGAGAAAAGTGTCTTCATAAAAGTTGTAGCTCTCTCAAATACCTTTAAAATGGTAACCAATTTCATGTTATTTGGATTTGAAATGATAGAGTTATGTATTTTTGAAGTTTGGAAAAATCACTTGGTCAATGGTATTGGTCAAAAGTGACCTATAATGTAACCTCATATCACATGCTCAAAAAAGTTGAATTAGCTCCCACTCAAAACATAAAAGTTGAAGTAGGCACATTTAATTTTATTGTGAAACTTGGAAATATTTTATATCATAAAAATTGAGCAAGTTAAGGCCTTGGGAAGTTGACTTTCAAATTAGGGTTTAGACAAAATGACCTATAATGTTTCAACATAGAAAATGATTTTCCAAGCAAAACTAGATCTAGGTCTCAACATGAAAGTTGTTTGGAATGTAATTTATAGTAAGTTTTCTATTGGAATAATTTTCATATGGTGAAAATTGTAGGAGATAGGGTCTAGGGAGACGCAGTTTTGATAAGATGAATCCATCTGGCCAACCACCATCAACCAACTTGCTAACTTCCAATTCTCTTGGCAGATCATATATGCATAAGATGATGAATTTTGAAGTGTCCCTTGAAAAATTTGATCAAATGGTGAGATAGCTTGTTGGAGAAGTTACTCAAGATACCCAGTCAAACTAGGGTTTCCAAGGCAAATCACCCCCAAACTCTTGAAGAGAACTTGATCAATATAACATGTAGAGAACATTAAGACTCATATATGATACTCATAATAATTCTTGGATCAATTCTTGGTTGTGATATTTTTTCATGGGGGTCTCAAACCCTAGATGTGAACTTGATGAATCAATGGAATCATGCCCTTCCTACAAAAGAGTTAGACAAATGCAAAGACATATTTTTGGTATTTTGGTTAGTGAAATGATAAAATACAAGTATGATATAATCACAAACTGCCTGGTGATCTCTCCCCAAACAAACCCAATGAAAGAGGGGTAAGGAGGATTCCAAGATATGATCCCAATGCTAATGCTTATGATGAAATTACATGAGGGATCTTAGGGTCAAAATTGGGGTCTTACATTTACCATATTTTTTGGATAGTAATGGTGCAACGAAATGACTTACAATTGTTTGACTTCCCAACATCATGAATCTCTAATTGAGAATATCTCAATCTAGTCCTTGTCCATTTTATATGGACTCTGTTATGTTATTAGTTAACCTTGAGAACTCTTATGAACATATTGTTGCCTAACTTATGAGAGAATATGCCAATTTGTTGGATTCTTTCAATGTCACCCCTTTTAAAAAAAAGCATGGGTGTCAAATGGTTATACCTTATGGAGGGAGTATTATTCTTCTTACAACTTTGACTATGATGAATGCTTACAAAAATCACATTTTTCTTGCACAATGTTCAGAGTCTTATAAAAAGTCTAAAGTTGAGAATATTGTACAAATTCACACCTTTGAGAAGTACTATAAATTCAAATGGGACCATAAAAACTCCACTATATGATTCCATGGGTGGAAGAGGTCTTATTAAATGTTAATAAAGTGCTTGAACAAATGACCGATTCTAAGATTCATGACCCTTTTTAGTAATTAAAAAAAAGATTCATGGCCTTTTGGACCCCGTGGATGTAATTTTTTGTAATATGTTTTAATCCCACGGGGAATCTTCCCCCATCATTTTCCAACAAGAAACTACGCCAACATTAATAGTAATAATTAATGCATAACTTGGATCATATTGGGAAAATATATGCTTACAGGAGTTTTAACATCTACATCGTATTAATATACCTAAAATATACTAGTTTCGTTTTATTTTATACATTTATCTTACTTTAGTTTCGGTGTAACCAACACTTTGGTTTGTTGTTATGTACCGTGTGGATACTGTGTATGAAAAAGGCAGTATAATAATATCACAATTCTTATTCTAATTATTTTATGCTCGTGCAATCTTTTTATGTTACTTGTATGCCAGTATTCCCCTTATGTAAACACACATACAAAATGGGTTCTATTTGTCGAGGGTGTTCTAACTTCCCTTAGTTCTGTAAATACATGACTTTCCGACTTTTTTCCTCAAGCTCTGAAGAAGTAAGCATTGTACACTTACATTTCTGATGATACTTACGATATACATCCCATACTCTGATTCTCCTTAAATTTCAACTTTCTAACAATACTCATTGTGTGGTGTGAATAAAATCAAGAAAAAAGGTAATTAATTAAGTGTTTAGAAATATCAATCAACAAATTATGTAAATAATTTTAAGCATAAATACAAGTGTTTAAATCTTTCATTCAAAAGTGTATACAATAAAATCACTTTGTTTACTTATTTATTTCTTTAATAAAATCTTCTTCTATAGATAATATTTCTTTTAATTTTTTTATTTTCTCAAAGTTGATTCTCTACCGTTTATTCATAAGAGCTGTTCAATATTTTTTCTTGTTGTTGGTGAATAAAACATTGAAAATTCGAGTCTTTATATTATCTCATTTTGATGACCGTTGTGTTAGGTGGGAATATGGAAGTATAAAAACGGTCTAGAGGGGTGAATAGATCCTTATTAAAAAATTCAACTGCTTTTTCAAAAACTGAATATCATAGATTTTTCAAAAGTGCATGCAGAAGGTTTGAAGCGAAAATACGAAAACTATACTTTTCGAAACTTGATCATGTTAAAACTAAATCGATTCACAAACATCAAAAATGGTTTTATGATGATATACAAGGTATTCAATTGATTCAGTTGTATATTCCACCAGACGTGTTTATACAACGATTCAATATCAATAAATTCTAACCTCAATTTCTTCTCATAGTTTAATCACCAATTAAGCTCAATTAGGAACCAATTATAACCAAACCTAAGCTTACGTAATAAATCGCTATCAATTGAATAATTGATAAATTACGCTAGAATTGAAATACCCAAGCATGCAAATCATACGAAAATTAAATGCAATAGTAAGGGAGAGAGATGAGAAAGGATTTATAGTGCTTCGACTTTCATCCTCGTTTTGCCTACGTGCACTCTTCAATAGTTTCCCATTCAAACTTGCTTTGTTCCTTTTTATTTTACAAATATTTGCAAGAGTTCATATTGTTGGTGTAAGCCCTAGAGACCAATACTTTTGGTACTTGTATCGAATTATTTATTAATAATAAAAGGATTTTTATTTATTATGTTTGTTTAATAAAGTCCCTAGAATAGCTAGTCCGTTTAATGTATCAAGTGTGACTTAATCATGAGATCCTATTAAACATAAGGAAACTATTCTTAAAGTATTCATAGTCGAGCTTTATTGTGAAATGGGATAACATTAAAGAATTAAGACTATTATGTATATAGACGGATGATCACATCTCATGGATCATGGATAAGGAGTTCTCAAGTCTTAAACATAGGTATGAATATTAAGAGTAATATTTATACTGGATTGACCCGTTATGAGAATACTATATAGAATGTTATGCAAAGTGTCATAAGTTATTCTCATGGTGATAATGGTGTATACCACCCTTCGACCTGAAACCACAATGGACCCTAGATATAGAGTCGAGTGTCTTATCGCTGATCAAACGTTGTCCGTAAACTGGATGACTATAAAGACAATTGATGTGTACTCCACGAAGCATGCTGAGGGACATGAGTGACCTAGATAGAAATTGCCCATCCTGCATAACAGGATAAATGTCTACAGGCCCAATATTGAACTAGACAAGGATGACACAGTCTATGCCATGTGTTCAATATAGACATAAGGGCAAAAAGGTAATTGTACACATAAGTATTATCACAGAAGGATTTGTCAGATCATATGACATTTTTGTGTCTTGGATAACAGTGATGTGTTGCTAGATACCGCTCACTGTTTATTATGTTAAATACGTGATTTAATATAATTGCTAATGTTGCGAAAACTTACAAGGTCACACACAAAATGAGGAATTGATGAGAGATAGAGTAACCAAACTCTTATGTATAATCTTTACTGTTTGGCGCTTCTTGAATCTTCCAATATCATCAATCTTCTCCAAGACTTCGTGTGTAGTCATCACCCCTTGATCCTACCAAATCCTTGAGCGATTAATTATCTAAAGATTTGAGAAGAACTCCCTATTGTCTATAGCTACCACACAATCACTACCAAGGCAATCTGGAGATAATAACCTCATTCTTTTCATTGGAATTTGTCAGCACTAATGACAACATTGATTTATCAAAACAATTGATAGACACATGGTTGAACTCCAACAAATTCATTCCCAAAAAACATCAAGCTGATTTAGAGGAAAACACACAAAGTCAATCCTAAAATCTCTCCCTTAAAATCAAATAATATTTTTAGAGATATTTTAACAATTAATTCAAAAAATATTTTGATAATATTTTGCACAATCAATATATTTAATAATTTTTATAAAATCACACGCGCGCCACACACACACACATATATATATATATATTATATATATATATTATATTATATATATATATATATATATATATATATATATAAGTCATGATCAAATGACACTAAGATGTCAAACTTAATAACATGACACCTCAGATAACTTTTTACTGCATATTCATATAACAAAATCCACATTTGGATTGAAAATTATTATCATATAAATCATATATATAAAATTTAATATCAATCGGAAACCATTTGACATGTTAACCAAATACATAAAAACGAACGTCTTATAAAACTTTATGAACATCGTTAATTTTTATCATTCTCTTTAACATATTGAATGATTTTTGATTGATGTGAAATATTATAGGCGTGATATATATGATAATAACTTTCAATCCAACTGTGTGTTTTGTTACGCGGACATAAAGTGAAGAGTTATCGGAGATGTTATGTTACTAAGTTTGACAACTTAATGTCATTTGATCTTGAATATATATATATATATATATATATATAATATATATATATATAATATATATTATATAATATATATATATATATATATATATATTATATTATATATATATATATATATATTATATTTTTCCGTCCCTATAAATAACCTAACATTTAGTTTTAGTTTCTATAAAATTTTCTTTCAAAGAATGATCCTCCTAAAGTTTTCCGCCTCCAATATTGATCCCTACCGTCTATTTTCTTTATTGGAAGGTGACATATCACACCACACAATTTAAAATCAACTTAAAAAAATTAATTAAATTATGGGTGTTACAAACCTCCCCTGAATGAGCAATATTTGAAGGATTTTTCAATTGAATGCTTTGTTATTTTTTAGGATTTTCCTTGCCTGTAACATAATGTAAGGTCTTTATTACATGTGAATTTTAGTTGCAATGTTTCTGGTCAGATAAATACAAACTTTCATATTGGTTGATAAAAAACATATACTCCTTCAGTGATGATTGAAAATATCTGTTTTTATGATCTTAATTGTGATTTTAAATGAGGTGCCCTTTTTGAAGAATTAGCTTGACATTTTCTTGTTTTATATTATAATTTACCAGCCTTCATTAGTTCGTGTCCTGAAATGTTTCAGTTATAATATTAAGAAAAATATGATCTGAAACTTGCTTTTTTTTCATTAAGTTGGAATTACTTCTAATGATGTTGGTAATGTTGCTAGATTGCCTATATTCTTAAAGAGTATGTTGTTTTTCTTTTAACATGTTTAGTATTTTCAAACACACTACTGATCCCCCAAATCTTCTTAAAAAATTGTAGTTGGGATTCAACTGAGAATTTGAAATGTAAAACTTTTAGTTGATTTAAAAATTTGGAAAAAATTTGTACTAGGAAATAAATAAGAGAATTAAGAGAATGATATCTAAATAGTGTAAACATGATATAATGTCAATTCACACGGTAATGTTTAATTTCTAAACCTGTATTTAATCAATTCTCACAATAATTCCAATTGATGATAATTGTTTGTTTTTTTTTTTAAATTATATTTTTCTTATGCATTGGAAAGTTTATACAAAAAGGGTATTTTGGGTTCTTGTTGTGATGAATGAGTACCACTAGTATCAAGTTAGGGGGAGAGGTCTTCTCACACGAAAATTTTAAGATCTACGTGATGAAATTGTGGGCCACCAATTAGGTGCGTGGCAAATCCAAGTTCTTGTCATTAATGAGCAAGTTCTTGCCATTAATTAGAGAAAGAACCACAATACCCCAATCTATCTCATATAAGTGAAAATAAACTTCAAAAATAACAAAATATTTAATTGAAAAATCCTTGAAAAATTGTTTAAAAGTTGTTTGATGAAATATCTGAGAGAATTTAGACATTTAAAGGAGGTTTATAACCCCCATAAGTTATCTAATTTAAAACAAAAATATTGATGACATCGATGAACATCTTGATCTACAAGTTGAAATTGTGGGTCACAAATGAGGTGCGTGACAAATCTAAGTTCTTGCCATCAATGGGCAAGTTCTTGCCATTAATTAGAGGAAGAACCACAATACCCCAATATATTTCATATAAGTGAAAATAAACTTCAAAAATAACAAAATATTTAATTGAAAAATTCTTGAAATATTGCTCAGAAGTTATTTGATGAAACATTAGAGAGAATTTAGACATTCAAGGGAGGTTTATAATCCTCACAAGTTAACTAATATAAAACAAAAATAATTAATTTAATAAAAATCATAAATATAAAAAAAACACATTATTTCAAAGAAAATTTTAAAGAAATAATGAAAATTTTAAATAAATTATAGTTAACCTCTCTCTCTATCTAATTCCTTAGGTGTGTTTCACTGTAGTTAAAGAGTGAAAATAGAGGTTTTTTTACCGAGATAACCCAGTTTTTCGAAAAAATTCCCAAAATAACCCAGTTTTCAGCAAAATTCCCAATCTACCCCACTTTTAGGAGGTGTCTCCAATTGAATTGGCGACTCCTCTTAAAAATTGCAAGGGGGCGCCAAGAGGAGTCGCCAATTCAATTGGCGACACCCTTAAAAAAGGCTCAAATGGCAAAACCTCCAACATGAAAATTGTAGATCTTTTCAAGACAATGAATTTGGACATAAATTTTGCATCATTTGGATTTTTTATGAGAAAGTTATGGGCAGTTGAAGTTGGACTTCTGATTTTTTCAACTGTTATCTGACCTATAATATTTTGTATTATCGCATGTGTTTCTGTTAGAGTTATGAAATTTTGTCCAACATAACAACTGAATTAGACATCTTAAATTTTCCAATGCACTTGGTCCCACCTCAAAATAATTAAAAATGAGTGAGTTAGGTCCTTGCGAACTTGACCCAAAATTAGGGTTTCTGTCAAAACATGTGTATGTGAATTTTGCCAAAAGGGACCAACTTCAAGCCCTTATATTTGAATGATAAAAACCTCAAATGACAAAACCTTCAACATAAAAGTTGTAGATCTTTTCCATATAAAGAATTTGGACTAAAATTTTGCATCATTTGCATTTTTTTAAGAAAGGTATGGGCACCTGAACTTGGACTCTTTGACATTTCAACTGTTATCTAACGTATAACGTTTTGCATTATCCCATGTGTTTCTTTTAGAATTATGAAATTTTGTTCAACATAACATTTGAAGTAGACATCTCAAATTTTGCAATGCACTTGGTCCCACCTCAAAATAATTAAAAATGAGTGAGTTAGGTCCTTGCGAACTTGACCCAAAATTAGGGTTTTTGTCAAAACATGTGTATGTGAATTTTGCCAAAAGGGACCAACTTCAAGCCCTTCTGTTTGAATGATAAAACCCTCAAATGACAAAACCTTCAACATAAAAGTTGTACATCTTTTCAAGACAATGAATTTGGACTAAAATTTTGCATCATTTGCAATTTTTTGAGAAAGGTACTAAAATTCTCAAAAAAATTGCAAATGATGCAAAATTTTAGTCCAAATTCATTGTCTTGAAAAGATGTACAACTTTTATGTTGAAGTTTTTGTCATTTGAAGGTTTTATCATTCAAACAGAAGGGCTTGAAGTTGGTCCCTTTTGGCAAAATTCACATACACATGTTTTGACAGAAACCCTAATTTTGGGTCAAGTTCGCAAGGACCTAACTCACTCATTTTTAATTATTTTGAGGTGGGACCAAGTGCCTTGCAAAATTTGAGATGTCTACTTCAAATTCTATGTTGAACAAAATTTCATAATTCTAAAAGAAATACATGGGATAATGCAAAACGTTATACGTCAGATAACAGTTGAAATGTCAAAGAGTCCAAGTTCAGGTGCCCATACCTTTCTAAAAAAAAATGCAAATGATGCAAAATTTTAGTCCAAATTCTTTATCTTGAAAAGATATACAACTTTTATGTTGAAGGTTTTGTTATTTTAGGCTTTTTATCATTCAAATAGAAGGGCTTGAAGTTGGTCCCTTTTGGCAAAATTCACATACACATGTTTTGACAGAAACCCTAATTTTGGGTCAAGTTCGCAGGGACCTAACTCACTCATTTTTAATTATTTTGAGGTGGGACCAAGTGCATTGCAAAATTTGATATGTCTACTTCAAATGTTGTGTTGGACAAAATTTCATATTTCTAAAAGAAACACATGCGATAATGCAAGACATTATAGGTCAGATAACAGTTGAAAAACTCAGAAGTCCAACTTCAACTGCCCATAACTTTCTCATATAAATTCCAAATTATGCAAAATTTATGTCCAAATTCATTGTCTTGAAAAGTTCTACAACTTTCATGTTGGAGGTTTTTCCATTTGAGCCTTTTTTAAGAGTGTCGCCAATTGAATTGGCGCCTCCTTGCAATTTTTAAGAGGAGTCGCCAATTCAATTGGAGACACCTCCTAAAAGTGGGGTAGATTGGGAATTTTGCTGAAAACTGGGTTATTTTGGGAATTTTTTCGAAAAACTGGGTTATCTCAGTAAAAAAACCGAAAATAGAAGGAAATTATATGTGTAAAATGAAATTATAAACTTATCCTATTTTTAAAAATAGTAAAATAATTTGATGTATTTAAGTTTTTTTTTACAAAATTATTGATATTCTAACTTTTATGTCACAAGTATATCAAATCAAATAATATTTAATAAATATTTTTAAAGATATTTAAAAATTAATTTTAAATTGTTGATGAAATGAAAGTACAGAAAAATAAAAAAATTAAATGTTCAAATTAAATCCTATATTTATTTTTAAAACAAAATATAATTAGAAAAAATATAAAATATTTTATTTTATAATCAATTAATCACGGACGTGTATCCCGCGTCACACATTTAATTTTGAAATATAAATATAACATTAATTCTATTAGACGATAGTATAAAACTATTTTAATAAGGATAAACTTATATAATTATATATTGATTTTTTTAAATAAAATATAATCATTTATTAATAAAAAATAATAAAAATCAAACCTATGAAATCAGATATATATGTTAAAAAATATTAGGATGAAATTTCACTTCTATGATGTATGTATCTCCAATTTTGTGAGTGAATTGAATCGAAGGAGTTTATTTACTACTGTCGTGTAGAACAGTAGAGATCTACCTATCATCTAGGTCGCCGGTGATACCATAAACGCTTTTATTTTATTGCCGCCGCCGAGAATCTGCCGGAATCACTACTCTCCACGCTTTTTTTTGATCGCAAAACAGTTTCCAGCACCTTCCATCCTCCCTGTGAGTCTGGGAGAGTGTTGTTTTCTCTTCTCGAGCATAGGTTTTTTCGTCAAATCTTACATCCGACGATCACTCTCTGCATCTCCGATCCGAACTCGGTGAGTCTTTATCTCAATTTCAACTTCTACCGATTTTTCTCGATCCGTCACCGTTGATGAAAGTCGAATTAGCCTTTTACATTTATATTCATAACCCTAATAATTCTGTATGCATATGAATCTTGTTACTCTTCTTTTGCCTTTGTTTGTTCAAGTTGATTCAATTCTCCGTTTTATTATGATTCATGTTACTACGCGTGTTGTTTTTCATGTATTGTAGTATTATTTTCCAATTTTAACTTGTGTAGGATAAGCTATCAAAGTTTAGCTGAGTGGGGAAAAGTGATCGGAAGGGTTTCTGATTTATTTGAGTTATGTTGATTGAGACTGTGTTGTGAAGTCTGAATTGTTAAGCATTTTGTTGATTCTCTGTATCAATGATTGTGTTGTTTTGTTTGTTTTTAACAGGCTTGGTGATGAAACAAATGTTTTGATAATTTGAAAAGCTGAGTGAGTTGGATTGTTCTGTAATCTATCTATGGGGACTGAAAATCCTGGTCATCCAAACTTCCCTTCAAGACCTAATTCGTTGCCGTTTGCGGCTGCACAGACTATGACACCTTTTTCGTCAATGGGTCCTGTGGCTGGATCAGAGCCTCCTTCTTTCCGACCTACTCCTCCTGTACCTCCCCAAGCGCCCACACCGTTTTCATCATCTGGACCTGCTGTTAGACCAGGGGCACCCAGTTTTAGACCTACACCTCCGGGAAGGTTCAATGACCCATCAGTGCCTCCTCCTCCCCCATCATCCAACGTTCCACCAGCGCCAGCTTCTGGACCTTTCCAGCATTTTACAGCACCTCCCTTTTCGTCGACTGTTCAGCCTCCTCTTACACGGGCTCCACCCTTGGGACATTCAATTCATCAACATGCAAGTCAAGCACCTCCCTTTCCCTCATCTCTTCCTCCTCAGCCGCAGATGCCTTATGTTCAAATGGGGTCTCCACCTATGGGTTCAAATGTTCCTCCTCCTCAATTTCAGCCATCTGTTCCCGGATATGCCCGTATGCAGCCTGGTGCTGAAATGCAAGCTCCACCTATACATTCCTCTATTCATGCAAATCAAGGAAATTACGGACCTGCACCGCCTGCAGCACCATCTCCTTTTGCACCTCATCAAGGAGGCTATGCTTCATCAATCCCGGTGGCTACTCCAATAGGTGTCCAGCCCACACAGCAACCAGGATATGCACCCCCTGCTGGTGCCATTCAGGGATTGACAGAAGACTTCAGTTCGCTCACAATGCAAACTCGTCCTGGAACAATGGATGCATTATTTGATGCTAAAGATCTTCCAAGGCCATTGGATGGTGATGTGGAGCCGAAGAATTTGATGGAGATTTATCCCATGAATTGCAATCCCAGATATATGCGATTCACTACCAGTGCAATTCCTAGCTCCCAGTCCTTAGCTTCAAGGTGGCATCTGCCTCTTGGAGCAGTTGTATGTCCACTTGCTGAATCTCCGGATGGGGTTAGTGCCTCTTTTTGTCTGTTTGATGAGCAGTAACTTAATGGTCATCTTATTTGCCTTTGTTCACTACTCTTTGTTTTCAGGAAGAGGTGCCAATAATTAGTTTTGCTCCAGCTAGTGTTGTACGCTGCAGAAGATGCCGGACATATGTGAATCCTTATGTGACATTTACAGAAGCTGGAAGAAAGTACCGGTGTAATGTATGCACCTTGCTTAATGATGGTACTTCTTACTCCCATAACCTTGTTTTTTTGCCTTATAAGTTATATAACTGAGAAGTCTTTATGGAAGAAAATGGTCGCAATCAAGTCTCAATTACTTTAAACAAGATTTTCTTAGAGGATCTGAAAATTCAACAATTTCTGTATCATTGTATTTTATTGGATAAGCCCAAAAGGACACTTGGTAAAAGAATGCAAGACTTAGTTTTTTTCACTATATAATGTGGATGATGGTGTTGTGTCATGGGAGCTAAACCTGTTCTCTGACTTTTCTGACTCTGTATATTCATGTCAGTTGTGCCATACTTAAGATGTTAATCTATTGAGTTTTATGTGCAGTTCCTAGTGAATATCATGCACAGTTAGATGCCACTGGAAAAAGAGTTGATTTGAATCAGCGACCCGAGCTTACAAAGGGTACTGTAGAATTTGTTGCCCCTGCTGAATATATGGTGCGGCCTCCTATGCCCCCAGTATATTTCTTCCTCATCGATGTTTCCATATCTGCAGTTAGAAGTGGCATGATTGAAGTAAGCACTTCGTTTCTGGCTCATTGTATAGCTTGTAGTGCATACCACATCCCAGTCATTAGAACTTTCACATTTTTTAATGGAAAAAATAAATGATATTTTCCTTTAGGCTGTGCAACGTATGTATGGCCTTATTATTTTGGTGGGAATTAAAGATTAATGATCCTCATAGATACATGTTTGATAAAATTTGGTGTCGGAGACCATAAGCCATAGACAAGAGTTACATGTGTTATGTTCTAATGTATTTTGTCTCATACTTGTTTATTTAGAGAAGTGGTCTGTGTACTGAATCGCTCATTAATATGTTTTTCATTTTCATGGAACTTTTACACATATCTTTTAGATGATTTTAATTATTCAAAACTCTCCATTCTTTGTGTAATTTAATGATAGCTGGAACTCATATCTTTTAAATGATGTTAATTATTTAAAATTCCCCCATTCTTTGTGTAATTTAATGATAGCTGGAACTCAATAATTGGTGGAGCTTATTTCTTATGCGCGTTGAGGGTTGTATTGCATATTATGCTTTTTAAGCATGTTGTGTAATTTTTATGGAAAAACTTTTGGAACACAAATTTTATTGGGGATTGTTCACGATAATTAACTTTCCAGGAAGAGTTATGCTTAGGTAATTAACTTTCCAGGAAGAGTTATGCTTAGGTATTGCAGAGACAAATTCGTACCAATATACCTAAAAGTCAATATTCATAAATGAAACTTTCTGGAAGTAACAGTTACTTCTCGGTAAACATTTTTCTCTTGCCAACTTTGGGTTATGGAATGCATTTTGCATTTGGGTTTACACAGTACCCTCTGGAATGAAAATATAAGCAAAAATGGCATATGAAAAGTTGAAGATGTTAGGCACATGTCTTGATTTCTGATGTTATTATTCTTTACTCAGGTCGCAGCCCAAACAATCAAGTCCTGCTTAGACGAGCTGCCTGGCTTTCCACGAACACAAATAGGGTTTGCAACTTTTGACAGCACTATTCATTTTTATAACTTGAAGGTTTGTACTTTGTAGTACTATTAGCAATAGTACATTACCACTGTTAACATGTCTATGTTTCCCTCATTTGGTCATGATTTGTACTAAACATTCTGTGTATAATGCTTTTGCAGTCAACCTTGAATCAACCACAGATGTTTGTAGTCTCAGATCTGGATGACATATTTATTCCGCTCCCAGATGATCTTCTTGTTAACTTATCTGAGTCAAGAAGTGTGGTGGAAGCCTTCCTAGATAGTTTGCCAACTATGTTTCAAGATAATGTTAATCTGGAATCAGCTTTTGGTCCTGCTCTTAAGGCTGCTTTCATGGTTATGGTATTATCATAATTACCCTTTTATGGTGATTTTTTTAATCATAAATTCCTTTGCTAGTGATACTGGTCGGAAGACATTTTTTCTCTAGTGAAGATCGTCCCTCAACTCTGATCCAGTTCTATTAATAAACAATTTCACTTTTGTTAAAACAACCAAGTGCGTACCCAAACTTTCCATATTCTTTAATTTAATACCTTGCTGAATTCCAAGTTCCACATGTGGCCGTAGAGCTTTGCTGGGTACACTTAAATATCATAGTCACTGAATAAATTAGACAAGCCATAGAGAAGCTAGTTGGTACTCGTTGCAGAATGGGGGGGATCTATTGCTATCAAACTTTAAGAGAACACTATTTAGTATTAACGTTGAATTTGTTGACTTTTGATTACATTTTTTTTCCTGTGCATTTGACAATTCCATTTTCTTATGCATTCCTCTGTTATTGTCTTTTCGTGCCTCTGTGCAGAGTACACTTGGAGGGAAATTGTTAATTTTTCAAAACACACTTCCATCTCTCGGTGTTGGTCGCTTGAGGTTACGGGGAGATGATTCTCGGGTTTATGGGACAGATAAAGAACATGGACTGAGACTGCCCGAAGATCCATTTTATAAGCAAATGGCTGCTGAGTTTTCTAAGTACCAAATATCAGTAAATGTGTATGCATTCAGTGATAAGTACACTGACATAGCCTCCTTAGGTATTTTCTCTCTCCCTTTAATTTCTACGTATTTCAGCATTCGATTCTAGTGTTAAACCTGTTGCTCTGGATTAGAACTTAAGGATTTCTGGTTGTTATATTTGATGAATCCTTAGCTGTGGGCTTATTGCATTGTTTTATGTTGACTTGAAGCCATGAGTTTGTGACCTTTCCAGTTAGTGGCCTGCATTTTTACTTGACGAGACGACTTAATTGTCCCGTTAAGCGGTCTATTTTGTGTAATTAATTCATACTTTAACATTTGAATAAACTTAAATTGAATGATTTCCATATTCTCCCCTGACAGCGTTGTGACTATAGATGTATGGAGTATAACACTCCAACGCATGGATCTATTTGGCAACGAACTGGTTTGTAAATCCTCAAAAAGAATTCACAATTATGTATTGATTGTAGCTGTTATATCTGTAAATAATGTATCCCTGTGCCCCAATGTAATTCTGTTTGGTATGATTTTGTCAGCATTTGTGGTTGTCCATGCATATAGTGTTCCATGCTAATGATCTTATACTTGGAGTAAACAATGCATTCTTTTTACTGTTTGTGTAGGAACTCTGGCAAAGTACACTGCTGGTCAAGTGAATTACTATCCAGCTTTCCAATCAGCCATTCATGGAGAGAAATTGAGTCATGAATTAAGGAGAGACCTCACTAGAGAGACTGCATGGGAAGCTGTAATGCGTATTAGATGTGCAAAAGGTTTGTGCTTTCATTTTGTTTTTGGAAATACTTATATTGTTTGCTTACTTTTGTTTGTTTACTGTTACATGCAATGGGTATATACAATTAAACATATATACGAATAAACATACGCACATTCACATATATTTGATGATCATTACCTATTTTTTCAGGTGTTCGCTTCACAACTTATCATGGAAACTTCATGCTAAGATCCACAGATTTGTTAGCGCTTCCAGCTGTAGATTGTGATAAAGCCTTTGCCATGCAGTTATCACTCGAAGAGACATTATTGACAACTCAGACTATTTATTTTCAAGTTGCATTGCTGTATCCTTTCTTCAATAATTCTTATGACGGATTCTAATACCTACATGCGCTTTATTGTTTATGATAAACTTTCGTCAATTTTTTTTATGATACTACTATGCAAAAAGGAAAACACCGTAATTCTTAGGGAGTCAGATTTATTGTCCAAATTAGTTTGTACTTTTGAATCATTCCTGAAAAGTTCATTTTTTATTTATTTTATAAAACGGCCGTATTTATTTTTAGTGTTTCTTGTAGGCCAGTCAGGTCATTTCTTTTTGTCGATAATACATCCGGCTCATCTTTATTATACTTTGTTTGTACTTTCTCTTTGACCCTTAAACGATTGTTTGAATGTTTGTGCTTGATATTCTGTTGAATTCAATAAGTCAAGATGTTTAGCATGTAATTTTCTCAAATTGTATGCATCCCTAACAACAAAATAGTTACACTGCATCCTGTGGAGAAAGGCGTATCAGAGTACACACAATGGCAGTGCCCGTAGTTACAGACTTGGCGGATATGTATCGCCTGGCTGATACTGGTGCACTTGTCTCTCTATTTTCTAGGCTAGGTAGGATAAACAGGACTTCTGGACTTATGTTTTAGTGACATATCATGTATGCGGCAGATCCTGTTTATTTATCTTATACACTTCCTTCATATTTGCAGCTAATGAGAAAACATTGTCCCAAAAACTGGAAGATGCACGGAGTGCTGTGCAACTAAGAATTGTGAAAGCCCTCAAGGAGTATCGAAATCTTTATGCTGTGCAACATCGCTTGGCCAACAGAATGATATATCCCGAATCTTTGAAGTTCCTAATGTTGTATGGATTAGCTCTTTGTAGATCAATGGCTCTACGTGGAGGGTATGGTGATGTTCCATTGGATGATCGATGTGCAGCAGGACATACAATCATGATTCTACCAATAAAAAGATTGTTGAAACTTCTCTATCCTAGCTTGATTCGACTTGATGAATATCTTCTAAAGGTATGTGTTACCCACCCTTGATGATTTACCAATTAAAGGGTTAAACCGTCTGATTTATTTTTGTATGTTCCAGCCATCTGTACAAGCTGATGACTTAAAAAGTATCGAGAGAAGGTTACCTTTGGCTGGGGAGAGCTTAGATTCTAGGGGCCTTTATTTATATGATGATGGCTTCCGGTTTATTATATGGTTTGGTAGGGTGATTTCCCCTGATATAGCAAAGAATTTACTCGGGGCAGACTTTGCGGCAGAATTATCAAAGGTATTGTATATTCGTTCTGTGCAAACTTAAGTTCATAGTAGGTTATTTTTCTAGGCAGAGAAGGAGGGAGGCAGACCTTGTTTTTCTTAGTTGAGTTCATAATAATATTATACGGTGGAGTTTGGAGTTTAATTTACAGCAAGTGGAAAACACTTTTATATACACTTATATTCTCATCTAATTGGAGTTCACATTCTTACCATGTCATATTAAAATAATTTTAATCAAATAAGAAAAACTAAAACCATTTCAATTGTGTGACTTGCATACTGTTCAACATTTGTCTTCTCAAGTAACTCTTAAACTCCTCTTTGTTCTCAAATTGTTGGATGAACAACAGTTAAGAAAGTGATAGAGAAGAAAAAATCATTTGAACTGACAATATTGTAATAGGGAAGAATTTCTCACAACTTTCATCAACCCCAAATTCAATGAGTACACATTTGAATTGACAGTCATTTTATGGTGGTGTCAAGTTTCCGAGTGTAGAAAAACAGATAACAATTTAGATCAGGTATAAGATAGTCATACAATTAACATCAAAATCGATGAGCTTCATCTTCATGATTAATAATTTAAATTCAATGGTGAGTTTTTGTGACATTCATCTCATCACAAGATTCTGTGACTTTTATTTATAATGGTATCAATATTATATTCTCAACCCATAGAATAACTTCTTGCATGGTCAAGTATCAGAATAGGCATGTTTGTGTGTGTTCCTCCTTTATTTGTCTAGTTGAACCAAAACTGAAATTCATCCGGTGCTGTGTGTATATTTTGTTTCTGTTAACAGGCTACTCTCAATGAGCATAATAATGAAATGTCAAGGAGGCTGATGAGGGTACTTGAAAAGTTAAGAAATGATGATCATGGATATTACCAGTTGTGCCATCTTGTGAGGCAAGGTGAACAACCCAAAGAAGGGTTCCTTCTTCTTGCAAACCTTGTTGAGGACCAGATGGGTGGTAATAGTGGGTATGCTGATTGGATGCTACAGATATCCCGACAAGTGCATCACTCATAATATTTAGGTATGAATTGTAATACTGTGAATACCTTGTTGCATGTTTGACTAAATTACTGTGGTAAATTTCTTTAGGGTATGTTTGGGAGGGGAGGTCTTAATTTTCTTTTCTTTTCTAAATTAGCAGGTGAGGGGAGGTCTTAATTTTCCTTTCTAAATTAAGCAGTGTTGTTAATAACACTGAGATTAAGCATGCTATAAAATGTTTTTGAAAATAAATGAAGCTTGATTCAATTGTTATATGTACGTATTCATATATATCATGGTATTCGTTCATTTTTTTTAACATCTTAAAGCATTTATTAAAATATAGATCTAGTCCTCTAAAACCCTCCTGTCATCCCAAACAGATCCTTAGACTTTCTGTTTTGGTGACTTGAAGGCAGGGTTTGGGTTCGGTTTGTGTTTTTGGTTTGAATTTTCTATATATATACTACAGCGATCCATACATAATTATATGCTTAGTTAATATAGGAAACTATGTTATAGATAGTGATATGAAGATAATCAGATAATCATTTACTTTAAATATTGATTCCCTTTTGACAGATACTTCACTTGCTAGATAAGCATGGTTTTTTCAGACTTGTTATCTGTCTCGTAAGTAAGGACCGTTTCTAGGGTGCGAGGATTCTTGACATGGCTAATTGGTCGTGACCCCTAAGAGATTGTTGGTTCAACCTTGAATGTGTCAATTAGATGAACACTACCATAATGATTGAACTAAAACGTGCTTTCATGTGTCCAATCCTCGACAGAGGGAAAAAGTAGTGAAACAAAAATTTCCCTGTAATTTTCCTTGTGAGATAGAAGTTTGTCTCATTTTCTTTTTGTTGTCAGCTTATGGTTGTTATTCATTCATTTTGTAGAAAAAGAAAATAGACAAAGAAGAGATGACACACCCTTATCAGTCTAACAAATATTTAATTTTGTTGTGATGATTGTTACTTATTTTGATATTTAGTGTTTGAAACTTTTTTCTTCTTGTGTTTCTGCCAATCTTATTCCTTTCCTTATATAGATGACAAGTAAAATTGAAAGAAAATATGATAAATTCTATGCTATTTGAATTAAATACTTCTTTTAAGTTAGTAAAATTAAATTATAAGTTTGTGATAATATGAACTTCTCAAATAGAACCATAATGAAAACCATTTAAGATTTCGAGTAGACAATGTTGCTGGTGCAATGTGAAATATTTAAAAGGAAGATTTAAAAAATAATATTTTATTTTAAAGATAGTTTGTTTTTAAAAAATTTAAAAATAATTTTTTTTATTAAAAAATGTTTATATGTTTAATTTATATAAAAAAACAACAACCGTATAGATGCTTCTATATAATCTTATATTTATCACATATTTCATTAATAAAATTTATCGAACACTTCAATTTTAATCAATTAAAATGTTTGGTTATAAGTTTTTCAGCTATAAGCCATGAAATATTAGCTTAATTTTTCAGTTCAGTTATTAGATAACTCATAGTTTAAAATTAGAAAGAGCCTAATTGACATAAATATAAAATTTAACAAAATTTTGAATATGTTAAAAGCTGTGGGTAACTAGAAAGCGTGTTAGTAACATTTTTTTATATTATTAGGTTAAAATAGAAATAGAAGCTAGTTGTGTTATTTTGTTATGACATCCAATTTTTTTCTCGATCTCTTTTTATATAACTTATTGCAACAATAAAGTTTTTTTACTTTTCTTCCTCTCTCAAGTAGTGATATTTTCAGTTTTCCTTAAAACTTTCAATGGACAAAAAAACTCACAAAAGTTTTGATAGCCGAATCATAATCTCCACATTTATTGTCCTTTCTACAAAATTTGATGATCATAGCTACTCCCTCGGTTCCTTTATAAGTGTCACTTTCTTGTAAAAAAATTTGTTTCTTTTTAATTGTCACTTACAAAGTTCAAGGTAGTATTAATTGCAATTTTGTCAAAATTACCCATGAAAATTACCTAATAAATAATTAAGGGTATTATAGGTAAAAGAAGAATTATTGTTTGAAAAGTAACACTAATGATTAACTTTCTTGTTATTTGTAAAAAATCAAAAAATGATACTTAAAAAGGAACAGAGGAGTACATTTATTGCTTCTATTTGCATCAGACAGTACAATGGATCTAGATTCTTGTTTTCCTTCTCATTCTTGGATTTGCTGGTGGATTTCTGGAAACATGTGGAAGAGGAAGATCTTGGGGTTTATCAAATGAACGTGCTTATGACATTGGATTGTGATTTTTTTTGGATAACCAACTTTTTTATTTTAAATTTTCAAATAATCAATATTTCAAATTATTCACCAAAATAATCATGTTTCAAATAAAAAATGTTTTACACTTAAATAATTTATTGGTCCCTTAAAATTTTTGAATTTGATTCATTTTTGTCAGAACTTTATATTTCACTTTTGTATTGGATGTTAGTCTCTAAATTTAAATTTTATTAAAAGAAAAGTTGAATGGACATGTAGAAAAACTGAGTTATTAATTAGCCGTAGGCCTTTTTTTTTCACTGCCTTTGTTTTTTTTCTTTTAATATTTGTTTCATACCACGTCAACTTTTTAATTTTTATTTTTATTTTATGTTAAATCCTAAACTTTTTTATTTTATAGTTTTTTGTTTTGATGTTAAAAAATGAAGTGTTTAAAAAGTAGAGCCATGAGAATTTGAATCCATAAATATGGTAATTACTATTAGACCGGTAAACACATTTATTTAATTTATTACGATATATATATATATATATATATATATATATATATATATATATATATATCTTATATATATATATATATATATATATATATATATATATATATATATATATATATATATATATATATATAGATATAGATATAGATATATAGATATAGATATATATAGATATAGAGATTATATAGATATAGATATATAGATATAGGATATATATATATATATATATATATATATATATATAATAATATATATAGAGATATATATATATATATATAATATATAATATATAATATATCTATATATATATATATATATATATATATAATAATATATATATATATATATATATAATATATATATTATAGAATTTTTTAAAATATTCAGAATTTTTAAAAAAATTCAAAAATATCCATTTTTTCCAAAAAATTACCAAAATGGGCAATTTTTGCCCTAGTTTCCTACATGGGCGCCACCCTAGTTGGCGCCTACCCTTAAAGGGTAGGGCAAGTCGCCACTAGGAGTGGCGCCTACCCTTAAATTTTTTTTTTTTTTTTTTTTTTTAAATATGTTTTTTTTTTTTTAATTTTTTTAATTTATGAATTTATTTTTTTCTAAATTATATTAATTTATATTAACACATATATATAAATAAAATTATTTATAAGATATATATATATATATTATATATATATAATATATATATATATATATATATATATATATATATATATATTAATTTTATATATATACTAATTTAATTTATAAGTAATTATTATTATTTAAATTTTTTGGAAGAATTAGGGTTAATCATGTTAAGGTTAATTTATCAATTATAATTAGGGTTTATTGATCGGTTATAATTAGAGTTTGGTAGTTATGACCTAATTGAAACCCTAATTCCCTATAAGATTAAGTAATCAAGTGCGACACTAATTAGGGTTAGGTAGACTGGTGTACAACCCAGATCTTTTCCTATAAATAAAGTGTTATTTCCTTGCATTTTCTTCACCACTGTTTCCTATCACTTTCTGTATCAAGTTGAGTTCATGGCATCCCCAAGACCGTCGTCATGGCAGCGAACATCATCAAGGCGCCCGGATCCTGAACCAGTAATCTTAAAAAGGGATGGGCATGTTATTTTCTCGCCTTTGAAACCTCCAATGGAGATGAAATTTTGGAACATCCGTTCGTTGGACCAACTAAAAAGGTCCTTGATGTCTTGGTTAGAGGGAGATTACCAACCTGGTGAAGTCATCAGAAGGATTCAGAGGCTTAGAACAAGGTTCTCATTTGAAACTGGAGAAACGATACGTTGGTGGGTTGAAGTTGAAAGCGACATTGATTGCATCCAAATGATGCATGGATCAGACGACATAGTGTTAACTGTTGTAATTTCTTAGATTTTAATGGTTGTTTGTCATGTTGTTGTTGTATTTGTTATTGTTCTAGTACTTGTTCTTGTTTTAGTACTTGTTTTTGTTCCAGTATTTGTTTTTGTTTTAGTAATTGGTGTTGTAATGTTAGATGTTTGTGTTTGTTGTTCAAGTGTCATCTTCTATTTGGAATAAAAAGTAAACTTTAATTTAAAATGATTTTGGTCCACAGATTTATGAAAGTGAAAACTAAGTTGTGGAACTAGATCCACGATATGGACATTTGTTCTTATTATGCCCTAGTTGTCTACATATGCTACACTTCCTCTGCATTTTCTCTGCGACGTCCATTTCAGTTCTAATGCGCCTGCTATTTGGGCGACCACTTTTATTCCGCCGCATCGATTCGTTGTGCCAAACAATTTCCCCGTCATACTCTGGCCAATACGCCTCCAATGCTACCACCGGAAAGGGATTGTCGTATACATTGAGCAATGTTACAACTTTGTAGATTGGAGACACTAGCGATAATGCATCGAAGTGGCTGTGTGAACACGCTGCAATGACATGGGAACAAGGCATACGATAGGCCTGAAATTGACCACAGTCGCACCAACGGTCTGGTATTAGGACCCTATACTCTTGTCTGGGCAGCCCTTGGTTGTGGTCAATTGTTTCCTTGACACTAAAAGTGTGGCCATGGCGGTCGAATTCCGTAACCCGATGGCTGCTGGCTTTGGCAGATTCCTGCCTCATAAACTTCATGCAGGCATCACTATATACTTGACTCGTCTGCAACACTTCATTCCAGCGCCTGCCTCTTGTTACGAACAACGTTGCCATCCGAAAATAGGCCGCACTCACCAATGCGGTTACCGGGAGGTTACGTATGCCCTTAAACACGCCGTTCATTGATTCCACAAGATTTGTTGTCATGTGGCCCCACCTCACCCCATCGTCGTATGATCTAGTCCACTTCGCTCTGTCGATATTATCGATCCACCTCCCTGCATCAGAATTTGCCAACACTATTTCCCGGCGATAGTATTGGAATCCAGGTTGGTTTAATGCATACCCCGCGTTTATCAAATGTTGCTTCAAGAAGTTATCCTTGAACTCCCGCATAAAATTTTGAGCAATATGCCTGATGCAGTAGACATGGGTAGACGGGGGGTCATGCCAACCATTTGCTTGATTATTGTATGCACTGTCTATTGAAGCGTGCCTGTCAGAAATCACGCAGATGCCAGCTTGTGGAGTCACGTGCGTTCGAAGATTCTTAAGGAAGAAACTCCAAGCAGCAGCCGTTTCTCCTTCCACCAATGCAAAGGCTATTGGGAAAAATTTGAATTGCCATCTTGTGCGACCGCCATCAGTAACGATCCTTTGTATTTCCCATACAGCCAAGTTCCATCGACTTGAACAAGTGGTTTGCAGAATGTGAACCCGATGATGCAGGGACGGAATGCCCAGAAAAGTCTATGGAAAATTCCATTACCTTCTAGACGAGTTCCGTCAGGGGATTGTGCAGGCAAGGTCTCCATTATAGTAACCGTCCCAGGTGAATACAATCGTAGTGCAGCCAGGTAGCGTGGTAGTTGTTTGTATGATTCCTCCCAGTTACCGTACACCAGTTCAATTGCCTTGGTTTTCGCTAACCAAGCCTTTCTGTATGACGGTGTATATTTGAAAACAGCCACACAATGGGAGATAATTGTTTTGACCTTCAGTGACGGGTCAACCTCAACTAGAGGTAATATGGAATGGCAGATCATGTCATGGCTAAGTTTGCGATGATCCTGTGCCATGTTGGTGTTGACGCAAATGTGAGCTTGAGATATGGACCCTATCACCCACGCATTATGCTTCTTCTTGTACGATGCCATCAACCTATATCCACACTCCGGATTTTTGCATACAATAACGTATCTTTCCGGATTTGATTTGATAACATCGTAGTCAACACAATTTTTCAAGTGCCAGTTCTTTATTGCTAACAGACACTCTTCCTTGGTCCGAAATTGGTCACCCTTCTTTAAGTCCTCATCAGACCTCATATATGGGTTGTAGAACATATCTGATGAGGGCTCATCCTCGCCCAAGTTAAGTGTTGTGAAGTGCGCAGGAGGTGAGTAGCGTTGCGCTATAGGTATTTGAGCTTGGTCTTCGTCTTCAGAATGACGGTTCACCAAGTCATCAACCACGTCTTCAGCATTATCAACCACATCGTCTTCAACGTGGTGCTCAGCATCTTGTTCGTCATCAATCACAGGATCAATAACCTGTGATTGAATATTCTGAGTTGGTTGAGGTTGTTCCAACACAATGTACAACACTATGTATTCGTAACCAGAGTACTCATGGTTACGAAGCATGTATTGTGTCTCCATGTCATTTTGAATCAATGACTTATAAAACTTGACAGAGTTGTTTTCTAAAAAAAAAGGTTGTTGATAAAAAATTTGGGACACGGGTTGTCTTAGTTTGGACTCAATCTTCCTCTTCAGATAAGAGAAGTCAGCTCCTCTATTTAGACAAAAACGAGTGCATTCGGTGTTTCTAAATAGGAAGCCAGACATATCACATTCATAAGTCTCACCATTGACGTGAGCTTTGATTTTGTATTGTGATGAAGATGCCATGTTTTGTGAAGACATTGTGAAGGTTTTGTGAAGGTTTTGTGAAGGTTTTGTGAAGGTTTTGTGAAGATATTGTCAAGGTTTTGTGAAGATTGCTGTGAAGATATTGTGAATACCTTTGCGAAAATGTGTGTGAATATTTATACTGCAAGAATCTTACTGCCTATCCATCAAGTCTTCACCACCAAGTCTGGCAGATTCCCACGCATGCCTTACACGTGTCACACCCTTGAATGCAACACTCCCACCTAGTCTGTACTAATGCATGCCAACCTATCCACCTAGCCTGAACTTAGTCTCAGAGATTCCCACGCATGCCTGTTCCCCATCAAGTCTTCACCACCAAGTCTGGCAGATTCCCACGCATGCCTTACACGTGTCACACCCTTGAATGCAACACTCCCACCTAGTCTGTACTAATGCATGCCAACCTATCCACCTAGCCTTAACTTAGTCTCAGAGATTCCCATGCATGCCTGTTCCCCATCAAGTCTTCACCACCAAGTCTGGCAGATTCCCACGCATGCCTTACACGTGTCACACCCTTGAATGCAACACTCCCACCTAGTCTGTACTAATGCATGCCAACCTATCCACCTAGCCTGAACTTAGTCTCAGAGATTCCCACGCATGCCTGTTCCCCATCAAGTCTTCACCACCAAGTCTGGCAGATTCCCACGCATGACTTACACGTGTCACACCCTTGAATGCAACACTCCCACCTAGTCTGTACTAATGCATGCCAACCTATCCACCTAGCCTGAACTTAGTCTCAGAGATTCCCACGCATGCCTGTTCCCCATCAAGTCTTCACCATCAAGTCTGGCAGATTCCCACGCATGCCTTACACGTGTCACACCCTTGAATGCAACACTCCCACCTAGTCTGTACTAA